>NC_061512.1:14985415-15073482 GCF_022539505.1 Lolium rigidum | reverse complement strand
TTTACTTGGCACAAAAACATGATAAGGAGAGGTTGCTACAGTAGTAAACAACTTCCAAGACTCAACAAAACAAAAATTGCTGTAGTAAAATAAACACATGGGTTATCTCCCAAGAAGTTCTTTCTTTATAGCCATTAAGATGGGCTCAAGCAGTTTTGGTGATGCACCCGCAAGAAATAGTATTTGAAGCAAAAGAGAGCATCAAGAGGCAAATTCAAAACACATTTAAGTCTAACATGCTTCCTATGCATAAGAATCTTGTAAATAAACAAGTTCATGAAGAGCAAAGTAACAAGCATAGGAAGATAAAACAAGTGTAGCTTCAAAAATTTCAGCACATAGAGAGGTATTTTAGTAACATGAAAATTTCTACAACCATATTTTCCTCTCTCATAATAACTTTCAGTAGCATCATGAGCAAACTCAACAATATAACTATCACATAAAGCATTCTTATCATGAGTCTCATGCATAAAATAATTACTTCTCCCAACATAAGCATAGTCATTCTTATTAATTGTAGTGGGAGCAAATTCAACAAAGTAGCTATCAAATATAGGAGGTATATTGTAATCATAATCAAATTTATCCTCCATAACAGGTGGTAACAAAAGACTACTATCATTATAATCATCATAAATGGGAGGCAAAGTATCAGCAAAGTAAATTTTCTCCTCAATGCTTGGGGGACTAAAAATATCATGCTCATCAAAACCAGCTTCCCCAAGCTTAGAATTTTCCATATCATTAACAACAATAGTGTTCAAAGCATTCATATTAATATGTTCCATGGGTTTTTTAATTTTCGCATCAAACCATCCATGTCTTAAATCAGGAAATAGAATAAAAAGGTCATTGTTGTTCATTATGCCTAACTAGTGTAAACAAGAAACCAAATGTCGCAATTGCAGAGTCTAAAGGAAATAGCTTCGAGCACACACACAATGGCGCCAGAAAAGTACTCAGTACTCGGAACCGGAGTGTGAGTACCTTTACCTTTCCTCCCCGGCAACGGCGCCGTAAAAGTGCTTGATGTCTACGGGTACTTCTATTCTTGTAGACAGTGTTGGGCCTCCAAGAGCAGCAGGTTTGTAGAACAGCAGCAAGTTTCCCTTAAGTGGATTACCCAAGGTTTATCGAACTCGGGGAGGAAGAGGTCAAAGATATCCCTCTCATGCAACCCCGCAACCACAAAGCAAGAAGTCTCTTGTGTCCCCAACACACCTAATAGGTGTACTAGTTCGGCGAAGAGATAGTGAAATACAAGTGGTATGAATGAATATGAGCGAGTAGTATGGCGCCGGAAAAGTGCTTGTCCGGCGTGCGCTTGATGGTAGTAATATTGTAGGAAGTAAACAAGCGGTAGTAACACAGCAGTAGTAACTCGAGTAAACACAGTAACAAGCAGCGATAGCGATATTTAGGAACAAGGCCTAGGGATTAGACTTTCACTAGTGGACACTCTCAACATTGATCACATAACAGAATAGATAAATGCATACTCTACACTCTCTTGTTGGATGATGAACACATTGCGTAGGATTACACGAACCCTCAATGCCGGAGTTAACAAGCTCCACAATTCAATGTTCATATTTAAATAACCTTAGAGTGCATGAAAGATCGAAACGACTAAACCAAGTACTAACATAGCATGCACACTCGTCACCTTCATGCTTATGTAGGAGGAATAATACACATCAATACTATCATAGCAATAGTTAACTTCGCAATCTACAAGAGATCATGATCATAGCATAAACCAAGTACTAACACGAGTGCACACACCGTCACCATTACACCGTGTAGGAGGAATAAAACTACTTTAATAACATCACTAGAGTAGCACATAGATAAATTGTGATACAAGACACATTGCAATCATAAAGAGATATAAATAAGCACTTCACTATGCCATTCATAACAAGTGAATAAGTATTCGTGAAATATAGCCTAAGAGACCCACACGGTGCACACACTCGTCACCTTTACACACGTGGGACAAGGAGTCTCCGGAGATCACATATGTAAAACTCACTTGACTAGCATAATGACATCTAGATTACAAGCATCATCATATGAATCTCAATCATGTAAGGCAGCTCATGAGATTATTGTATTGAAGTACATAGGAGAGAGATGAACCACATAGCTACCGGTACAGCCCCGAGCCTCGATGGAGAACTACTCCCTCCTCATGGGAGCAGAGAGCGGTGATGAAGATGGTGGTGGAGATGGCAGCGGTGTCGATGGAGAAGCCTTCCGGGGCACTTCCCCGTCCGGCAGGGTGCCGAACGGAGACTCCTGTCCCCCGGATCTTGGCTTCGCGATGGCGGCGGCTCTGGAAGGTTTCGCGTACCGTGGCTTCTTCCGTAAGGGTTTTCGATGCAGGGGCTTTATATAGGCGAAAGGGCAGCGTCAGAAGGTCGAAGGGGCGACCACACCATAGGCTGGCGCGGCCAGGGCCCAGGCCGCGCCACCCTATCATCTGGGGCCCACAGGGCCCCCCCCGGCGGCTCTCGGGTGTTCCGGATGCTTCCGGGCAAAATAGGAACCTGGGCGTTGATTTCGTCCAATTCCGAGAATATTTCGTTACTAGGATTTCTGAAACCAAAAACAGCAGAAAACAGGAACTAGCACTTCGGCATCTTGTTAATAGGTTAGTTCCAGAAAATGCATAATAATGACATATAATGTGTATAAAACATGTAGGTATCATCAATAAAGTAGCATGGAACATACGAAATTATCGATACGTCGGAGACGTATCAGCATCCCCAAGCTTAGTTCTGCTCGTCCCGAGCAGGTAAAACGATAACAAAGATAATTTCTTAAGTGACATGCCATCATAACCTTGATCATATTGTAAACATATGTAATGAATGCAGCGATCAAAACAATGGTAATGACATGAGTAAACAAGTGAATCATAAAGCAAAGACCTTTCATGAATAGTACTTCAAGACAAGCATCAATAAGTCTTGCATAAGAGTTAACTCATAAAGCAATAATTCAAAGTAGAGGCATTGAAGCAACACAAAGGAAGATTAAGTTTCAGCGGTTGCTTTCAACTTATAACATGTATATCTCATGGATATTGTCAACATAAAGTAATATAACAAGTGCAATATACAAGTATGTAGGAATCAATGCACAGTTCACACAAGTGTTTGCTTCTTAGGTGGAGGGAGATAGGTAAACTGACTCAACAATAAAAGTAAAAGAAAGGTCCTTCAAAGAGGAAAGCATCGATTGCTGTATTTGTGCTAGAGATTTTATTTTGAAAACATGAAACAATTTTGTCAACGGTAGTAATAAAGCATATGAGTTATGTAAATTATATCTTACAAGTTGCAAGCCTCATGCATAGTATACTAATAGTGCCCGCACCTTGTCCTACTTAGCTTGGACTACCGGATCTTCGCAATGCCATGTTTCAACCAAGTGTCACAAAGGGGTACCTCCATGCCGCCTGTACAAAGGTCTAAGGAGAAAGCTCGCATTTTGGATTTCTCGCTTTGATTATTCTCAACTTAGACATCCATACCGGGACAACATGGACAACAGATAATGGACTCCTCTTAAATGCATAAGCATGTAGCAACAATTATTATTCTCATATGAGATTGAGGATATATGTCCAAAACTGAAACTTCAACCATGATTCATGGCTTTAGTTAGCGGCCCAATGTTCTTCTCTAACAATTTGCATGCTCCAATCATTAAAGTGATAGATCCTTCAGTACAAGACGGACATGCATAGCAACTCACATGATATTCAACAATAGTTGATGGCGTTCCCTGTAAGCATGGTTATCGCACAACAAGCAACTTAATAAAAGATAAAGTGCATAAGTACATATTCAATACTACGATAGTTTTTAAGGCTATTTTGTCCCATGAGCTATATATTGCAAAGGTGAATGATGGAATTTTAAAGGTAGCACTCAAGCAATTTACTTTGGAATGGCGGAGAAATACCATGTAGTAGGTAGGTATGGTGGACACAAATGGCATAGTAGTTGGCTCAAAGATTTTGGATGCATGAGAAGTATTCCCTCTCGATACAAGGTTTAGGCTAGCAAGGTTATTTGAAGCAAACTCAAGGATGAACCGGTGCAGCAAAACTCACATAAAAGACATATTGTAAACATTATAAGACTCTACACCGTCTTCCTTGTTGTTAAAAACTCAATACTAGATATTATCTAGACCTTAGAGAGACCAAATATGCAAATCAAATTTTAGCAAGCTCTATGTATTTCTTCATTAATGGGTGCAAAGCATATGATGCAAGAGCTTAAACATGAGCACAACAATTGCCAAGTATCACATTATCCAAGACATTTTAGAATTACTACATGTAGCATTTTCCAATTCCAACCATATAACAATTTAACGAAGAAGAAACTTCGCCATGAATATTATGAGTAAAGCCTAAGGACATATTTGTCCATATGCAACAACGGAGCGTGTCTCTCTCCCACAAAGTGAATGCTAGGATCCATTTTATTCAAACAAAAACAAAAACGAAAACAAACCGACGCTCCAAGTAAAGAACACAAGATGTGACTGAATAAAAATATAGTTTCAGGGGAGGAACCTGATGATGTTGTCGATGAAGAAGGGGATGCCTTGGGCATCCCCAAGCTTAGACGCTTGAGTCTTCTTAAAATATGCAGGGGTGAACCACGGGGGCATCCCCAAGCTTAGAGCTTTCACTCCTCTTGATCATAGTATATCATTCTCCTCTCTTGACCCTTGAAAACTTCCTTCACACCAAACTTCAAGCAAACTCATTAGAGGGTTAGTGCACAATTAATAATTCACACATTCCAAGGTGACACAATCATTCTTTACACTTCTGGACATTGCATAAAGCTTCTGGACATTAATGGATCAAAGAAATGAATCCAACATAGCAAAAGAGGCAATGCGAAATAAAAGGCAGAATCTGTCAAAAACGAACAGTCCGTAAAGACGAATTTAAAGCTGGCACCAGACTTGCTCAAATGGAAAAACTCAAAACTAATGAAAGTTGCGTACATATCCGAGGATCACGCTCGTAAATTGGCAGATTTTTTCGAATTTTCTACAGAGACTTGTGACGGAATTCGTGACGTGACAGACAATGCTGTTTCTGCGCAGCGATCCCAAATATAACATCAACTTTAACATAGAAACTTTACTTGGCACAAAAACATGATAAGGAGAGGTTGCTACAGTAGTAAACAACTTCCAAGACTCAACAAAACAAAAATTGCTGTAGTAAAATAAACACATGGGTTATCTCCCAAGAAGTTCTTTCTTTATAGCCATTAAGATGGGCTCAGCAGTTTTGGTGATGCACCCGCAAGAAATAGTATTTGAAGCAAAAGAGAGCATCAAGAGGCAAATTCAAAACACATTTAAGTCTAACATGCTTCCTATGCATAAGAATCTTGTAAATAAACAAGTTCATGAAGAGCAAAGTAACAAGCATAGGAAGATAAAACAAGTGTAGCTTCAAAAATTTCAGCACATAGAGAGGTATTTTAGTAACATGAAAATTTCTACAACCATATTTTCCTCTCTCATAATAACTTTCGAGTAGCATCATGAGCAAACTCAACAATATAACTATCACATAAAGCATTCTTATCATGAGTCTCATGCATAAAATAATTACTTCTCCCAACATAAGCATAGTCATTCTTATTAATTGTAGTGGGAGCAAATTCAACAAAGTAGCTATCAAATATAGGAGGTATATTGTAATCATAATCAAATTTATCCTCCATAACAGGTGGTAACAAAAGACTACTATCATTATAATCATCATAAATGGGAGGCAAAGTATCATCAAAGTAAATTTTCTCCTCAATGCTTGGGGGACTAAAAATATCATGCTCATCAAAACCAGCTTCCCCAAGCTTAGAATTTTCCATATCATTAACAACAATAGTGTTCAAAGCATTCATATTAATATGTTCCATGGGTTTTTTAATTTTCGCATCAAACCATCCATGTCTTAAATCAGGAAATAGAATAAAAAGGTCATTGTTGTTCATTATGCCTAACTAGTGTAAACAAGAAACCAAATGTCGCAATTGCCACCCTATCATCTGGGGCCCACAGGGCTGTTACCACCCGATTTTGGCCAAATCAGGAGATGGGCCGCAAGTGAAGATGGGCTTGAAGGACGTACACATGAAGCATCTTTGAAGCGGCCTTGCGCTGAGAGTTCGGGCTTAATTGCCCATGTATCTGTAATATATTAGATCGCATTGTAATTTAGATTAAAGAGATAGAGTCCGGCCCGTGCACGGTTAGGTGCACGCCTCAATTAGAAAGTCCCTTGGACTATAAATATGTATCTAGGGTTATCGGAAAAGGAGGACAATCACCATTCAAACAAAACAAATCAATCTCGGCGCATCGCCACCCCTTTCCTACGAGGGTTCTTACCGGTAAGCATCATGCTGCCTAGATCGCATCTCGCGATCTAGGCAGCGTAAGCTTAGTATTGTTCATGTGTTGCTCGTACTGAAGCCTTTTTGATGGCGAGCAACGTGGTTATCATAGATGTGTTAGGGTTAGCATTGTTCTTCACGTAATATGCTATCGTAGTGCAACCCTTGCATATCTAGCTGCCCTTACGTCTATCCAGACGTAAGGGCGCATCTTGCTTGATCATGCTTAGTAGATCCGATCCGTTGTAGTTGCTCCCTGCATCTGCAGGGATTAGTTTGATATCTGCATAGTTAGGCCTTATGCTGGGGTCGGAGGATCCGGTGGTGCGTTAGATGCTGTTTACCGTCCCTGCGAGGGATGTTCTGGGGATCAACGTTATGTTGGTTTTTAGGCCTCTCGTAGGGGTAGTTTGCATTGTCTCTCGTAGCTGCTAGGCCCGATCGCACTTAGGATGTTCCGATTATGCGGTGAGAACCCTAAACCGTCGTGGATCGCTTCGGCTTTGTCCCGATCAAGCGGGATCCCCATGCCATTGCTAATCCATCAAGGACCATGGGGCGATCGGCTCTTTGAGCCGATCCACGAGGAAACCCGAGAGCCGATAAGGCTCGTATTTAATGTGCACGTGTCTACCATGCAGGAACAATCGAGGCACTAACACCTTCCCGACCAGGTCTAGGTCGGGTGGCACGCCCGAGCAACCGCCGAGACGCGCGCCGGAAGATTTGCGGGACGACGCGAGGTGCCGGGGATCCACTAAGCGGCCCTAGGAGCCTCCCGGCTCTTCGTGTTACTTAACCAAAGCCCGTCGGGGGTTTTGGAGGGTAACACATTCCGGCACGCCCGGTGGGACCTCTTCTCGCAACATCTACGTCAACACCGACATACGAGATGGCAGAGGAGCAGATCACATACAAGGATCTCCCTGCGGAGCACAAGAAGAAATACGATGAGCTAAAGGCCATCTGTGAAGCCGAACTCATCGGCTCCTCTGAGACAACCCGTTCTCGCAACATCAAGCTCAGAGGAAACACGCGTTTGTCGCATGGCGTCCATACGGTAGATCTCAGCCACTCCATAAGAGAACCAGGGTTCTCTTTCGATGTCAATATGGCAGGGTTCGTGATTCGCCATGGCGCGGACAAAACAGAGAGCAGCCACTCTCGTGGCAAAGACAAAGAGGAGGCCGTTCCACGCGACCGGCCCCAAGACGACGATAGACGGTACCTGACCGAGGAGGAGGTGAGAAGCATACGATATCAGCGCCCATTATCCGTGCATCTCCTCAACAAATATGAGCAGCAGTACGACCGACGTCGACGCTACGAAGAAGACGATGATAGATGTCGTCGGTCTGATGCGGAGGACAGGAGGTATCGTCAGAACAGCGGCAACAACGACGGGTACGAATGTCGCGCCAGCGGGAGGTCAAGGGAGCAAGACAACGTGGACAGGCACTGGGACTGTCCCTTCTTCAAACATTGCTGGGACTCAGGAATGAGCCGATTGCCAACAATCGAGAACCGCCGTGAATGCAAACAAGCAAGGAAGAAGGGGGCAAGCGAAGTTTCGGTGTTCAAACGTCTAGGACCTCTCCCACCTCAGAGTAAACGAGCTGAGTCATCTCAAGAAGAAGACTTCGAGGAGTCAGATGGAGAAGAAGATAGGTATCACCGACCAAGGTGGTGCCCTGATGGACTCAGCCGTTCTCAGAAGCGCCGGGTGCAGCGGCTGCGAAACTTGGAAGAAGCCGAGGCACAGTACCTGTACACGTTGAGAAGAGCGCGGCCCGATCTGGCCGCGAAAATCCAGCAAATAGTGGAGACGAAGGCGCGCCCGCCAAAGAAAGTATGGCGCCCCAAACAGGCTAAAGCCGATGCACAGGCATCGGCTGATGCCGATGCAGACGCATCGGCAGACACAAACATGGTATCCGTGGGCTGGACAGAGTAGCACGTCCAATACATTGGACATACGTGGCAAGGCCGATCCCGGCGGTCGGCCCTCAAAAATGAGAAGTAAAGGATCTTATCTCCAGCATGCCACGTAGCTACGATGGAAATCCAAGAAGTTGCAAATCATCGTCAAAGCATTGCAACAAAAAAGGAGGCCGATTCATGCAATCAGCCACAATTATCCTCAACGTACCTTCGTCTGTGTTCAGCATTGATCCAACAGATGCCTGAAGAGCCGATGCCATCAATTACTTGACAGAATCGGCTCGGGGGGCACATAGATGGATGAGATACGAGGATACGGAGCTGGGAACGAATGTCAAATTTCCAGCAGAGTAGCTCAAGTATGGGGGCCGATACATAAACAAATCGGCCACAAAAAACCGAAAACATCGAAATTTTTTGAGCACAGCCGATGCGCAGGCATCGACTTAAGAATTCAAAAGCCGATGCACGGCCATCTACTCAAGGTATTGTTACAGGCAGAAGCTTAATGGGGAGCAGTCACAAGAATGGAGCTGGGAAGAGTTCAAGGAAGCTGCTGATCTGCGCCAGGGCTGCCCTAGTGCACTGTCTCCTTGAGCGTAAGCTTTCCTGCCAAGTTCTGATGAATGACTCGGGGGGCAGCTCACCTCGGAGGTTCTCTGCCATGAACAGCCGATTTGGTCAGAATCGGCTGATACTGCACCACAGTTGAGAAGCCGATAGTGGCCCAGTGTGGCTGGTCCACTTTTGTGTTCGCCTTGACCGAGGCTCGGGGGGCAGCTAGCCCTGAAGATTTCTCATTCTGAAGAGCCCGTGGTGTTGGCATTGGCTATCTCTGCATCATGACCAGGTGGAACAGGAGGACTCTGGCAGTAGAAAGCCGTTAGGATGGCAGGAAGAGTTTGTAGAAGGAGCCATCATCGTTGATCAGGCTCTGAACCAGTCCGTTGCTGCAAGGAAACAAGGGAAGCTGCGAACGAGTGACACCTGTTTTACAGGAGTATCGGCTTTAAAAATCAAGGTTGTCAGCAGAGGACTGAGGAGCTTTCCTGGAAGCATTAATCCAGGAGTTTTGCTGTCAGAACAAACACTGCAATCGGATGATTTCGAAGTCCAAGGATCTAGGGGTCTCATAGCTGCACGTTGGACCTATCCGGTTGGAGGTTTGGATCTGAATTTCATGGATTGCGAGTTAATATCTGAGAAGGTGATTGGATTGACCTGTTTTGCAATCTATTGGAAAAGCTGATGCTTTGCCATCGGCTCATTGAGCATCTACCGAGTCGACAATCGGCGGACTCAGTGCGAAGGGAGAATCGGCTAAATCAATTTGCAAGGAATCGGCATAATCAGATTGGGGAAATTTCTTCATTGATACTCAGATTTCTTGCACAAAATAAAAAAGGAGCTGATTGCTCTCAAAAGGATGGCCTAGGGGGATGCATTGCCCCTCCTACTACTACTGATCCTATTCTAGGATCCTATCTAGGGGCCATTGTTGCCTTCGTCATCGCCGTCGTCGCCGCTGTCGGCGCTTTCGGCGGGCTCGTCGTCACTGCTGCCGCGACCACCTGGAGGACCCTCGTTGTCCTCATCTTCCCCGCCAGCGTCGTCTTCGTCGCTGTCGAAGTCACTAAGGTTGCCCGGCCAAGGGCAGAAGCGCTTGGCCGGCGGCTCGTCGGAGGAGGTGCTGTCCCCCTCCTCTTCTTCTTCCTTCACCTCCTCGGCGGAGGAGAAACCGTCCCAGGAGAAACGATCGTCGTCGCTCTCCTCCTCCGATTCCCCAATGGCGAGGAAGCGGAGGTCGCTCTCCCCGTCCGTCAAGGACTGGTCATCTTCGGACCAGACGGAGGAGTCGTGGCTCGACTCATCCCCGTCGGCTATGGCGCGGCGGATGTTGGCCGCGTGGGCCTCTTGCGTGTCCCACTCTGGCGTCGGCTCTCGGAGGGGGGAGGATTGGACAGAGAGGCTTGATGCAGCAGAGGAGGAAAAAGAAGAAGACATGGTGGCAGAGGAGGGCTTTTGGAGTGCTAGCACGAAGGGGATGAAGAAAGAAATTACAGGAGGTGGCCAAGTAAAAGGGGATATAGCGATTTAATGCCTAAGCAGTTTCCGAGGACGTGGTGCCAGAACTGTCAAACCGTGTAGGGAAGTTGAGAAGGCAAGATGTCATCATGAAGGATACTGCGACGGTTCTGCTCTGCCACGACATGACCCCTCGAGGGAAAAAAGCAGATGGTTTTGATATTATCATTACCAAAACCAGGGGGGCATGTGTTACCACCCGATTTTGGCCAAATCAGGAGATGGGCCGCAAGTGAAGATGGGCTTGAAGGACGTACACATGAAGCATCTTTGAAGCGGCCTTGCGCTGAGAGTTCGGGCTTAATTGCCCATGTATCTGTAATATATTAGATCGCATTGTAATTTAGATTAAAGAGATAGAGTCCGGCCCGTGCACGGTTAGGTGCACGCCTCAATTAGAAAGTCCCTTGGACTATAAATATGTATCTAGGGTTATCGGAAAAGGAGGACAATCACCGTTCAAACAAAACAAATCAATCTCGGCGCATCGCCACCCCTTTCCTACGAGGGTTCTTACCGGTAAGCATCATGCTGCCTAGATCGCATCTCGCGATCTAGGCAGCGTAAGCTTAGTATTGTTCATGCGTTGCTCGTACTGAAGCCTTTTTGATGGCGAGCAACGTGGTTATCATAGATGTGTTAGGGTTAGCATTGTTCTTCACGTAATATGCTATCGTAGTGCAACCCTTGCATATCTAGCTGCCCTTACGTCTATCCAGACGTAAGGGCAGCATCTTGCTTGATCATGCTTAGTAGATCCGATCCGTTGTAGTTGCTCCCTGCATGCGGAGGATTAGTTTGATATCTCGCATAGTTAGGCCTTATGCTTTGGGGTCGGAGGATCCGGTGGTGCGTTAGATCTTCGTTTACCGTCCCTGCGAGGGATGTTCCGGGGATCAACGTTATGTTGGTTTTTAGGCCTCTCGTAGGGGTAGTTTGCATCGTCTCTCGTAGTCTGCTAGGCCCGATCGCACGTAGGACGTTCCGATTATGCGGTGAAAACCCTAAACTGTCGTGGATCGCTTCGGCTTTGTCCTCGATCAAGCGGGATCCCCATGCCATTGCTAATCCATCAAGGACCATGGGGCGATCGGCTCTTTGAGCCGATCCACGGAAACTCGAGAGCCGATAAGGCTCGTATTTAATGTGCACGTGTCTACCATGCAGGAACAATCGAAGCACTAACACCTTCCCGACCAGGTCTAGGTCAGGTGGCACGCCCGAGCAACCGCCAGGACGCGCGCCAGAAGATTTGCGGGACGACGCGAGGTGCCAGGGATCCACTAAGCGGCCCTAGGAGCCTCCCGGCTCTTCGTGTTACTTAACCAAAGCCCGTCGGGGGGTTTTGGAGGGTAACAAGGGCCCCCCTCTGGCGGCTCTCGGGTGTTCTGGATGCTTCCGGGCAAAATAGGAACCTGGGCGTTGATTTCGTCCAATTCCGAGAATATTTCGTTACTAGGATTTCTGAAACCAAAAACAGCAGAAAACGAGAGCCGGCACTTCGGCATCTTGTTAATAGGTTAGTTCCAGAAAATGCATAATAATGACATATAATGTGTATAAAACATGTAGGTATCATCAATAAAGTAGCATGGAACATAAGAAATTATCGATACGTCGGAGACGTATCAAGGACTTAATCAATTCTTGATACTTTAACAATACGGTACCAATCCGTAAAGTTTCTTGTCAGATTTTAACAGTATTTCTATCTCAATAATAAGACTAGCGCATGGTAGAAAAAACGGATGCCAATACTACAAAATTAATTCAAAATACTATTCAGACTATGTTTATGATAATTAGTTCATGTTTTAATCTAATTACTAATGAACTCCCACTTAATACAACATCCCTCATAGTTGTTAAGTGGTACACGATCCAAATCCACTACACCAAAACCGATCATCACGTGAGATGATGTAGCTTCAATGGTGAACATCAACATGTTGATCATATCATCCATATGACTCGTGTTCAACCTTTCGGTTTCCGTTGTCCCGAGGCCATGTCTGTACATGCTAGGCTCGTCAAGCAAACGCAAGTATTCCGCGTGTGCAACATGGCTTACACCCGTTGTATGTGAACGTTGAATCTATCACATCCGATCATCACGAGATGCTTCGAAACGACGGACTGTACAACGGTGCATACGAGGGGAGAACACTTTATTATCTTGATATTAATGTGAGGGATCATCTTATAATGCTACCGTCGCGATCTAAGCAAAATAAGATGCATAAAGGATTAACATCACATGCAGTTCATATGTGATATGATATGGCCCTTTAGTCTTTGCGCCTTCGATCTTCATCTCCAAAGCACGGACATGATCTCCATCATCAACGGGCATGATCTCCATCATCATCGGCGTAGCGTCAAGGTCCATGCCGCCGTCTTCATGGTTGTTCACCTCATGTAGCAACTATTACAACTACTTTGAAATACTACTCAACATGAAATATAAAGACAACCATAAGGCTCCTGCCGGTTGCCACAATACAATAATGATCATCTCGTACATATTCATCATCATATTATGGCCATATCACATCACCAAACCCCTGCAAAAACAAGTTAGACGTCTCTAATTTGGTTTGCATATTTTACGTGGTTTAGGGTTTTCGAGTAAGATCTAATCCACCTACGAACATGAACCACAACGGTGATACTAGTGTTGTCAATAGAAGAGTAAATTGAATCTTCACTATAGTAGGAGAGACGAGACACCCGCAAAGCCTCTTATGCAATACAAGTTGCATGTCGAATGAGGAACAAGTCTCATGAACGCGGTCATGTAAAGTTAGTCCGAGCCGCTTCATCCCACTATGCCACAAAGATGCAAAGTACTCAAACTAAAGATAACAAGAGCATCAACGCCCACAAAACCATTGTGTTCTACTCGTGCAACCATCTATGCATAGACACGGCTGCGATACCACTTGTAGGATAACGTTGCATAGAAAACAAAAATTTCCTACCGCGAACACGCAATCCAAGCCAAGATGCAATCTAGAAGACGGTAGCAACGAGGGGATATCGAGTCTCACCCTTGAAGAGATTCCAAAGCCTACAAGATGAGGCTCTTGTTGCTGCGGTAGACGTTCACTTGCCGCTTGCAAAAGCGCGTAGAAGATCTTGATCACGATCGCTTCCGGCGCCACGAACGGGCAGCACCTCCGTACTCGGTCACACGTTCGGTTGTTGATGAAGACGACGTCCACCTCCCCGTTCCAGCGGGCAGCGGAAGTAGTAGCTCCTCTTGAATCCGACAACACGACGGCGTGGTGTCGGTGGTGGTGGAGAAATCCGGCGGAGCTTCGCTTAAGCGTGCGGGATGTGGTGGAGGAGAGAGACCTCTAGGGTTTGGGGAGAGAGGGGGGTTGGGCGCCGGCCCTCTAAGGGGTGCGGCCAAGGCTGAGGCTTGAAGTGGTCAGCCCCCTCTCCTATGCCCCTCATTATATAGGTGGAAGCCCCAAGAGTTGTAGTCCAAGTCTACTCAAGGAGGGAGTCCCACTCAAGGTGGGACTCCCACCTTTCCTTGAGGTGGGGTGGCCGGCCACCTCTTAGGTGGAGCCCACCTGGGACTCCTCCTTTAGGGTTTGGCTGGCCAAGCTTGTGGAGTCCTTCCGGGACTCCACCTTCCATAGTGCGTTTCTTCGGACTTTTCTAGAACCTTCTAGAACCTGCCATAAATGCACCGGATCATTTCCAAACTTGGAATATGACTTCCTATATATGAATCTTATTCTCCGGACCATTCCGGAACTCCTCGTGATGTCCGGGATCTCATCCGGGACTCCGAACAAATATTCGAACTCCATTCCATATTCAAGTTCTACCATTTCAACATCCAACTTTAAGTGTGTCACCCTACGGTTCGTGAACTATGTGGACATGGTTGAGTACTCACTCCGACCAATAACCAATAGCGGGATCTGGAGATCCATAATGGCTCCCACATATTCAACGATGACTTTATTGATCGAATGAACCATTCACATACGATACCAATTCCCTTTGTCACGCGATATTTTACTTGTCCGAGGTTTGATCTTCGGTATCACTCTATACCTTGTTCAACCTCGTCTCTTGACAAGTACTCTTTACTCGTACCGTGGTATGTGGTCTCTTATGAACTTATTCATATGCTTGCAAGACATTAGACGACATTCCACCGAGAGGGCCCGAGTATATCTATCCGTCATCGGGATGGACAAATCCCACTTGTTGATCCATATGCCTCAACTCATACTTTCCGGATACTTAATCCCACCTTTATAACCACCCATTTACGCAGTGGCGTTTGATGTAATCAAAGTACCTTTCCGGTATAAGTGATTTACATGATCTCATGGTCATAAGGACTAGGTAACTATGTATCGAAAGCTTATAGCAAATAACTTAATGACGTGATCTTATGCTACGCTTAATTGGGTGTGTCCATTACATCATTCATATAATGATATAACCTTGTTATTAATAACATCCAATGTTCATGATTATGAAACTAATCATCTATTAATCAACAAGCTAGTTAAGAGGCTTACTAGGGACTCTTTGTTATTTACATATCACACATGTATCAATGTTTCGGGTAATACAATTATAGCATGGTATGTAAACATTATCATAAACATAAAGATATATAATAACCATTTATTATTGCCTCTTGGGCATATCTCCAACAAAAATTGCGGATCTAGAACAGCAGCTGTCGGAAGCTCAAGGTATGTCTCCGACCAAGCTTACCATTATTCCAAATTTCCGACTTTGAATTGATTTTAATTTAACTTTGACAGGTGCATCTTCCTCCCTTGCCACTGCTTCCTCCGAACTCGAGCGCCTGCACTCGTCTTATAAAGATTGAGAGACAAAGCTCATGGAGGCGGATAAGGAGCGGGAATCTGCAGAAAGGCAGCTGGCGGAGAAGAATTCTGAGTTCCTCAAGAAAGAGGCGGATTTTGTGACCAAACGTAAGATTGACAGCGACACAGTGAAGAAACTCCAGAATGACGTCCATGGGCTCCGGAACTACATGAATACAACGGAGAAAGGCTGGGACCTTCTCAACACAGATGTCATGGGTAAGTATCCGGAACTCCAAAGTCAAACTAATCTCCTGAACTCAAACTGATGCTTAGCTTCGACCATTTTGTGCGCAGAACCGCCAGGGTATGATGAGGACCGCCGCAATCAATTTCCACACGATGATCTGATCCGGCTCGCCAAAGACGATTGCAAAGATCTGATCTCCGCGTGCCGAAAAATCTGCCACAATTTGGCGATTAAGGAGAGCAGGACCTACGATGTCCGGGATCTTATCAAGAGGATGGACGCTCTCCCGGAACTGGTTGTAGATCTTTAGGCTTCATCTACCCGGGGCGCCGCCCAGATGTCTTTGGCTATGTGCCTAGCGCGTGCTCCGGATCTGGACATCGATCTCACCGCTACCGGAGTTCCTCCGGATGCAAATGTAGACGCATTATTGGATGCATGCAGTGGTTACGATACCCGGATTGCACGCCGCATTCGCCACAACGAATTTTACGACAAGGTGGTGCTTACTGCTGACGAAGTCCTTGAAGCAGAATATGACAAGGAGCGAGAAGCGGAAGCACGTCCTGTCGGATCCGGCGACGAAGGCCAATTTACCTGGACCAGTTCCAAGGACAAATCCAAGGGTGACGCCACTTCTCCGACAGAAGAAGATGAAGTTGATGATGAGGTGTTGTCTCTTCTCCGGCCAAAGAGGCGGAAGATGAGCAAGCACAAACTAAAGATGAAGCGCGCTCTTCTCCGGCCAAGGAGAAGTAAAAGACTTATTCCTGTAGAAAAACAATGCATCATTTTGGCCCCATCGAGGATTTGTAATATATAACTTAAATATTCTTAAGTAGCTAGGACGAAACAATTGCATGGGCGAAAAAAACTTATCTGCTATCCGTTCAATATTTATATGCATGTTTCGTTTGTTGAAAACACAAGTGCTAGTTTCTAAGTTTTCCGGCTTGCTTATTTGACCTTCCACGAGCCGGAAGACCTTTAGCCGGAAACGCTCGCCTGCGGCGACGAAGCCCCGTGGCAATCCGTCAATAACCGCAGAAACAAGCCCCCAACCAAGGTGCCGGAAGTCGCTACCAGGAATCCATAAGTTCGCAACAAAAAACTCATCCACAAAAAACTAAAGCTTACGTCTTAAAGGACGATTTTAAAAAATCACAACTTTCATACACGCCTAGGCGGAAACATCCAGCTCTGCGGTTTTAGTCGGAAAACATACACGATCCAAAAATGAAAAACTAAAGGAGGTAAAAGACTCGCAGTGAATCATGGATGATGTCGGAGGGGAGCACAGCTTCAGATCCGTATACTAGGAAAAACGGAGTAAATCCAGCTGATCTGTTAGGGGTAGTTCGTAAACTCCACAAAACAGAATCTAACTCCTCAGCCTAAGCTCCGGCTGCTCGTCGCAGCGGTTCTTCGAGGCGAAGTTTGATTCCGGCTAGTATAAGGCCATTGGCTCGTTCGACCTGACCATTAGATTGTGGATGAGCCACAGATGCAAGGTCAAGCCGGATCCCTACGTCATTGCAATAATCCTTTAGTTCTCCCTGTGCAAAGTTCGTGCCATTGTCTGTAATTATGCTGTGTGGGATGCCGAATCTCATCACGAGGCTGCAAACAAATTTTAGTGCCGTAGCACCATCGGCTTTTCTCACTGGCTTTGCCTCGATCCATTTACTGAACTTGTCAATAGTGACCAAGAGGTACTCAAAACCGCCAGGAGATGATTTCTTTAATTTTTCGACCATATCGAGCCCCCATACCGCAAACGGCCAAGTGATAGGGATGGTCTTCATCTCCTGAGCCGGAGCGTTTGGTTGAGTAGCATAGTACGGACAACCTCGATAGGTTTTCAGAAGTTTCTCAGCATCTTCTTTAGGTGTTAGCCAGTAAAAACCTTGCCGGAAAGCTTTTGCAACGAGGGACTTGGGAGCGGCGTGGTGCCCGCAATCCCCTGCATGGATCTCTCTGTGGATTTTAATGCCATCTTGATTTGAGACGCACTTCAGAAACACCCCGTTTGCACTTCGTTTGTAGAGCTGTCCATCAACAATTGTGTAGGATCTTGCTCGCCTGATGATCTGTCGTGCAAGGACTTCATCCTCCGACAACTTCTGATCAATAAGGTAATCCAGGAAAGGCTGTGTCCAGGCCGGAATGATATCCATCACCTCCTTAGCCCGGAGATACTACCACATCCGGCTTTTCCGGGTTAGCACCCTTCACCGAGGGTATCCGTAAGTGCTTAAGGAAAATTCCAGGCGGAATTGGTTTTCTGCCGGATCCGAGCTTGGACAGTATATCTGCCGATGTGTTATCGTCTCTCCTGACGTACTTGACTTTGTATCCGAGGAAGCACTTGGCGATCTCGTCAACTTCGTCTCTGTAAGCCGCCATAACGGAGTTTCTGGTTCCAGGTTCCGGCTACTTGTTGTGCCACCAGGTCGGAATCTCCGCAGCATATGATGTGCTTGATCCCAATCTCCTTAGCGATGCGCAGACCGTGTAGTAGAGCCTCGTACTACAGAACGTACTGCAGTTCTTCTCCGCCATATTGTTTGTAGCTTCGATGTGAATCTGTAGAACGTACTGCAGTTCTTCTCCAGTAGGTGACTTCAGGGAGACTCCAGCCCCAAGCCTTGATGTTGCTTGGATCCGTCAAAATGCATGAGCCAGGCTTCTGGTTCTGGCACAGGTGGGCCGTCCGACGCTTCAGTCCAATCAGCGAAAAAATCCGCTAAAACTTGCGATTTGATCGATGTTCTTGCTTCGTAGTTAATGTCAAAGGCAGAAAGTTCAATGCCCCATTTTGCTACGTGCCCTGTTGCGTCGGAGTTTTTGATGATGGTTGACAATGGAGCCTTGCTCACAACTGTCATAGGATGCTCCTGGAAGTAGTGTCTCAGCTTCTGTCTACCTAGGAATACACCGTAGGCTAGCTTCTGAAAGTGAGGGTATATTTTCTTGGATTCCGTCAGAACCTGGCTAATGTAATAGACTAGCCTTTGGACTCCATATTCATGACCATCTTCTTGTCGCTCCACCACGATTACTAGACTGATGACTTTGTTGGAGGCTGACAAATAGAGGAGCATGGGCTCTGACTCACTTGGAGCTGCCAAGATGGGTGGGGAGGAGATTAAGTTCTTCAACCCCTGAAGTGCTACATCTGCTGCGTCGTCCTAGACAAATTTGTGTGTTTTCTTCAACAACTTGTAAAAGGGTAGTGCCTTCTCGCCAAGACGGCTAACAAATCTACCGATTGCTGCAATACAACCAGTTAATCGTTGCACATCTTTGAGACAAGTTGGTGCCTTCTCTGCGACCCTGCAAACCCACCCTTTTGTCCACCCGTACATCCCCGGTAGACATCTCCCGATCATACGGCTCTACCCTCGATGTACGCCGAACAATCCATCATAGACGGTAGAGCCTCTCATCCACACAGATGGGGATTTAAAAGGATTTCCAACCTACAGCGGTGTTATCCCAACACCCCGCCAGGCCCTATCAAGTCCGTTGGCGTGCAGGAGGAAAAAGATACAGCTGACTTCCCCAGAGCCATTATAGAGATCTTATGGTCAACACGATATGTACGATGCTAGAATCACTGGACGGCATTGGTAATTAGTCCTAGATTAATAAAACCCTTGCAATGGAACCTCCACCATATCAACACATACCATGGTTCCATTGCCCACCACATAGTCATATTCATAATTGTAAAATAATATTTTGCTTTTCAATGCAGGAGTGATAAGTATAGTACTTTGCATATAGTTTGATAAAAATAATCAAATGACATGAGCAAGCGATGTACTTGCCTTTCTTGACTGCAAGATTATGCAGACAAAAGCTTCGATACGTGGTAACTCCAAATTCTGAAATACCATCATCGTCCGGAAAAGACAATGGTTAAAGAACTGGCAAATATGCTATAATGCATAATATGAGATGCAATCGCCCCGAGCGTAATCTAACCCCGATGATTTAAGATAGGTGAGTTGTAGAGATTTCTTTAGGGTGTGTTGCACTTTTAGAATGGTTCTCAAACAAGGTTCTTATTAGGGTTTGGTGATATGAATAGCATAAGCAAGTGATATAATGCATCATAACAATCATACCCACAAAGGAATGGTGGTTGTATAACAAGTCAAGAGTAGTTGTCAGTTTTAAGTTCTACAGGACATGGTTGATGATTACTTATATTATACTTCAAAAGAACAACTTTTGAAGAGCATGTTGATTAAGAAATAGTAAGTATCTCAAATAAGATCTATGGCTTCTATGGTTTGATTGACATTTGTACTTCAAAAGAATAACTTTTGAAGAACAGGTTAAATAAGAACAAGAACTACTGTAAATAGGAGCTATGGGCTTCTAGGGTTTACTAATGGATTCATTTAGTTCTCTAATAGGTACTAGTTGAGTTCTTAAGTAGAATGGGGTGCGCTCGGGAACTCCGGACGAGAGAAAAGCGGGGACGGGCCTAGCGTGTCAAGGTGGGATCCCGGTGGGATGTCATTTTGTACTATGTAGTTCAAATTTTGATGTCAAAATTTGTACTAAAAAAGTCAAATTATACTACAAGTGGGACAAAAGTGGGATCCCACTTGACACCCTTAGACGGGCCCGCTCTGTCGGCAAGAGAACACATGAACCCCACCACTTTGTCATCGCAAATCCCCCCTCCCCCCGTTGATCTGTCGCCGCCGGCACCACCCCTCGTGTTTCCGCCGGCCGGTTGCCTCAACTCCGTTGTTCCTCCACCCAACAGTCTATATTCCGCCGCCCGTCCTGCCCTCTGCGTATTTTCCGCCCTCCAAAAGCTCCCTCGCGTCGTGCCTCGTCGACACGCCCGGCAGGTGTTCGTCCAATTGCCTGGCCGGACATGGACTCCGACGAGGAGGAGGAGCAGATGTTCGCTGAGATTTTTGAAGAAGAAATGGCAGCCGCCGCCCAAGACGAGGAGCACATGCTGATCTTAGCTTGCCTGTTCGGCTTGTACGCCGAGTCGGCCCTTGGTCGCCGTGGTGGGTCGGCACCAGATCACCGGAAGTGCAAGCCGAGGCAACGAATGGAGGGCTACTGCATGCTCTACGCCGACTACTTCGCCGATGATCCATTGCACGGTGAGGCTGTTTTTAGGCGTCGTTTCAGGATGAGCCGGAAGCTCTTCCTGAAAAATGTGCATGCCCTTCGAGAGTACGACTCCTATTTCAGATGCAAGTTGGATTGCACCGGCATGGCAGGGTTCTACGCCCTCCAAAAGTGCACGGTGGCTATGCGGATGCTGGCATATGGAGCTCCTGGTGATTCTACTGATGACTATCTTCGGATGGCGGAGTCCACCGCCCTTGATTGTTTCTACAGGTTCTGTAGGGCGGTGATAGCAGTGTTCGGGGACATCTTCTTGAGATCACCCACTGTCGAAGACACTGCTAAGATCCTCGCTGTCAATGAAGCTCGAGGATTTCTAGGGATGCTTGGAAGCATTGACTGCATGCATTGGAAATGGAAGAACTATCCGTTTGCCTGGCAGGAAATGTACAAGGGTCACAAAAAAGACTGCACCGTGATACTTGAGGCAGTGGCTACCTATGATCTCTGGATTTGGCACTCATTCTTTGGTATGCTGGGATCCAACAACGACATCAACGTTTTACAGTGCTCGACGATCTTCTCCAAGCTTGTTGAAGGTCATGCTCCTCCGGTTAACTTCGTGATCAATGGCCGGCAGTACAACAAGGGATACTATATTGCAGACGGTATCTATCCAAAGTGGGCAACATTTGTGAAGACTATCTCAAGCCCCGCCCTCCCGAAGGAGCAGCAGTTTGCCAAGGAACAAGAAGGTTGCCGAAAGGACGTCGAGCGTGCATTTGGTGTCCTCCAGCAGAGATTTGATGTAGTCCGGTTCTCCGCTTTGACTTGATCGAAAGATCAGATATGGGAGGTGATGAACTGTTGTGTGTGCTTACACAACATGATTATCGAGAATGAGCGGAAGTATCCGGTTCCTCCGAGTGAGCAAGCTGCACCATATGACAGAGAGGGTCCTCTTGCACAGTCTAACCACCAGGTGCCGGCATCGTGGGCTGCGTTTATCGCTATGCGTCAGGAGATTCGAGACTCCACAATGCATCAACAGCTGCACGATGATCTGGTGGAGCACATACGGACGCTTCGAGGCAACACCAACTAGTTTCCATTTGATTTATTTCAAAACTTGTCTTGTTTTGTTGAACTGTAAAATTTATTTGTAAAAATAAGCCAAATGTTGGCAAAACTTGTCAAATTCGCCGAACTATGCTGGATATTTGATTTTTGACGTTTCTAGGGACGTTTTTTTTTCCTCAAAAACGAACACCGGGTGTCTACCGGGGAGACTGCTGGAACTTCGGCGCTCCCCGGTCGAAACTTTAGTCCAATCCGGCGCTATTTAGCGCCGGATTTGGCCGTGGGGAGGGCCATCGGCTGGAGATGCTCTAAGGAACCATATTATTTTGTGACTTCAACTCCCTTTTGTTCTGCTTCTGGCATATGCTATTACAAATGGAAGTAATTTCTGTGATCTGACAGAATAGATACAAAGCTTTATCAGGTGTGGCCATGCATGTAAGCTTACTTAGTTTTTGCAGTAAAAACATATTGTGATAGACCAATCAGGAAATGGAAATATAATATAGGCAGATAGCAAGTTCTGTTGATCAATGATCACCCAACTTTTGATGTTCGAGCCAGTTTAAGGTTGTACGATGGCGGTTTCCTTACCTTCTCAAAAATTGTTGTATTTGGTACACGGAATATTCACATCAAGAAAAGCTAGCTTCATTGACTGCGCCTAGAAATATTTATTAGTCCTCAGTGTTAGTGACAGATAGCTTGTCTGCATTCAGGTGTGTATCTATATATCAGTCAGTATATCTTGCAGTGAAATCAACACACATTTTCCTCATTCCATCCACTCCTTGCTCCGGTTGAAAATAACATGGCAATTTGACTCAAACCAAGAAACCAAAATGACCGCAACAAACTTGAACCATAATACTCCCTCTAACTGCAAATGTAAATCGTTTTGAATGTTCACATAGTATTCAAGGCTAACTTTCATCATCAGTTTCTATGAAGCTGTGCTACTTTAAATAAAAGAATTATATACTAGGAAGCATATTTTATAATGGATCAAGTTAAATTTTGTATTATGAGCATTATTCAAAAAAAAATTGTTTACGATAAATAATCAACAAAGTCATAGTGGTAGTAAAATTTAAAAAGGTTTCACTCTCCAAATCCTAAAAAAAAGATTACTTTTCGATCAGCGGGAGTAGTAACGATCAGACAGTCCTAGTGATGTTCCAGTGGAAATCAAGATGAGTACGTGCAGAAAATTTCCATCTATTGCTGCAGCTATCCAGTGTTGATTAGTATCAATATTGCATCCAGAGTTTGAGAATGTGCATGGCCATACCTGGTCCCAATTTCCTTGGACAGCAGTACTAGCCACTATGCAAGAATTTTCAGTTATGACAGCAGTACTAGCTTCATTGACTGCACCTAGAAATATTAATTAGTCCTCCATGTTAATCACAGATAGCTTGTCTACATTCAGGTGTATATCCACCAGCCAGTATATCTTGCAATGAAATCAACACACATTTTTCCTCATTGTCCTTTCTCCGGTTGAAAATAACTTTGCAATTTCACTGAAAGCACAAGAAACCAAAATGACAACAACAAACTTGAACCATTATACTCCCTATGACTGGAAATATAAATCGTTTTGAATATTCACATAGCATTCAAGGGAAACTTCATCATCAGTGTCTATGAAGCTATGCTACTTCAAATAAAAACAATTACTCAAAAAATTCATAATGGATCAAGTCATATCAGTTTTATATTATGAACATTACTCAAATTATCATTGTTTTCCATAAATACTCAACAAATTCATACTGGTAGTAAAATTTTAAAAAGGTTGCACTGACAAAATCCTAAAAGAAGATTACTCTTCGATCAGCGGGAGTAGTAACAATCAGTCAGTGCTAGTGATCTTTCAGTGGAAATGAAGACGAATACGTCCAAAAAATTTCCATCTCTTGCTCCAGCTATCCAGTGTTGATCAGTCTCAATATTGCATTCGGAGTATGGCATACATTTCTAGTAGATGCAATAATAGTTAGATAATCAAATACAGCTGCATGTATAAAGAAAAAACTCTTATTCATTTTCACACTACTGGGCAAGCGATAGCAGGATATGGCGTACATAAATCATCATGACACTAGATAAATATAATTAGTATCCTGTTTTTTTCTTATGGTATTCATTGACATTCAGTAAACAATACGAAAACTCGTTTTTACAGGCGTCGGTACCTACCGGAGTGACGTCAGCAATGACGTCAGCCATGTGCTGACCAATTTCTTCACAAATTTGTGAACAAATTTGAAACTTAATTGAAACATAACTGAAACACTAATATTTTTGTGAAACAAACCGTAGTGACGTCAGCAATGATGTCATCAGTTTCACTTTTTGTCAGACTGTTTCATAATATTTTCCATGTATCACTTTAGTTTCAAAAAAGTTTCACTTGTCACTAGTAGGAAAACCATCATAGGTAGAAATGACATATGTGGCGCACCTAAAAAATATGGTCCACAAAAATTATTTCTGTGGCGCACCAAAAATATGCGCCACAGAAAGTCCACATTCTGTGGCGCATGGATGGACTGGTGCGCCACAGAATGTCGACTTTCTGTGGCGCATGTGGCTGGATGCGCCACAGAATTTCCATGGGCCCACGCGGGGTCCAACACTGCACATGGGCGAAGAGAATTCTGTGGCGCATGGTGGCATGTGCGCCACAGAAGTTCAAAATTCTGTGGCGCATGGAGGCATGTGCGCCACATAATTTCATATTTCTGTGGCGCACCAAAAATATGCGCCACAGAATTCTGCAGGATTTTTTCTCCCCACGGAACTCCACCCCCTGGATCGCCTTTTTTACCTTTGTACAAAATAAAAGAAATAGAGAGGAATTTCAAAAAATAAAATCCTTCGAGATTCCCATATAATATGTCATCTAGCACCATTAAAAAATAACAAACATGAATTTCGACTTTTTTGCAAAATTGCGTGGGAAAATCATCAAATTGGATTTCTGGTTGCATACGAACTCTAAAAAAAACGCACAATATATCAAAATGTTCCCACGAAAATTCTACATTCGAATTCACCGGGGCATGCCCGGTTGGACAATTTTTAGAATCGCCAAATTCGAAAAGAGTAAAAAGTTACGGCCAGTTAAAGATTTTTTCCTGCAAAATACAAAAAAAAGAAAAAAAAATTCTATGGCGCATGTTGTCCCCCATGCGCCACAGAAGTTTTGGCCGAAATTTTGAAATTCGAAGGCGCCAAATCTCTTCCTCCACTTCACCTCCACCACCTCCACCACCTCCGGCCCCTCTCCTCACTTCTCCATCTCCTCTCCTCACTTCTCCTCCTCCACCACCACCTCATCCCTTCTTCTCCCTCCACCACCACCACCACCTCCTCCTCCATTCTTCTCCGGCGACCACCACCACCTCCTCCGGCGACCTCCGGCGACCACCACCACCACCTCCGGCGACCGGCGACCACCACCACCTCCAGCCACCACCATCACCACCACCACCACCTCCTCCTCCTCCGGCCACCACCATCATCACCACCACCACCTCCTCCTCCTCCGGCCAACACCACCACCACCACCACCTCCTCCTCCTCCACCATCTCCTCCACCACCACCACCACCACCACCACCACCACCTCCGGCCACCACCACCCTCTCCTCCTCCAGCCACCACCATCATCACCACCACCACCTCCTCCTCCTCCTCCTCCGGCCAACACCACCACCACCACCACCTCCTCCTCCACCATCTCCTCCACCACCACCACCACCACCACCACCTCCGGCCGGCCTCCTCCTCCTCCACCCACCACCACCACCACCTCCGGCCGGCCTCCTCCTCCTGCTCCACCCACCACCCACCCACCACCCACCCACCACCACCACCACCACCACCTTCCGGCGAGATTCGAAAAAAATCTGCGACATAGATCTAGATCTGGCCGCCACTTTTTTTTTGAAATTCAAAAAAAAGTTTTGTGGCGCATATTGGCATGGTGCGCCACAGAAGTTTGACAGACAATTCTGTGGCGCATATTGGCATGGTGCGCCACAGAAGTTTCAAAATTCTGTGGCGCACGTACATATGCGCCACAGAAGTTTCAATACTAGTCGCGTGGTAACTGTGGCGACCTGGATATGCGCCACAGAATTTGATTTTGGTGCGCCACAGATAGCCTTTTTTCCACTAGTGTGTATTTTAATTATTAGTTTTATATTAGACAAATATCAAAAGCCTCACCAATCTCAAAGCACAAAGTGGACGGTAGATGTGACACCTACACCTACCGGCTCCGTTAAAATCGCCGCTCTCGTAAACAATACTTAACACTTCGGTTACCACAAACAATTTGTAATATCCCAGGTATTGGGGTTACAAAAATAGAGGGAACAGATGTGTGCATTGTATTCATGCATAGAAAATCCGGGGAATTTTCGCGCTTTAAAGTAAAACAGTCACAGTAACTGAAGTTTCACTTGACCTTGGTGGAATTGAAGTAGCTCATCAAGTCAAGCGCTATAAACCTCAATGTGACTATGTCAAACCTTGTTTTGGGTAAACATGATTTGATCTAAGGGTTTAGATCAAATGGAATTAAAACTAACACAACAACAAATATTAAACAAGGATCAATTGATTGATCTTAAAAAAGATCATAATATGGTAACCTTTACTCCAACATATGAACATCTATTCAAATTGAAATCAAGTAACAATAACCAGAGAAACTATTCTTGACTTATCTTTTCTATGTCTTAAATTAATCCTTGATCCTACCATGAACCTCATGGTATTCATTCTATTTCAATCTTGGAAACAAGACAAGGAGATCAACTTTAGAAGTATATATTTTTCTCTATTCCAAATAGTGTTACATCAAACCTAAAGAGGTGAGAGTCCTATTTTATTTAGGGAAGCAATGACAAATCTTGAGGCAAATCTTGAATATAAATATCCATATGATCACAACATTATCTTCAAGAGGAACCCTAGAGTATTATTCAAGCCTTCCCAAATGAGAGAGACCATTTATTCTAAACCTAGCTTTACCTATTAATGAACAAAGGACAACCTTTGAACTAAAGTATTAGGTTGTAAACCATTTCCCTTGGAGTGGTGAGATAACCTAATATCACATGGTATAATACCATATCCATGAATTGATAAAGTAAGGAGGAGATTAATTCAACCAAGATAGCCAAGTGGAGTTTTAGCCTAGATACCTAAAGAGATCTTGTGAGTACACCATAAAACCTAGAATAACTATTCCTATGAAAGAGAGCTCAAGCTTTGGTGCTACACTCAAGTTAATTAAGGCAACACTTGAAATTGGAGGGAGAGAACTATCCATATATCCAGAGGATTATATCATCATACCTTGGAAAGAACTCTAAGTAATATCTCAGACATTCTCCTGGGATATAAACTATAGAGGCCACCATAATAGCCCATCCTAGCAAATAAAATAGAAGTGCTATACCTTAGTTCATTAAGGCAATGCTAGATCATGGAAGTGAGAAACCAAATTCATCAGATATACCTTAGAAAGCCCAACCTTGATCATTATAAATTGAGTGATGATCATAAACCCTAAGAACTTGAGGTAAAGATACTAAGAACAAGTTGATCATGCCTAATCCATGATCATGATCTTGAGGTATGTGAGGATAAGTTAAATCCTAATAGGATTAGTAGATGTTATTGACCACATGAAATCATAGGGAGGTAACCAGTAAGCAACCTTAGGCTTATATCCCAACTTTAACTTGTGAATCACTTGGTGATCATAAGTAGAATTCTACCTCATATACAATCCACTTATTCTTCACTGAAGAACCACAAGAAAACCTTTAGAGTCAAACTCTATACTTTACATGGTGAGAAACCATACATCCATATGACCAAAGTTAACTATAAAAAGAACTATAACCAATTTAGTTACTTCTATGATGAATTGAGGATTCTAATAGAAGTCCAATGGAATAAGATAGAGCCCATTCTCAAATCCTTAGTAATTAGAGAAGCACATGAAATATTAAGCAAGTAACCACCTTATCATGGTTAGGGGAGATTAAACCCTAGCACATGCAAAATGGTGCCATCCCATATCTACAACCTAGAATTTTAACTCAACCTAGTTTGTATATCACTTGGGTGATTACAATTATAAACCTAGGCCATAATTGAGATTCAAACCAAATACCATTAGGTAGATATCTATAGAACCCTAGTATGGTACATTAATAAAATCTTATGCATCACTTATCAAACAGAAGAACACCTAGTGCTAAACCTTATAATTAAAACCATGTGTGGATATCAACCACTTATAATTATAACCAAGATCAAACCTTGATGGGAACAATACCAACCTTAGGTACTTTCAAAGATCAAGATAGTAACAACCTTAATTAAAAAGGGGTTATAATAGAGATTATAAAACCCTAACAAATAGGTACTCACATAAACTCATATGTATGGGACTAAATTCTCAATTATAAGATAAAGTCCTAATAATACCTTGCAAAACTCTTGAAGTATAAGTTATCTATTCTAACCATTCCAAAAGGGAGTGGCAATCCAAATAAAAAAGGGACATTAAAATAAACACCTAAATATTTGTATAATTGAAAATTGTGACAATACTCACATATACTTAATATTTATTAAACAAAACAATGCAGAAATACAATGCTCCTTGTAATAGAACTCATGAAAGTCAAATTGATAAACATCTGCAAAACAATCAATAATTAAAATTTGAATTCAAAACAGTACTTAAATTAACAAAATGGAAAAATAGAAAAAAAATACAAAACAGAAAAATAAAGAAGAAAAAGAAAAGAGGAGAAAAACCACCTGGAGCTTACCTGGCCGTGGCAGCCCAGCAGCAGCCCGTGGAGTAATCATCACCAGCCCAACACCGCAGCCCAACACCGCAGCCCACTTACCGATTCGCTCGGATAAGAGCGAGGATGACGAACTCGTCTTCGTCTCCGTCTTCCTGGGCGCGGGCATGCTCGACAGCTCGACGCCGACAGAGCTCCACGTCCCGGCCGCCGATGTGGACTTCCACGTCCATCGACGACCGCCGGGGACCCTATAAATACCCCGCCACAGTCTCCGCCGCTCGCGTTCTTCGTTTTCCCCCAATTTCCGAAACCCTAGCTCGACCCGGCCTCCGACCATCGCCGCCGATTAGGACCTCCCCAGGACTCGCCGTGACCACCGTTAGAACCCCCGTGCTCGACAAGCCCACCGTGCAAGAGGAATTGCGCCAGGAAGCTTCCAGTAGCCGAGGAGCCGCCGTTCCCTTCCGACGGTATTCCGCAGAAAATCGAGCAATGGCGCCGCCACCGTCGACAATCGCCATTGTCGAGTCATCCTTGAGCATCACGGTGAGCGTACGCTTCTCCCGAGCTCCTTAATTGGTTCCAGCATGCCCCGTAGCTTGCCCCTGCCATAGTCCGTCGCACGCCGCCGCTGTCTGTACTCGCCGGAGCTACTCCGGCGACCATTAGGGCGCGGCGCCGCCACCTTTAGGTTCAACACAGCGCCACGCATCCACCCAGACCATTCACGCGTCCGCGGGAGCCCCGAATCGCCGTCGTCGCCGGCAACTGGCCGTCGGCCAGGAGCTCCCTGGCCACGTCCCCTTATTTGACCCAGTCAATGTCATCGTGGCGGTTGACCTGGCAGCAACCCCACCAGTCATAGACTGTGGGTAGGTTCTGGCCGGGTACGATTAGCATTTCCTGTGTTTTAATTCAAATCCATTAATATCTGCAACTTTAAAATGAATATAGAAAATTCATATTAACTCAGAAAAATATAAATGAGATATTAAAATGATCCTAAAAATAAACTCTATCCAATAAAAATATAAAATGGAAATTTTATTTTTAATAAAAATTCAATTACTTAATACTTGTTATTTAAGCCTTTAATTTTAATTCTAAATTCAATTAAAATGCAATAATTAGTAAAAATTACCAAAATCAAATAAAAACCAGTAAATAAATAAAGAAAACATTACATTGATTTTCTTTAGTTGTTATTTTGTTAAATCATTTTTAGAGAGATTTAAAACCCTGATTAATAATTACTTAATTATTAATTTCCTCTAAAATAATAAAATGCCAAATCCAATATTATTTTTATTTCAAAGTTATTAATAACTTCAACTTATTAAGAAAGTTATTACCTTAATAACTATATGGTGGATTAGAAAACCCTAATTCCTTATTGAATAAAATTACCACCTTATCACTTCATGGGAAACCCTAAAACCCTAAATTCATTAGGAACTCTAACTCTATTACTATATGTAAACCCTAATTTGCCACTAAACCTAAACCCTAGGTTATAGTATGTTATCTTGTTACCTTCTTTACATTCATAGCTCCATAGTAGCAACTAAATACTTGTCTTGGCCACATAAAATGTAGGAGACCTATCACTAATATATGGGTATCCCATGTGTTCATCTTCATCAGACATAAATAATCATGTAGGGTCAACCAAGTGCAAACCCTAGATCCTATTACCCAAAACCATTATTCCTATTCATTCCTATTTAGCATCACACCATTGTGATGAACTCCAATAGCATCTATGTCCAATATTTAACATTACATAACCATATTCCACTAAATCCTACTAGTGATGGATACTTATCAACCATCCTATTTAGGAGCCAAATTATTCCTTACTTAATAGAACCAACAGTAAAACCTAAACCACCTCAAATCTAATTGAAATACTTCTTATTACTTAAGAAGTATGTTCTTCAAAAGTTATTCTTTTGAAGAAAATATGAAGTAGCCAACAACCCCGCCTAATAGGATCTATAAACCCTAGCTATCTATCACCAATAAGATATAACCAACCTTGATAACACCTATTTATAATTAGTTGCTTAAGATGATTAAAATTAACTCAACTTTACAAGCCCTAGCTATTGATGAGTTCAACAATGTTGAGATCCATTTAATCTTTACTCCAGAAGGAAACCATAGAACCCCACAAACTCAATTGTTATACTTGTTCTTTATCAAAGAACTTGTTCTTCAAAAGTTATTCTTTTGAAGAATATAACAAATAATCATTAACCATACCATATAGTTCTAAAACTGAAAACTGTTCTTTACATATTAACAGCCAATTATCATTCCTTGTAGGCTCAATTGATTACTATGCTTAATTCTATACTTTGTACATAATACCAAGTAATCACACCTTAATAAGAACCTTGTTTGTGAATCACTCTAAAAGTGCAACACACCCTGAAATAAACTTTACAACTCATTAATCCTAAATCATCGGGGTTAGGTCACGCTTAGAGCGATTGCATCTCATACTTATGCATTATTGCATCCTTGCCAATCTTTTAAACATCGTCCTTACCGGACGATGATGCTATTTCAGAATTTGGAGTTATTGCGTATCAAAGATCCTTGTCTGCATAATCTTGCAGTCAAGAAAGGCAAGTTCATCGCTTGCTCATGTCATTTGAGTATTTTTACCAAATTACTTGCAAAGTACTATGTTTATCACTATTGCATAAAAAGCAAAACCACTATTTTCATAACTATGAATATGACTATGTGGTGGGCAATGGAACCATGGATTGTGTTGATATGGTGGAGGTTCCATTGCAAGGGTTTATATCCATCTAGGATTAAACAACAAATGCCGTCCAGTGATTCTTGTGCCGTAATACCCGTGTTAACCATAAGATCTGGAATGGGACGGAGTAGCCAATTGTATTTCCACCTCTCGTACATCAACGGACGCGCTTTACCGGAGAACACTTGAATCCTAGGGTGAATTTGGTGGCTGGGGAAGCCTCAAGTCCCCACGGCTTTGTCCGTAGAACACTTGTAGCCCGAAGATCATTTGGTGGCTGGGGAAGCCTCAAGTCCCCACGGTATTGCGGTCTATGAGGGGTTGCATCTACCGGCGAAGGAGTTTGGTTCGATCCCAGACTGTCGTCGTGGTCGGGGTCCACCCTGAAATACGGGAATAATGGGACCGGCGAGGACCCAGGGTCGGGGATGCAACAAAGGGTGGGTGTGCGAGGTAGCGGAGGAATATGAACGGCTAGGACCTTATACCGGGCCTCACACCAAAGGAAGTGTGGACGGGAAACTCGAGCCCGGTTGGCACCAAGGTTAAGATCTCCTATGGGTAAAGCAACACACCTCTGCAGAGTGTAACGAACTGTGACCAGTCACTCCCTGTTCCGGGATATGGAACTGTGAACGCTGCCGGAAAGGAACTCCATGAAGTTCTAGTCAACCGGTGAAGGCTGACGGACATAGCTGTTCAGAATAAAAGCAAAATTTTGAAGAAATGTTTACCAAAAACTTGCATTGCCTATGACTTTCTGGTTTATGGCTGTACCTAGTGCATTAAACACCTCTTTCCTATAATGAACTTGTTGAGTACGCTCGTACTCATCCCACTCTTAAATCCCCTGCTTAGGTATGGAGGCATCAAAGGAGGATCTACAGTGCAACTCGAAGGCCTAGGAGTCAACACCTACTTCAAGAGACAGGACCATGTCAGGAGAGTCAGATACCACATTCAACAAGGAGAAACCTAGATTAGCAATAGAAAGGAACTAGCTTCCTAAACCTAGCTCCTAATTAGCTAGAATCTATTCTTAGCCTCTAGAGCTAGTTAAATACTCTTCAAATAGAGTACGTGATAGGATTAGACTACGAGTCGTTCTTCTGGATCTTATTTGCAGATTTACCTCATTGTAAAGTAGGAGGCCGTGTTGATCTTCTGTAATAGAGTCGGAGTTGTAATTCTATAGACATGCCTTGGACCCGCATATGTTTCTGTTGTACCACTCTGAGCGATATAATACTTGTGGAACGGTGTTTCATTGGTGTTATATCAGACTTGCATACTACACCATGCAGTGGTATGCCGGGTCACCACACAATTGACACTGCAGGGGTGCATGAATTCATTTAACAGACGAAAAATTGAAGATTAAAATAAAACAGGCAAACAGGCAGCTGAACAGGCAATCTTCTACTTATTGTAGCTAACATAGTGCATAGCTCTTCGCTTCATACCAGTTGGTTTTATCAGAAAGTATACAAAAAATTAGCGATAAGTTTGCTTTGTTTAAATGACAATGTAACACAGAAATAGAAGCTTAAAAGGATTATTACAAACACAAAACTTACGATGTGTCCACACAAACTTTACCTCAAGCCCATCTGCTCCTTGTCCCCATTAGACAAAACTTGGGAGACAAAATTTGAACTGTGGTACTAGCAATAGATCAGTCCTAGTGCTGTTTCAGTGGAAGTCAAGATGAGAAGCTCCACAAATTTCTTTTCCGGCTTTAGCTACTGCTGTTAATTAGTCCTCCATTTTGCACTAATATTGTAGAGCCTTCTATGTGCTTCACATATATAATTTTTCACATAGTAAATCGCACAAACAGCATAGATAGCTCATTTAAAGTCACAAGGTTCCAGGATAGTACAAACTTAAGAAACTACAAACACCAAAACTAATAAGCTGATAGCCAAGAGTAACTCCCAAGTGGACAAAACAAAGGTTTTCAACACCGCCGTGCAAAGGGATCAATTTCCAAATCATGGACATCATTCATACACCATTAATAGCGGATGGATCGCTCAGTTGTAAAATCAAACCGAGCACATCTTGAAGCCCTATTCTCCAGTTGAAGCTTCATACGTTGTTCTGCCAAGAACTCGTCACTGTAATGCTTGGAATCAACCCCAATTGTCATTGACTCTAGAACTATCGCATTTAATACAAAGAATGTAACAAAATTAACTTGAGATTTGATGCCACTATACGTTTCCAAGACTATTGACTTCAGAGAGATGTCAAGATATTTGATTAGATTCTGGTGTTTACGACGCCACAAATTCTTTGGCCCTGACTTACTTGCCTATAAGAACAGAGACAAATAATCAAGTCAACCGCTTGAGAACGTAAGTAGATAAAAAAGGAGGTTGCAAACCTTTTCAGTGAAGAATCCTCACCCGAATGTAAGCTTCTCCAAGCACGGAAAGCATGTCAGCAATTCAATAATCATATCCAAACTAAGAGCTTTCATCTGGACACCTAAAGTCTTGACCATGCACAGCACCGTCGCCAGCTTCTCAATGTGCAATCCCTTAATCAAGCATGGAAGACATGTGACACACCATATTTTTTCTACACACTGAACTACCGAGAGAGTAATTGAGAAGCCTCAAGGATATATAGTACCTGAATACCTGTGGAGCCCAACACGAGCCGATTAAGTTGATCCTGACTGGACATATCACTGTGATCAGAAAGGAAGCCTATTGTCTCCAGTTTAGGCGCCGCAAGTACCGATATGTTTACACAAGTTCTGAAATGAAGGAGCAACCTTTCGAGGCAAGGGGCATTGTCGATGACGAGTTCATCTAACTGGAATTTGTAACGCTAGTTTCCGTAATTATTAACACCGATGCCTCTAAGGGTAAGGGAGTTGATCCAGAGGCGGAGAAAGCCTTTGCATTCTTGATCATCAGGAACTCCAGTGCGGGGCACCCGTCAATGAGGCTACTCAGCGAGCAGTCCGAGACTGTGACAAATACAAGTTTGAGCTGCTGAAGTTGGGGGGAATTCAAGCCATTGGGCAGTGGCGTCCGGTAGGATAAAGCTTCCCTCGAAACAGGCTTTCGCCCCGCTTTATAAATAAAGCAACCACAAGCATACATAGTTCAGATACAACACCCAGCACACACACCCCACATCAATAGTCTGTTGGGGCAAGCACACCACACACACGAGATAGACGATACAACACCCCACACAAGAGGTGCACTCAGAGGCTGGACGGTGTAGATATGCGACGTGCAGCCGCAAGAAGATCCTCCAGCATGCCGTTCAAGCGCTCCTTGTCCCGCTGTCTACACAACGGGTACCACTGCTGCAACAAAGCCAAGAAAGAGTAGACAGAGTCAGAAGCGCGACGAGGTAAGATACGCTCGATGACCATCTTATTGCGCATAGTCCACAGAGTCCAAGTCAAGGCCGCGAACATTAACCAGAAGAGGCGCCTCCTCCTACCAGTAACGTTCGCACGGACCTCGATGAACTCCCCGAGGGCCGAGGCCTGCCACTCAGGCCCCAGCGCCTCCCGCAAGAAGCTCCAAAGGAAGCGTGCCGCGGGGCAGTCGAACATGATGTGTGTCGTTGTCTCTGGGACAACACACATTGGGCAAAGCCCGTTGCCCGGCCCGTGCCTCTTCATAACCTCCACCCCAGAGGGGAGGCGATCTCGCAGCAACTGCCAAAGGAAAATCTTCGTCTTAAGCGGAATAGGAGCCTTAAAAAGCGGGGCCGTCCACGGGAGCAGAGGCCCCCTAAACATAGCCCTGTAGGCCGTCCGCACTGAGAACGAGCCCGAGGGAGTTAAGCGCCACGAAGGCGCATCTAATCCTCCCGGCAGGGTGTCCGGGAGGAGGTCCCGCAGCGATGCCAGACTCAGGGCTTCCTCCTGGGTTAGACCACGGCGGAACAAAATACCCCATCCCTCCTGTGCCACATCGGCGACCAGGATAGAGGGGTTAGTGCAAATGGCGAAGAGGTCCGGGAAGTTCAGATTCAGGGGGCGATCGCCAAGCCATGGGTCGAGCCAGAACATGGTCCCTCTACCATCGCCTATGGAGAGGGAGAGTCCGGCTCTAATCTCATGCTTGATGTCCTGGAGGGCTCTCCAAAACTGAGAGCCCTCCCGGCGGTCACAAGCAAGGAGTGGCCGACCCCGCAGGTATTTAGCCTTAATCAGCTTCAGCCACAGGCCCCCGTCGTCAGACAAGACCCTCCACACCCATTTCAACATGAGGGCCACGTTCATGTGGCGAGAGGAAATAATCCCTATGCCCCCAAGGTCCTTGGGGGCGCACACATCGGCCCATTTGACCATGTGGTACTTCTGACGTCCTGTCCTGTCTTGCCAAAAGAAGCGGGAGAGCTCCTTGTCGAAGGCAGCATGTACCCCTTCGGGAAGGATGTACAGACCCATGATATACATGGGAAGGCTAGATAGACAAGAGTCGATGAGAATCGTCTTGCTACCCTTGGAGGTGAATCTCCCACACCAAGGTTCAGCCTTCGCTCTAACTCGCCCCAACAAGGGGGCGAGATCCCTAATAAGGATCCTAGAATCCCTAACAGGAACCCCCAGGTAGTTCATAGGGAAAGATGACAACCTGCAGTTAAGGTTGTCAGCGATCCGCTGCTGAATATCCGGAGGGTAACCCAAGACCACAACCTCACTTTTATCAAAGTTAATTTTGAGGCCCGACATGGCCTCAAAACAGAGGAGTAGGAACTTGGTGTTCTGGATATCTAAGTCCGAGCCCTCAAACATAATCATGGTATCATCCGCATACTGGAGGTGAGTCACCCCTCCGCCAGGGATAAGGTGTCCCACCACACCAGTAATATGGCCCGAGGTCCTAGCCCTCTCCAGGATCTCGGCCAGGGAGTCTACCGCAGCGTTGAAGAGGATAGGGGACAAAGGGTCACCCTGACGCACTCCACACTCCGGCCGAAAATAGGGACCCACTTCCCCATTAATGTTAATGGCCGTGCTGCCAGACATCACGATCTGCATAACCCAACCAATCATCCGGTCGTCCACGCCCCTCCTCTGAAGAACCTGTCGGAGGAAGGACCAGTCCAAGCGGTCGTAAGCTTTCTGGAAGTCCAGTTTTAAGAAGACACCCCTCTGATGTCTACTTCTGACCTCGTGCACGATCTCATGAAGTGCAAGAATTCCATCATGGATGTGGCGACCCTTGAGGAAGGCGAATTGGTATTGGTGCGTAATCCGCTCCATAACCGGAGCCAACCTCACCGCACACACCTTTGAAAACAACCGTTGAATCACGTTGATGACCGTAATTGGCCTGAACTGGCGAATATCCGTGGCCCCCACTAACTTGGGGATCAAGGTAATAACGCCGTAGTTCAGACGACCCATATCTAGAGTCCCTACATAGAACTCCTGAAACATAGGCAGGATAGTCTCCTGGAGTTTCGCCCAGATTTTCTGGAAGAAGACAACCGGAAGCCCATCCGGACCAGGGGCCGAGTTAGCCTTCATGCCCTCGAGAGCGCTCCGAACTTCCGTCGCGAGGAACGGAAGGGTGAGAGCGGCATTCTCCTCGTCGGAGACCCAGGCCCTAGCTGGCCATAGGTCTGCCGCGAGGGCTACCCCAGTTCTGGGGCCAGCCGCAAAAAGACCTTTATAAAAGGTATAAATATGGGTGGTGATCTCTCCGGCCTCCTCCAGAAGGAGATCACCATCCCAGAGGCAGGGGATGGAACACTTTCGGCGACGTCCATTCGCAATCGCATGGAAGTACGCAGTGTTCGCATCCCCCTGGAGGAGCCAATTCTGGCGGCTCCGCTGCCGCCAGAACACCTCCTCCCCGCGGAAGATCTCCATAAGCGAGTGTTCAAGGGCATATCGCTGAAGCCACTCCTCAGCGACTAACCCTTCCTCGTCCGCGACGCGGTCTAACTCCTGAATTTGGCGGAGGAGAAGGTCCTTCTTCCGACGTACCTCCGCCCCGATGTTAGCCCCCCAGCCTCTCATAAACTGGCGGGCGATCTTTGCGCAGTGGTGCCACACATCAACTGCATTGAAGACCCTCGGAGGGGAGTCCGCCGCGCGTACCCACTTGTATCCAACCGCCTCCACGAACCCTGGCTGACCGAGCCAAAAGTTTTCAAAGTGGAAGCGGTTAGGCCTCGGGGGGGTCTCCCCCCCGGAGCACAGGAGGAGTGGGGAATGATCAGACCCAATCCTAGTAGCCGCCCTAAGCGAGCACAGTGGGAACGCCATTTCCCACTCAACCGACACAAACACCCGATCCAGCACACTCTGGATCGGATCGATGCGGTTGTTGCTCCAAGTGAACCGGGCGCCCACACGCGTGATCTCTCTAAGGGCGAGGTCCGCAAGGCAATCGTTGAACATCCGCATCCTAGGGATGTCCACCCGGCTCGAGGTCTTGTCCTCCGGGGAGCGTATTAAGTTAAAGTCGCCGGCCACCACCACAGGGGTGGTGCACCGGTCAATCTTAGCTTGCAGCTCCGCCAGGAAAACCTGCGACCTCGAGTGATCCGCCGGACCATAAACGATAATAACCTCCCAGCTAAGGTTAGATCGTTTATGGGTGACGGCCATACTCACAAAGAACTCACCGTGCTCCATGTCCTCAACATCGAAGGTATCCTCCTTGACGCCTAGGAGGATGCCCCCCGAGTGCCCCGTCGCAGGCCGCCAATGCCAGGCGAACTTGTGCGTACTAAGACCCTCCAGCTCATGGAGGAGGAAGGACTCCTTAATCGTCTCTTGAAGCCCCAAAATATCCACATGCTCACGCCTTATGTACTCCTTCAGTTGTTGTTTGCGCCCCGGGGCCTCGAACCCCCTGATGTTCCAAATGAGAGAGAAGAAAGGGCTACTCATTGGATCACATCAGATTGGGGGTTCCCCTACTGGGAACCGATCGAGCCCTACTACGCGTCGAGGGTCCGGACGGTGGTCTAGGAGGCCTCCCTCGCGGACCCCCAACCTGGGGGGCCGCGTCAGAGCGCTCCATAGGGATAGACCCATCGGAATGCTCTGGACCAGACCTAGGTGCCAGCTGCACAGGGTTGGTCAGGGTTGCGGGGGTCGCCCTCTCGCGCTCCAACTGAGCGCGGGAAGCGGCGAGCACACCATCGTATACCTCCTTGGCCTGAATCGCCGCCAGCTGTTCATCCCGTGGGCCGCGTTCACCCCTGAAAATCACACCACAATCCGACGCCACCTGACCCAGGTGGTCAAGCGACGCCGAAGCAAGAACAGAGAACCGAGAGCCCGAGGGGGGAGGTGGGGCAGAGGGAGGGGAGCGAGGAAGGGGATGGGTACCTGAGTCAAGGTTGTGGGCCGCCGCCCGCCTCGCTGCCTGCTCGGCAACAGTCGGCTCCATCGCCTCGGCCCCGGAACGGGAACGAGCGAGCCTGGCGCTGTGGCGGGACGGCTGGGTGGACTGGCGCTGGCGCCTCGGGGCCCTCGTCTTGGCGCCCGCCACGGGAGTGTCGGGGAAGACCGAGGCGGGCTCCAGGACGGTAGGACCCGGGGTCGCAGGGCCCAGGGGCGAGGTGGGAGTAGAGCCCGGGAAGCGCGTGTAGCAGACCAGGCCTGGCGACCTCGGCGACTGTGGGGGACACACATCCAACCCCACGCTCGCAGACGACGACTCCTGTGGGAAGTTGGATCCATACTCCATAATGGGCAGACCGCCGGACGTCACGGTGCCGACAGCGGTGGCGCGGGGGAAAGACGACCCCAGTTTGGCCGGCGCGCTCCAGTGAGCCAACGCCGACCCGGACGATGGCCGCTCGCGCCCCGCACCCGGCGCCCATAGCTGCTGAAGCCCCAGCCCCGGCGCCAGCGTTAGGAGGCTGGCGCGGAGAGGACTCCACGCCATCACCTCCCAAGTCGTCCTCAGAGTCTCCCTCAGAAGAAGCATCATCATCGCCGGCGTCGTCGTCATGGTGAGGCGGAGAAGGATCGAGGGGAGGAGACCGAGGCCCCGCCTGGGCCATGTCCTCCTCCACCTCAACCGTCAAGGCCCGGCCACCCTTCCCAAAGAAGACGTGGGGGAGGGTGCAAGCGAGCCTCGCGGGGTCAGGGCATAGGATCAGCATGCGCACCGGCCCATCGCCAGGGAGAGAGAGAGGATCCACGGTGACAAGCTTGCCTATGGTCTGAGAGATGAGCTCAATGATATGCTCACTCCTAGCCTCCTCAGGAATGCCGTGGACCCGGACCCAAACCTCCGACAAAGTAGCCACAGTAACAGGATCCACACAAGACGGTCTGACAGAAACGCCGATGTTGTTGGCCGGAAGGATAGTAGTGTTGCTCCAGGAAAGGGCGCGGAGGAGCTCAGCCGAGGGGAACGCCACTGCAAACTCAGTAGGCGAGATCTCCCTCACGTTCCACACCCAAGTCGACTCCAGCTGAGTGAGCTCGGCGCGGATCGTGTCGACTGTCACCTCAATCTGTAGCGGGGGGTCCTGCTCCGGAAGCACGGTGATCATCGCCGAGTGTTGGGGGTGCTAAGCTCCGCCCCCCCAAGGTCGATGTAGTAGAACCCCCCATCGATCCCGTGTCCGAGGTACTCGATGACCTCCCGACGCCTGCGGCGGTTGAAGCGCTCCGTGCAGGCCGCAGCAAGGTGGCCCGGGTCACCACAGAAGAGGCATTGCTCCGGCCTCGTGCAAGCGGACCGAAAGTGCCCCATCTCCCCACAGTTGAAACAGATGTTGGATGTGGGGGACTTCTCTGACGGCGCCGACACCCCCAGCTGGGTATCAGCGCGGCCAACGAGCGACGGTCCCTGCGGAGGTACCATAGGCAGGTGCCCAAGCTGGCCCCCACCCGCGGCAACTCCCACAGCGCCTCCCGCAGCGGTCCTCTTCTTCTTGGATTTCTTCTTCTTCTTCGCAGCCGGCGGTCCTGCAGGTTGTGCCACCGGCGCGTCCCAGCGCTGCTCGCGGCGAGGCGACGACCGGCCGCGGTCCTCCCGCCAGGAGGCATCCCGGCCATGCTCCCTGACCGGACGCGGAGCGCGCTGCACCAGTTCTTCCCGCAGCGCGGCCTCCCTGCGCGACGCGGCAGGGGACGGGTCACGCCGGCCCGGCGAGCCGCCGCGGCCAGCAGAGGCCCCCTGGTGGCGCGCGTTGGTGCCCCGCTCCCGGCCTCCCTCAGCGTGTCCACCAGCGCGACCTTCCGGCCCTTGCCTGCGGGGCGACGGCGACCTCCTGCGGGGCGACGGCGACCTCCTGCGGGGAGAGGCCCGACGCGGTGGGGAGCGGCGCGGCGGGGAACGCCTTGCCGGGGGCCGGTATGGCGCGGGGGCCGCGGGGGGAGGAGGGCGGGGTGATGGGGGGCGGACGCGGCGGTGGTGGGGCGGGGATCTGCTCGACGACGGGCTCCGTGCCCGCTTGAGAACCATGTCGCGGAAGCTGGTGGAGAGCGGCGGCGGCGGCGGGTGGAGGCGGATCCGGCGGGCAGAGGCGGCGTGGCGGCGTACCTGGTCGGGGCGAGCGGGTTGGGCAAACCCTAAGTGGTTTGACCCCTTTCGGAGCCAGAGCCACTTGGGCGCCGTAGCGGGCTGCGTGGGCCCGATGCATCGCTCCGCCTGGCGCCTCCAGGCTAGCACAGGCCCAGGCCCATGCGGCCCAGATGGCCCAGGAGAGAGCGGCGACCGAGCCTCGCGCGAGGCCAGCTCCCCTCCCGACGGGCATGGCGGCGGCGGTGCCGGAGCCAGCTGCTCCGCCCCGCGGCCGACCGCCTCGCCCACTTGCTCAGACGACGCCGCCGACCCCGAGCCGGCCACCTCCCCCGAACTCCTTGCCGGCTGAGCCCGCAACGACGCCGCAGCGCACGGCCTACCTGCCGGCACCCGCGACGGCGGCGGGCGGCGTAGCTCCTCCTGGCGGCGTTGAGGGGGAGACCGGCGCGGAGAACCGCGCGGCAGCCTCCGCACGCGCCGCCTCCTCACGCGCCGCCTCCACTCGCTCCGCCTCCGCCGCGTCCTCTTCCGCCGCCACGTCCGCCCAACGCCGTCCCTGGATGGACTCCGGGAGCTCCACCGCCTGCGGATCCTCCCCTGTCCCCTCCGGCGACATCGTGTGGCGGCGGCCGGCGGCAGAATCCCGTTTATATGCCTCTAAGGGGTGCAGAATCTGATATCTACAACTTGTTAATTTTGGAAGAAGACTAACACCGTAGGATAAAGCTTCCGATATCGAGGATGCGGAGAGTGGACGAGAAGCGGAAGATCTGTGCCAGCGGCAGCTTATGGGAGTGATAGAATCTAAGCTCCTGGAGATTGTCCAGAGCGCGCGGGAGACCGGAGCCAGGTGTTGATGGTGAGATCGGTTTGGGTGCCGATTGTAGAAAGGGATGCAACTCACAATGTATTGATTGGGTGTATATGGCGTTACATATATATGCCACGTCCTCGACTATACAAGGAAGGAGGCGGGCCCAATAATAAATACAAAGATATGTATCGCTATACATAACTACAGAAGATACACATCCGGATATACAAGGATATGTATCTCAACACCCCCTCGCAGTCGAAGCGTCGCCTGGTCGAACGCATAGACTGGACCGAAACTCCTCAAAAGATGCCGTAGGGAGACCCTTGGTCATAATATCCGCAAATTGTTGGGAGGTGGGCACATGAAGTACTCGAATGTGTCCAAGGGCCACCTGTTCCCGAACAAAGAGGATGTCCAGCTCAATATGCTTGGTGCGGCGATGGTGGACCGGGTTGGCGGAGAGGTAGACGGCGGAGACGTTGTCGCAATAGACCACAGTGGCTTTGGCAACAGGACATGAGAGTTCAACGAGGAGTTGCCGCAGCCAGGAGACCTCGGCAACTGCGTTAGCAACAGCCCGGTACTCCGTTTCCACGCTGGAGCGAGAGACCGTGGGTTGTCGCTTAGACGACCAGGAGATGAGCGAAGGTCCGAAGTAGACGCAGTAGCCAGACGTGGAGCGACGCGTGTCAGGGCAGCCTGCCCAATCGGCGTCCGAGTAGGCGACGATGTCCATGGCGGTTGAGGCGTGGAGGGAGAGGCCGAAGTCCATGGTGCCACGAATGTAGAGGAGGATCCGCTTGACCGCAGCCCAATGAGGATCCCACGGAGCGTGCATGTGAAGGCACACCTGCTGGACAGCATACTGTAGCTCGGGGCGGGTCAAGGTGAGGTACTGCAGGGCACCGACGATGGAGCGATAAAATGACGCGTCCGTGGCCAACGAACCATCCGTGACGGAGAGCTTGGATTTCGTGTCGACAGGCGTGACCACGGGTTTGCAATTAAGCATACCGGTGCGGTCCAGGAGCTCGTGGGCGTACTTGCGCTGATGAAGGAAGAAGCCGTCGGTGCGTGATGTCTACGTGTGCTTCTATTCTTGTAGACAGTGTTGGGCCTCCAAGAGCAGAGGTTTGTAGAATAGCAGCAAACTTCCCTTAAGTGAATCACCCAAGGTTTATCGAACTCAGGGAGGTAGAGGTCAAAGATAGTCCTCTCAAGCAACCCTGCAATTAAGATGCAAGAAGTCTCTTGTGTCCCCAACACACCTAATACACTTGTCAGATGTATAGGTGCACTAGTTCGGCGAAGAGATAGTAAAACACAGGTGGTATAGATGAATATGAGTGGTAATAACAATCTGAAATAAATATGGCAGCGAGTAAACATGCAGTAGAACAGTAAGTAAGCGGTGTTTGCAGTATTGGAAACAAGGCCTAGGGATCATACTTTCACTAGTGGACACTCTCAACATTGATCACATAATAAATAAATAACTTCTCTCATTTGTGCTACATACACTCTTTTGTTGGATGACAAACACCATTCGTTGCGTAGGGCTACAAGAGCTCCCTCAAGCCGGAGTTAACAAGCGCCACAACATTCGGCATTCATATTTAAGTAACCTTAGAGCATAATAGATCTTTGCAATTTAAACCGAGTACTAACATAGCATACACACTGTCACCATTACACTATGATAGGGGGAATAGATCACATCAATACTATCATAGTAATAATTAACTCCATAACCTACAAGAGATTATGATCATAGCCTACGACAAGAACTACACGATGCACACACTGTCACCATTACACCATGCAGGAGGAATAGACTACTTTAATAACATCACATGAGTAGCACATAGACTAATAGCGATACAAAGCTCATCATATGGATCTCAATCATGCAAAGCAATTCATGAGATCATTGTATTGGAGTACAGAGAGAGAGAGATTAACCACATAGCTACCGGTACAGCCCTTAGCCTCGAGGGAGAACTACTCCCTCCTCATCATGGGAGCAGCAGCATTGATGGAGATGGCGGTGGTGTTGATGGAGATGCCTTCCGGGGGCAATTCCCCGTCCCGGCGGCGTGCCGGAACAGAGACTTCTGTCCCCCGAATGTTGGCTTCGCGATGGCGGCGGCGCTGGAACTTTTCTCGCATCGTGGCTTTTTCGTGTCGAAGATTTAGGTCAGGGAGCTTCTTATAGGCGAAGAGTCGGAGTCGGAGGGGACCTGGGGCCACCAGACACTAGGGGCGCGCCCAGGGCCTTGGCCGCGCCGCCCTGGCGTGTGGGCCCCCCAGGCTCCCCTCTGGTCTCTCTCCGGTGTTCTGGAAGCTTCGTGGAAATATAAGATCATGGGCCTTGATTTCGTCCAATTCCGAGAATATTTCCTTACTAGGATTTCTGAAACCAAAAACAGCAGAAAACAGGAACTGGCACTTCGGCATCTCGTCAATAGGTTAGTTCCGGAAAATGCATCAAAACGATATAAAGTGTGAACAAAACATGTAGGTATTGTCATAAAACTAGCATGGAACATCAGAAATTATAGATACGTTTGAGACGTATCAGTGCGACGTACGACCTCGATGCCGAGGAAGTAGTGCAGGGGCCCCAAGTCCTTGAGGGCAAACTCAGCGCGAAGACGCTCGATGATCTGTCGCAGGAGATCCGTGGAGCTGGCCGTTAAGATGATGTCGTCGACGTAGAGCAGCAGATACGCGGTGGTGGCGCCATTGTTGTACACAAACAGCGAGGCATCAGAGCGAGTGGAGCGGAAGCCGAGTTGGTGAAGAAACGCTGTGATGCACTGGTACCAGGCGCGTGGGGCCTGCTTGAGCCCGTATAACGAGCGCGAGAGCAGGCACACATGGTCGGGGTGGGCGCTGTCGATGAAGCCCGTGGGCTGCTGGCAGAAGACCTGCTCCTCGAGATGGCCGTGAAGGAAGGCGTTGGAGACGTCCATCTAGTGCACGGGCCACGCACGGGAGACCGCGAGCTGAAGGACTGTGCGGATCGTCCCGGGCTTGACAACCGGGGCGAAGGTGTCGGTGAAGTCGACGCCGGCACGCTGGCGAAAGCCACGAACCACCCACCGCGCCTTGTGACGGTCGAGAGTACCGTCCGGATGGAACTTGTGCTTGAAGACCCACTTCCCGGTGATGATGTTGGCGTGAGGGGGTCGGGGAACAAGCGTCCATGTCCGGTTCCGCTGCAGGGCGTCGAACTCGTCCTGCATGGCCGCAAGCCACTGCAGGTCGCGGAGAGCAGCCCGGGCAGAGGCGGGCAGGGGCGATGGCGTGGATGGTGAAGGCGCGGAAGTCGACGCGGTGCAGACGTACTCATCCGAGGGGTACCGCGTGCTCGGGACGTGAATCCCTGCACGGGCGCGCGTGAGGGGCCCCGTGGCCGGCGGCGGAGGAGGCGGAGGCGGAGCCGGAGACGAGGCGTCGCCCAGCAAAGACGGCGCGGCGCCCGAGTTGAGGCTCGAGGGCGACGCAAGCTGCGTCGAGGCGGATGAACCCGGCGAAGGCGCGTCGCCCGGTGAAGACGGCGCGGTGCCCGAGCTAAGGCTCGAGGGAGACGCAGGCGGCGTCGAGGCAGGCGTCGGCGCGGGTGTCGTCGTGGGGTCACCCGAGACATGGCTCGAGGGTGACCCAGAGGGTGGCGAGGCAGCGCCCGAGCCAGAGCTCAAGGGCGCGGCGGAGGACGACGAGGCAGTGCCCGAGTCCGAGCTCGAGGGCACTGTAGCCGGCGGACCTGCCGGGCAGGGGGTCGACGTCGGGGACCATCGCGTAGGCGAAGGAGGAGTGGCGACCACCTGTCTCTCGTGCAAAGGGAAAGCAATGCTCATCAAAGTACACGTGCCGGGAGGTGAAGACGCGGTGAGAAACCGGATCATAGCAGCGGTAGCCTTTGGTGTTAGCCGGGTAACCGAGGAAAACACATGGAACGGAACGAGGGGCGAGTTTATGAGGAGTGGTGGCGGCGATACTAGGATAACAATGACAACCGAAAATCCGAAGACCGTCGTAGGATGGAGGGGAACCGTAAAGGAGGTGATGAGGTGCATAGTTCCAGCGGGGACGACACAGACGAAGGTTGACAAGTAGGGTGGCGGTGGCTAAGGCATCAGGCCAAAAGGTGGGGGGAATATTGTGTTGCCTGCCAAAACCCACCGGCGGGCAGCGACGAGCAACACGTAGAGCCGGGAGGCTCCCAGGACTGCTGGTGGGCCCTGGTCCCTCGGGCGACGGCCCGCAATGCTCCGGCACACGTCCTGACGGTTGCAAGGGCGTGCCACCCGACCTATACCTGGTCGGGAAGGTGTTGGATTGCTTCAATTAGTTTCCCGCATGGTAGACACGTAAACATTAAATGAGCCTCGACCGGCTCTCGGGTTACCTCGTGAATCGGCTCAAAGAGCCGATTAACCCATGGTTCATAATGGATCTGCAATAACATGGGGGTTCTCGCTTTATCAATGCTAAGCTAAATCAATCTACGACAGTTTAGGGTTTTCACCGCATAACCGGAACATCCTACACGTAGTTGAGCCTCGTCGATACGAAAGATAACGAGCAAACTAACCCAAAACGAGGCCTAAAAACCAACACGGAGTCGATTCCCGAACATCCCTTCTTGGATCGGCAAACCGTACCTTACGCACTACTGGATCGTTCAACCCGTTTGCAAGGCCTAACCATGCAGATATCAAACTAATCCTCGAAGAACAAGGAACAACTATAACAGATTGAATCTACTAAACAAAGATAAAGCAAGATGCTGCCCTTACAGCTAAATAGGTGTAAGGACAGCTAGATATCTAGGGGCAGCACAGCTACGTAAATATATCAGAAAAGCATCGATGCAAGCCCTAAAACATCTACGATAAACAGTGTTGCTCGCCATCAAAAAGGCTTCAGTACGAGCAACACCAAACAACGAATAAACAGATACTGCCTAGATCGCAAGATGCGATCTAGGCAGCATGACGCTTACCCGGAAGAAACCCTCGAAACAAGGGGTGGCGATGCGCCCGGATTGTGTTTGTTGTGAACGTGATCGTCCTCCTTTCTCAATAACCCTAGGTACATATTTATAGTCCGTGGACTTTCTATCTTTGGAAATACACCTAACCGTGTACGAGCTAAACTCTATACATATAATATACATATACACGGGCAATCTACTATAATATACATATACACGGGCAATCTAGCCCAAATTCTCGCACGAGGCCGATTCGGAGATACTCCACGTGTATATCCTCCAAGCCCATCTCAATTACTGCCCATCTCTTGATCTGGCCAAAATCTGGTGATAACACATGCCCCCTGGTTTTGGTAATGATAATTTCAAAACCACTCTGTTTTTTCTTCGTAGGGTCACGTCGTGGCAGAGCAGAACCGTTACAGTATCCTCTCATCATGATGCCTTGCCTTCTCAACTTCTCTGCATGATTTGACAGTTTTGGCACCACGTCCTCGGAAACCACCGCAACATTAAATCTCCACTATATCCCCTTTATTTAACCGCGTCGAGCAGTTCGCTTCTTCATCCCCCTGCTCCGTACTAGCCATCGGAAAAACCCTCCTTCACACCATGGACTCCTCCTCCTCCTCTGCCTCCTCGGGACTTTCTTGCCTATCCTCTCCCCTCCGAGAGCCGACGCCAGAGTGGGACTCGATGGCGGCGTACGACATCCTCGCCCCAACGAAGTGGGATGAGGAGGATCACGATTCCTCCGTCTGGTCCGAGGATGACAAGTCCTTGACCGACGGAGAAGACGACTTCCGATTCCTCGTCGATGGGGAGCTGGAGGCAGAGAGCGAGGATGACTCCTTCTCCTGGGACGACTTCACCTCCTCCGACGAGGAGGAGAAAGAGGAGAGTGACACCTCCTCCGACGAGCCACCGGCGAAGCGCTTCTGCTTCGGGTCGGACGCCGACGATGACGACGACGAGGAGGAAAAGGCCCCTGCCGAGGGCTATGGCAGCAGCGACGAGGAGCTCGCCGGCAGCAGCGCTGATGGCAGCCACGACGGCGACGACGAGGGCAGCGACGGCCCTTAGACTAGGACTACTAGCATAGGACTAGTAGTAGTAATCGGGTCTCCTTTTGTTCTTCTTTTCCTGAGCAATCGGCTCTTCTCTGTAAAAATCCTCTTTATTAATGAAGAAAATGTTTCTATGTCAATTTTGCTTTCATATCAATTTTGCCGATTGTCAAAGCGAGTCAACGCGCAAAGAACCGATGGCGGCGCATCGGCCTTCACCACAAAACGCAAGTAAGGCCAAACCAGTCGCCTATTCAAACGGTAACCTGCAACCCTTGCCTGCAAGAGTAAACTCAGATCCCCAAATCGCCGCTCGAACAGATCCAACTTACGGCCACGCAAATCTCAGATCTCAATCGCGCAGACTCAACTCCGCAGCGAATCCCATGGCGGAATCATCCAACGCCAACACTACGGTCTCTGGCCTGAAGGTAATCCCCAACCGCTCCTCGCTTATCCGAGCATAATGTTGGAATTAACAGCAAACACCTGAATTAATGTCTCATTTCGTCATTAACTTTTAGGTATCAGACATTCTGTTGTCGCATCCTTCTCTTCCAAATTCTCTCTGTCTTGGCCCTCGTTCTACCGAGAGTCCTGCTCATTTGATTTCATGCGAGGCCAATAGAATTCCCTTTGCGAACCAGAATTTAGATCTGACCTCTTGGGCCGACTGCCTACGAGCCTGGCCTAATCCTCCTGAAGATTGGGTTTAATGGTACAATAGAATAGCCAAAACTCACCAAGCCACCTGGGAAACCACAGGAATAGCCGATGCTTTAGCTTTATCACTACCTCCCCTTGAGAAACATGAAAACCTTCTGAAAACCATCGGCTACTTTTGGTCTGATGCTTTGAATTGCTTCATGTTCGGCCATGGCCCCATGACACCAACCCTACTAGACGTGGCCATGATCACTGGTCTAGACATCGCATCCCCAAGCCCATCTGCGTTTATGCTGCCAAAGGTTCCTTTCAAGCTCTCTTCCAAAGCAGACTGCACAAACTGGGGTGCTTATCTTCGACGCCACATGAAAAACAAAGGCCCTGTAACAGAGAAAGAACATAAGGCCTTCCTGAATTTCTGGTTGGAACACTTCATATTCTGTGGCCCTTCACTTGCCCCAACCAAGAACTACATTTCCTTGGCCTACGAACTTGCCAGAGGTACCCAGCTTGGCATTGGCAAACTGTTCCTTCGAGAGGTCTATCGATACCTCCAACTAATGTCTGTCAAACTGCTTTCCCAAAAAACAGTCAAAACAGGAGGTCCCTGGTGGTTTATTCAGCTATGGGCTCAGCTATACTTCCAAAACCACCTCCCAAACTTCCCACGTCTGGCCAATCGCACCTTTCCAGATGCCAACGGGAAGCAAATCCGATGCACTAGCTACGGCCAAGCTTTGTACAGCCTTCCGGGCAGTAAACTGATTCCCAAGGAAGCATCAAAATGGTTCAGCATTTTCTTCCAAGGTCTGGACAATCCTCTCTTCTTTCCTTACACGGAATCTGAGCATTTTGAGAATCCGGTCTCCTTCAGGCTAGACAGCTTTGCCGACGACACCAGCACCCGGCAATTGTATTCCACCATGATTCGTCCCCGTTTCCTTCCGGTGGGCATGGGCACCTCCAACAGGATCATTAAACCTGGTTATGAGTCCTATCAGCCGGTCGTAGCAGCCCGGCAGTTTGGTCTTGGGCAGGTGTCTTCCCATTTCTTCCTCCATCACTTAACAGAGAGTAGAGCTGACTTGCCCGATATCCTCACTGGCCAGAGGTGTTACTCTTTCTTTGATGCTCTAGCCATCCCTGTTCCTCACAACCTCTCTTTTACCTCATCAACCGATGGTTTTGAGACCTGGTGGTCAATGTGGAAGAGTCATGCCTTCAGGAGAGCTCTGGGACCCTTGTTGAAACAACTTGATGCTGAATATGATATCCCTGCAGAACAGGTACCACTACTCACAAATTATCTCGAAGTGGTTTACAACGATTTCTTTCCTTTTACAACCCTGCTCTATCTTCTTGTAGCAACAAGACGGTCCAGAACCTGTGCATGATGACGGCTCCCCTTTCAGATTCCTCCCACCAGCTCCAGTGGTCCTCTTCTGCAAAAACTCACCACCCTTGAAAAAGGTTGTGATGCAGAGCCAGCCGATATCACCAAAATCGGCTTCTAAGAGCAGAGTATCTTCTGGGCCGGCTGCCCCCCGAGCCTCAGCCACGGCGAGAACAGCAGTGAGGAAAGTAGCTGCCAGGAAGACTTGAGGCGTCAAAACCCTACTCCAGCTCAAGAAAATTTGCAAGTAAGCTGATCCATGCCTTGGCTGATTTCTATCCTTCTAGGCCTTTGCAACATGCTTGTATTTCTTTTACAGGCCTCCACTGAGGAAAACTCCAGTGAGGAGACACAGTCCAGTCGAAGGGACTCGAGCTCGGGCAACTCTGAGAAAACCACCACGTAGAACCAGCCAGACTTGCCACCGCCGGCTTCTAAGAAAAGGCCAGCTCCTGAACCTGCCGCTTCCCAGGCTCCAAACAAAGCAGGACAGGGTGGTCTACGCACAAAGAGCCGATGCACCAAGAGAGCTCGCAAGGAACCGCAAACCTCTTCATCAAACCAGGAGATTTCGAATGTAATTGCTCTCCATACTCTCCTTGGCTCATATTTCATGCTAACCTATTGCTGTTCCCATCGGCTAACCACTTCCTTTACAGACTGATGACACCTCTAGTGGGGAAGTCGAGGAGGTACTGATGCCATCCACCACCCTGGACCTAGCAACCTCTAAAAGTGTAGCTGACAAGGCTGCCACCTTGGCCAAGCCCACAGCAGAAACACAAGAGCCGATCACCTCTTCATCGGCTGTTCCTATGGTCTTAGGAGAGGTACACTTCCTTTCCTTAGTTCTCCCTTGCTCTTTCGCTGTATACTGACGTTGTTCTTGTTGCTTGTCAGGGTTATGACCTCTCAAGCTTGCTAACGTTCGACCCCGAATCCATCGAACCAGCTGCGTCTAAAGCAAGTGATGAGTCAGGACCTAGCGCTACACATGGTCAACTCCAACATCTCAAGGCCTTGCTCTCTGATACGCGTAGATGCACACGTCCGTTGGGAACCCCAAGTGGAAGGTATGATGCGTATAGAAGCAAGTTTCCCTCAGTATGAAACCAAGGTTATCGAACCAGTAGGAGCCAAGAAGCACGTTGAAGGTTGATGGTGGCGAAATGTAGTGCGGCGCAACACCAGGGATTCCGGCGCCAACGTGGAACCTGCACAACACAACCAAAGTACTTTGCCCCAACGAAACAGTGAGGTTGTCAATCTCTCCGGCTTGCTGTAACAAAGGATTAACCGTATTGTATGGAAGATGAATATTTGCAACAAAACAGTAAAACAAGTATTGTAGTAGATTGTATGCGATGTAAAGAATAGGACCGGGGTCCACAGTTCACTAGAGGTGTCTCTCCCATAAGATAAAAGCATGTTGGGTGAACAAATTACAGTCGGGCAATTGACAAAATAGAGAAGGGCATAACAATGCATATACACGATATGATAAATATAGTGAGATTTAATTGGGCATTACGACAAAGTACATAGACCGCCATCCAACTGCATCTATGCCTAAAAAGTCCACCTTCAGGTTATCATCCGAACCCCATTCAGTATTAAGTTGCAAAGCAACAGACAATTGCATTAAGTATGGTGCGTAATGTAATCGACAACTACATCCTTAGACATAGAATCAATGTTTTATCCCTAGTGGCAACAGCACATCACAACCTTAGAACTTTCTGTCACTATCCCAGGTGTCAATGAAGGCATGAACCCACTATCGAGCATAAATACTCTCTCTTGGAGTTAAGAGTAAAAACTTGGCCAGAGCCTCTACTAATAACGGAGAGCATGCAAGATCATAAACAACACATAAGTAATAGATTGATAATCACCATAACATAGTATTCTCTATCCATCGGATCCCGACAAACACAACATATAGTATTACGGATAGATGATCTTGATCATGTTAGGCAGCTCACAAGATCCAACAATGAAGCACAATTAGGAGAAGACGACCATCTAGCTACCGCTATGGACCCATAGTCCAGGGGTGAACTACTCACTCATCACTCCGGAGGCGATCATGGCGATGAAGAGTCCTCCGGGAGATGAATCCCCTCTCCGGCAGGGGTGCCGGAGGCGATCTCCCGAATCCCCCGAGATGGGATTCGCGGCGGCGGCGTCTGCGGAAGGTTTTCCGTATCGTGGCTCTCGATGCGGGGGTTTCGCGACGGAGGCTTTAAGTAGGCGAAAGGGCAGCCTCGGAGGGGGTCTGGTGGGGCCAGACACTAGGGCGGCGTGGCCAGGGCCTGGGCCGCGCCGCCACCATGTGTGGGCCCCACGTGGCCCCTTTCTGGCGGCTCTCGGGTGTTCTGGATGCTTCCGGGCAAAATAGGAACCTGGGCGTTGATTTCGTCCAATTCCGAGAATATTTCCTTACTAGGATTTCTGAAACCAAAAACAGCGAGAAAACAAGAATCGGCTCTTCGGCATCTTGTTAATAGGTTAGTTCCGTAAAATGCGTAAATACGACATATAATGTGCATAAAACATGTAGATATCATCAATAATGTAGCATGGAACATAAGAAATTATCGATACGTTGGAGACGTATCAGCATCCCCAAGCTTAGTTCTGCTCGTCCCGAGCAGGTAAAACGATAACAAAGATAATTTCTAAAGTGACATGCCATCATAATCTTGATCATACTATTTGTAAACATATGTAATGAATGCAACGATCAAAAACAATGTTAATGACATGAGTAAACAACTAAATCATAAAGCAAAGACTTTTCATGAATAGTACTTCAAGACAAGCATCAATAAGTCTTGCATAAGAATTAACTCATAAAGCAATAAATCAAAGTAAAGGTATTGACGCAACACAAAGGAAGATTAAGTTTCAGCGGTTGCTTTCAACTTATAACATGTATATCTCATGGATAGTGTCAACATAAAGTAATATAACAAGTGCAATATGCAAGTATGTAGGAATCAATGCACAGTTCACACAAGTGTTTGCTTCTTAAGGTGGAGAGAAATAGGTAAACTGACTCAATATAAAAGTAAAAGATAGGTCCTTCAAAGAGGAAAGCATCGATTGCTGTATTTGTGCTAGAGCTTTTATTTTGAAAACATGAAACAATTTTGTCAACGGTAGTAATAAAGCATATGAGTTATGTAAATTATATCTTACAAGTTACAAGCCTCATGCATAGTATACTAATAGTGCCCGCAACTTGTCCTACTTAGCTTGGACTACCGGATCTTCGCAATGCACATGTTTCAACCAAGTGTCACAAAGGGGTACCTCCTTGCCGCCTGTACAAAGGTCTAAGGAGAAAGCTCGCATTTTGGATTTCTCGCTTTTGATTATTCTCAACTTAGACATCCATACCGGGACAACATGGACAACAGATAATGGACTCCTCTTTAATGCATAAGCATGTAACAACAATTATTATTCTCATATGAGATTGAGGATATATGTCCAAACTGAAACTTCCACCATGATTCATGGCTTTAGTTAGCGGCCCAATGTTTTTCTCTAACAATATGCATGCTCCAACCATTAAGGTGGTAGATCTCTCTTACTTCAGACAAGACGGACATGCATAGCAACTCACATGATATTCAACAAAGAATAGTTGATGGCGTCCCTGAAGCATGGTTATCGCACAACAAGCAACTTAATAAAAGATAAAGTGCATAAGTACATATTCAATACTACAATAGTTTTTAAGGCTATTTTGTCCCATGAGCTATATATTGCAAAGGTGAATGATGGAATTTTAAAGGTAGCACTCAAGCAATTTACTTTGGAATGGCGGAGAAATACCATGTAGTAGGTAGGTATGGTGGACACAAATGGCATAGTGGTTGGCTCAAGGATTTTGGATGCATGAGAAGTATTCCCTCTCGATACAAGGTTTAGGCTAGCAAGGTTATTTGAAGCAAACTCAAGGATGAACAAGTGCAGCAAAACTCACATAAAAGACATATTGTAAACATTATAAGACTCTACACCGTCTTCCTTGTTGTTCAAAACTCAATACTAGAATTATCTAGACCTTAGAGAGACCAAATATGCAAATCAAATTTTAGCAAGCTCTATGTATTTCTTCATTAATGGGTGCAAAGTATATGATGCAAGAGCTTAAACATGAGCACAACAATTGCCAAGTATCACATTATCCAAGACATTTTAGAATTACTACATGTAGCATTTTCCAATTCCAACCATATAACAATTTAACGAAGAAGAAACTTCGCCTTGAACATTATGAGTAAAACCTAAGGACATATTTGTCCATATGCAACAGACGGAGCGTGTCTCTCTCCCACAAAGTGAATGCTAGGATCCATTTTATTCAAACAAAAACAAAAACAAAAACAAAAACAAACCGACGCTCCAAGCAAAGAACACAAGATGTGATCGAATAAAAATATAGTTTCGGGGAGAAACTCGATGATGTTGTCGATGAAGAAGGGGATGCCTTGGGCATCCCCAAGCTTAGACGCTTGAGTCTTCTTAAAATATGCAGGGATGAACCACGGGGGCATCCCCAAGCTTAGAGCTTTCACTCCTCTTGATCATAGTATATCATACTCCTCTCTTGACCCTTGAAAACTTCCTTCACACCAAACTTCAAGCAAACTCATTAGAGGGTTAGTGCACAATTAATAATTCACATATTCAGAGGTGACACAATCATTCTTTACACTTCTGGACATTGCACAAAGCTACTTGGACATTAATGGATCAAAGAAATTCATCCGACATAGCAAATATGGCAATGCGAAATAAAAGGCAGAATCTGTCAAAAACGGAACAGTTCGTAAAGACGAATTTTAAAATGGCACCAGACTTGCTCAAATGGAAAAACTCAAAACTAATGAAAGTTGCGTACATATCTGAGGATCACGCTCGTAAATTGGCAGATTTTTTCGAATTTTCTACAGAGACTTAAGCCCAGATTCGTGACAGACAGCAATGATGTTTCTGCGCAGCGATCCCAAATATAACATCAACTTTAACATGGAAACTTTACTTGGCACAAAAACATGATAAGGAGAGGTTGCTACAGTAGTAAACAACTTCCAAGACTCAAATATAAAACAAAGTGCTGTAGTAAAAACATGGGTTGTCTCCCATAAGCGCTTTTCTTTAACGCCTTTCAGCTAGGCGCAGAAAGTGCAAATCAAGTATTATCAAGAGTAGAAGCATCAACATTCTTATTTTTCATGCAAACACAACTTGTTGCAGATGGTACTTTAGGTGCTCCATTATCTAGATTTTCTATGGTGGTGCTAGGGGTTTTAGCAAATTTAGGCCTATAATAATTCTTTTGTTTAGGAACTTTAGAGGCATACATGAATTTTTGCTCTTTACCCACATAAGCTTTCTCATTATACTTGAGGGAAGAAAAGGTTGAACCCAAGGTTCCCATAGCTTTTTCAAGTTCATCAATCCTATTGGTTTGATTATCATGGACAACACAAGTTCCTAGGACACTAATTCTTTCATCAATTCCTCCTAGGGATTTATCAAGTTCATCAGTTTTGTCCAATAACATTTCCAATCCTGGTCAACTCTGTTTTGTCATATGGTGACAGGTTAATCCTGGTCAACTCTGTTTTGTCATCAATGCCCATACATTATCTTAGTACACTAGATATACCAGATGGAGCAATTGAGGTAATTGATAGAGCTAGAAGGAATTGTCTGTGGAGAAAGAAAAAAGATGATGATAAGGCACACTCTCTGGCGTCTTGGGAGATGGTTTGTAAACCAAAAAACAAGGGTGGATTAGGTATCATTAATCTGAAAATTCAGAATAAATGTCTTATGTTGAAGCAATTGCATAAATTTTACAACAATGTGGATCTTCCCTGGGTCAAATTAATTCGAAACTCCTATTATTATAAGGAAGTCCCACATGCAGTTACTATCTGTGGTTCCTTTTGGTGGAGGAATATTATGAAGCTAATTGATATTTATAGGAAAATGACACATTGCAATTTGGGGAATGGAGAGACAATTCTATTTTGGACGGATAACTGGAAAAATATGCTCTTTGATGAAAGGTTTCCAAGACTTTTTTCCTTTGTCAAGGATAAACTTATCTCGGTAAATGAGGCGTTACAGATCTCTGATCCTGCACAAGCTTTTCATCTCCCTCTATCAAATGAAGCTTCAGATGAGTTCAGAATGTTACAGAGCATTTTGAGAGGTGTTGTCACATCGGAGAATCAAGACCAATGGCTTATTTCATGTAACAAAAATGGAGATTTTGTTCCAAGTCAAGTCTACAGATTAACCTACCAACATATTCCCTCTCATTTTCCATCTCAATGGATCTGGAAAAGTAAGTGTACATCAAAGCACAAATTTTTTGCTTGGCTAATTGTGCATGATCGTATCAATACAAAGGATATGCTTAGAAGAAGACACTGGAATGTCACATCAGATCACAGTTGTGTGTTATGTAGTACCCATGCATTAGAAGATTGGTCACACTTATTTTTTGAGTGTATGTTCAGTGTGAGAATTTGGATATATCTGCAAGTTAATTGGGTACATGGTTCTGGGCCAGAGATGTTAAAGGGGACTAAGAGAAGATTCAAAGGCCCCTGTTTTACAGAAATTATAATTCTTGCATGCTGGAATATTTGGAAGCAAAGGAACAATAAGATCTTTAGAGGCATGCAGCCATCTTTCAGGAGTTGGAAAACTGGCTTCATTACAGATGTTACCCTTCTTAAGCATAGGGTAAAGGAGAGCTCTGTAGGTCTTTTGTCATCATGGATTGACAACCTGTTGTAATTAGTAGGTAGGTAGTTGTTGTATATATTCTTAGACTCTTGTACATAATTTATTTTGATAAGCAATAAAAGGCTGTGGGGGGCTCCCCTGCAGTAGTTAAGTTCAAAAAAAAAAACATTTCCAATTTAGTTTCAATACTTGGAAAATTTTTCTCTATGGTTTCCAATTTTTTCATAACATCCTCAAGAGAGATTTCAATTTTAACTTCATTAACAGGTGGTATTCCAACTAGACTCTCAATGATGCAACTAGCTTCTAAAGCGGGAGTACCTAGGAAATTACCTCCCGAAAGAGTATCAAGAACATACCTATTCCAACTAGATAAACCAACATAAAAGTTCCTAAGAAGGATAGTGGTGGAGTGTTTCTTAATGCACCTATGATGAGCATTACTAATTCTATACCAAGCATCTTTAAAACTTTCTCCACCTTGTTGCTTAAAAGAACGAACTTCAACTTCAGGATTACTCATTTTAGTAGCAATAAAGTAAACTAGGCAAATAAAGTAAAGACAAGTAACTAATTTTTTTGTGTTTTTGATATAGAGAGCAAGACAGTAAATAAGGTAAAACTAGCAACTAATTTTTTTGTGTTTTGTTTAGGTGCAACAAACAAAGTAGTAAATAAAATAAAGCAAGACAAAAACAAAGTAAAGAGATTGAGAAGTGGAGACTCCCCTTGCAGCGTGTCTTGATCTCCCCGGCAACGGCGCCGTAAATTTAGCTTGATACGCGTAGATGCACACGTCCGTTGGGAACCCCAAGTGGAAGGTATGATGCGTATAGAAGCAAGTTTCCCTCGATATGAAACCAAGGTTATCGAACCAGTAGGAGCCAAGAAGCACGTTGAAGGTTGATGGTGGCGAAATGTAGTGCGGCGCAACACCAGGGATTCCGTCGCCAACGTGGAACCTGCACAACACAACCAAAGTACTTTGCCCAACGAAACAGTGAGGTTGTCAATCTCATCGGCTTGCTGTAACAAAGGATTAACCGTATTGTGTGGAAGATGATTGTTTGCAAAAAAACAGTAAAACAAGTATTGCAGTAGATTGTATGCGATGTAAAGAATAGGACCGGGGTCCACAGTTCACTAGAGGTGTCTCTCCCATAAGATAAAAGCATGTTGGGTGAACAAATTACAGTCGGGCAATTGACAAAATAGAGAAGGGCATAACAATGCATATACATGATATGATAAATATAGTGAGATTTAATTGGGCATTACGACAAAGTACATAGACCGCCATCCAACTCGCATCTATGCCTAAAAAGTCCACCTTCAGAGTTATCATCCGAACCCCATTCGGTATTAAGTTGCAAAGCAACGGACAATTGCATTAAGTATGGTGCGTAATGTAATCGACAACTACATCCTTAGACATAGAATCAATGTTTTATCCCTAGTGGCAACAAGACATCACAACCTTAGAACTTTCTCATCACTCGTCCCGGTGTCAATGAAGGCATGAACCCACTATCGAGCATAAATACTCTCTCTTGGAGTTAAGAGTAAAAACTTGGCCGAGCCTCTACTAATAACGGAGAGCATGCAAGATCATAAACAACACATAAGTAATAGATTGATAATCACCATAACATAGTATTCTCTATCCATCGGATCCCGACAAACACAACATATAGTATTACAGATAGATGATCTTGATCATGTTAGGCAGCTCACAAGATCCAACAATGAAGCACAATTAGGAGAAGACGACCATCTAGCTACTGCTATGGACCCATAGTCCAGGGGTGAACTACTCACTCATCACTCCGGAGGCGATCATGACGATGAAGAGTCCTCCGGGAGATGAATCCCCTCTCCGGTAGGGTGCCGGAGGCGATCTCCTGAATCCCCCGAGATGGGATTCGCGGCGGCGGCGTCTCTGGAAGGTTTTCCGTATCGTGGCTCTCGGTACTGGGGGTTTCGCGACGGAGGCTTTAAGTAGGCGAAAGGGCAGCCTCGGAGGGGGTCTGGTGGGGCCAGACACTAGGGCGGCGCGGCCAGGGCCTGGGCCGCGCCGCCACCATGTGTGGGCCCCACGTGGCCCCTCTCTGGCGGCTCTCGGGTGTTCTGGATGCTTCCGGGCAAAATAGGAACCTGGGCGTTGATTTCGTCCAATTCCGAGAATATTTCCTTACTAGGATTTCTGAAACCAAAAACAGCAGAAAACAACAACTGGCTCTTCGGCATCTTGTTAATAGGTTAGTTCCAGAAAATGCGTAAATACGACATATAATGTGCATAAAACATGTAGATATCATCAATAATGTAGCATGGAACATAAGAAATTATTGATACGTTGGAGACGTATCACTCTCCTCCTGAATTGAAACATTGGTTGAAGATCCCGAGGAAGTGAAGAGCATTCTTGAAGACATCCAGCCTCATCTCCCGGTGACGTTGCAGGTGAAACTCTGGCCAGTTGTGACTCTGTCTGCCTACAGGTCAAGGGTGAAATTGGCTCGTCAGAGAATCAGCTTACGCCACGCCCAGCTTTCGTTGAAAGCCGATATTGCAGACAAATGTCGGCGGCTTAATGAGAAAAATGCAGCTCTGGACGCCAAAACTGACACCTCTGTCAGCACTGCTGAACTTGAGACCTTGCGAAAGGAGTTGGAGGACCTTGAAGAGAGGGTCCGGGCAACCAAACAGCTCATCCAAGATAAGGAAGCTCTTATTTCCCACTCCCACGAGGAAGCAGAAGGCCTCAAAGCTGAACTGAAGACTGATCTGGCCGAAATACATGCCCTGAACAAGCAGCTGGTGACGGGCCAGGACGAAGATGATGAGGCCGAGATCGCCGAGGTGGATCGTGTTCGTGTTGACGCCCTCCATGCTCTTGAGGCATTCCTTCAGTAGAGCTTTTCTGTGTAACCTGATAACTGCTCAAATGAGCTTGTACCTCTGCTTGTAACAGTTTGTACCTCTTGAGTCGATGGCTGCGCATCGGCTTTTTATTCTAAAGTCGATGTCTGAGCATCGGCTGTACTTAAAAAATTTGTTTTTTTACTGGCCGATCGATTTCATGCATCGGCCCCCATATTTCAATGTCCAACCTCCCACATACTTGGGAAATATTTCTGAAGATGCTGGCCATTGACAGCCATTGGGCACATACTTCGTAGCCTCGTATCTTATCCGTTTAAGTGCCCCCCGAGCCAAATCTTTCCAGGAATTGAAGATATCGGCTCTCCAGTCATCTTACTACGACTACGTGACGTGCTTGAGGTGAGATCCTTGCTTTTTATTTTTTGGGGCCGATCGCAGGGATCGGCCTTGCCACGTACGTCTGTCGACTTTGGTCTTGCTACTCTGTCAGGCCGGTGGATAAGACCAGCCTCACCCCGTTTTTTGAAACCTCGATGCGCTCACACCCGTCCAAACTGACTCCAGAGATCGGCTCTTGGTCGTCTGCGTCCCAAATATTCATGCCAGCTATTGAGATCTCGATCGAGTCATCTGCATGAACGACCTCCACTTCATCTCCATCCCACCGTATCGTGCATTGGTGCATTGTGGAAGGAATGCAGCAGTTGGTGTGAATCCAATCCCTCCCTAGCAGGACAGCGTAGGTGCTTTTGCTGTCGACGATGAAGAACGACGTAGGGATGGTTTTTCGGCCGACGGTTAGGTCCACGTTCAGAACGCCTCGCGCTTCTGATGCTTGGCCGTTGTAGTCGCTTAGTGTGACGTTGGTCTTGATCAGATCTTCAGTAGAGCGTCCCAAACGCCGTAGCATGGAGTATGGCATTATGTTGACTGCCGCTCCCGTGTCAACCAGCATCTTGCCGACAGGCTGCCTGTTGATGTAACCTCTTAGATACAGGGCCTTCAAATGTTTATAGCTCCTGTCTTGTGGCTTTTCAAAGATTACTGGCCGTGGGCCGCAGTCAAACTGAGCTACTGGCACTTCTTCGGTTCTTGGAGCACAAAACTCCGATGGAAGTATGAACACCATGTTTGTGCCAGCCGATGCCTTTGCATCGGCTTTTGCTTGTTTGGGGCGCCATTCCTTCTTCTGTGGTCGTGTGTCCGCCTCCAAAGTTTTCTGAATTTTCACGGCCCGATCGGGCCGAGTTTTCCTCAACGTGTACAGGTACTGCGCCTCGACTTCCTCCAAACTACGTAGCCGTTGCAACCTGCGCTTTTGGGAGTGACTGAGTCCATCAGGGCACCACCTTGGCCGGTGGTATCTATCTTCTTCTTCGTCATCTGACTCCTCGAAATCTTCCCCTTGAGATGACTCAGCTTTTCTGCTCTGGGATGGGAGAGGCCCTAGACGCCTGAACACCGAAACGTCTCCCTTGTCCTTCTTCTGCTCGTCCGCACTCCGGGCAGTTGTCGATTGTAGGCAATCGGCTCATTCCTGAATCCCATCAATGCCTGAAGAAAGGACAATCCCAGTGTTTGTCCATGTCTTCTTGTTCTCTTGACCTCCCATTAGCGCGGCGTTCATAACCTTCGTCGTCTCTATCATACCGACGAGATTTTCTGTTGTCTGCATCAGACCGACGATATCTTTCGTCATCTGTATTGTATCGCCGACGTCGGTCGTACTGATGCTCATACTTGTTAAGGAGGTGCGCGGAAAGTGGTCGTTGATACCGCACACTTTTCACTTGTTGCTCGATGATGTACCGCCTATCATCACATCGGGGCCGGTCGCGTGGGCCGGCCTCCTCTTTTTCTTTGCCACGGGAGTGACCGATTTCTTCTTTATCGTTGCCCTGGTGGCGTACAGGCCCTGCCATGTTAATACCAAATGAGAAACCTGGCCGACGCTGTATGGGGTGATCTAGTTCCACCATGTTGACGCTAGGAAACGGTTGCGTGTCCACTTTCATGGCAAACTGACTAAAGATCAAACGGCCTTGTTCTATCGCCAACTGGATCTGCCGACGCAACTCTTTGCAGTCATTGGTGACATGGGTGAACGAGTGATGCCACTTGCAGTATGGTCTCCCGTTCATCTCTTGCGCCGTAGGGATTTTATGGCCTTCTGGTAACTTCAGCTATTTCTCCTTAAGCAATAAATCGAAAATCTGCTCAGCTTTGCTTATATCGAAGTCGAACCCTTTTGCAGGCCCTTGTGGTTTTACCCATTTGCAGGACACAGGGACTGCCCCCCGAGCCCATTCAGCCACGGCTACTTCCTGTTCTTCAGGGTCCTCAGCGTCTGCTGTTTCGACCAGGCTGATCGGGCGCTTGACGAACTTGTCTTGGTACAATTCTGAATGGCGCTGCTCATACAAAGTTAATTTCTGGACCATGTGCGCCAGTGAATTGTACTCCGCTTGTAAAGCCAGATCCTTGAGCGGCGCGGCGAGGCCCAACGCTGCCTGCTCGACCGCTTCTTTCTCATTCAAACGAGCCGAATAACATCGGTTCTCGACGAGTCTCCGAAGCGCTGAATGTATTCGACACCGTTTCTCTCGCTCGCCGTACCTGCGTCAGATCGGCAATGCCAGCCTCGGTAGCCTCTGAGTGATATTGCACGTGAAACTGCTCTTCGAGTTGCTTCCAGGTCCGTACTGAATCGGGTGGCAACGAGGTGTACCACCCAAAAGCTGGTCCAGTGAGAGACTGCGCGAAAAACCTCACCCGTAGCTGGTCTGACGCCGAAATCATGCCCAACTGTGCCAAATATCGGCTCACATGCTCAATCGAGCTAGACCCTTCTGATCCACTGAACTTTGAGAACTCAGGGAGCCGATACTTGGGTGGCAGCGGAATCAAATCATATTCATTGGGGTACGGCTTGGAATAGCCGATTGTCCTCCTCTTTGGCAGGATGCCAAATTGGTCTCTCAAGATGGTACTGATTTGTTCCACGGTATGAGCTGCAGGGGCCGAATTTTCATGACTCGTTCCGGTGGCATATTTAGCTAGCCACGCCTGTTTATCGGCATCTGCTCCAGAAATTCCTCCTGCAGAACCCCCTCCTGCTGCGATCTGGTTTGTGCGCGTGAAGTTGTTGCAGTCAGGCACGTATGTGCACACGTATCCATGTGGGATTTCTTTGGGAGGCTCATACAGGAATTGGCAATCTCCAGGATCGCCTCCAACCTTGTAGACAACGTATGCCGGTGAAGCCTGTTGCTCTGGGGCGGCAAGCGTGAACGGCAGCTGCGGTCTGGTGTAGAACGGTATCTCTCCCTGGTGAGTGCCTAGGGTAGGTCCTGACGGAGAGTGCTGGTGTTTGGCGATTTCCTGCACCACGCGAACCGCAATGCGCTTGAAAGCGTTCACCAGGCTCTCAGAGTGACGGTGCAAAGAGTGAGCCACCATGTAATTAACTTCCTTGCGCAGAGCTCTGGTGCGTTCCTCTGAAGGGAGAGACAAGTCTACCCCGTCGAGAACGCCTTCAGGTGAGAATCCCTTCCACCTGATGCCATGTGAACGGGTTCTCTCGAAAGAGCCGATGAGATCGGCTTCGAACTGAGATTTGAGCTCATCATAATTCTTCTTGTGATCCTCAGTGAGCTCTTCGTATGTGACTGGTGCGTCCGCCATCTCAGTTGCAGATGTTGACGCAAATGTTGTAGAGTGTCCCACCGGGCGTGCCAGAATGTGTTGCCTGCGAAAACCCACCGGCGGGCAGCGACGAGCAACACGTAGAGCCGGGAGGCTCCCAGGACTGCTGGTGGGCCCTGGTCCCTCGGGCGACGGCCCGTAATGCTCCGGCACACGTCCTGACGGTTGCAAGGGCGTGCCACCTGACCTATACCTGGTCAGGAAGGTGTTGGATTGCTTCAATTAGTTTCCTGCATGGTAGACACGTAAACATTAAATGAGCCTCGACCGGCTCTCAGGTTACCCTGTGAATCGGCTCAAAGAGCCGATTAACCCATTGTTCATAATGGATCTGCAATAACATGGGGGTTCTGCTTTATCAATGCTAAGCTAAATCAATCTACGACAGTTTAGGGTTTTCACCGCATAACCGGAACATCCTACACGTAGTTGAGACTGGCAGATACGAAAGATAACAACAAACTAACCCAAAACGAGGCCTAAAAACCAACACGGAGTCGATTCCCGGAACATCCCTTCTTGGATCGGCAAACCGTACCTTACGCACTACTGGATCGTTCAACCCGTTTGCAAGGACTAACCATGCATATATCAAACTAACCCTCGAAGAACAAGGAACAACTATAACAGATTGAATCTACTAAACAAAGATAAAGCAAGATGCTGCCCTTACACCTAAATAGGTGTAAGGACAGCTAGATATCTAGGGGCAGCACAACTACGTAAATATATCAGAAAAGCATCGATGCAAGCCCTAAAACATCTACGATAAACAGTGTTGCTCGCCATCAAAAAGTCTTCAGTACGAGCAACACCAAACAACGAATAAACAGATACTGCCATGCGATCTAGGCAGCATGACGCTTACCCGGAAGAAACCCTCGAAACAAGGGGTGGCGATGCGCCCGGATTGTGTTTGTTGTGAACGTGATCGTCCTCCTTTCTCAATAACCCTAGGTACATATTTATAGTCCGTGGACTTTCTATCTTTGGAAATACACCTAACCGTGTACGAGCTAAACTCTATCTCTTAATTCTAAACTAAGATGCAATCTACTATAATATACATATACACGGGTAATCTAGCCCAAATTCTCGCACGAGGCCGATTCGGAGATACTCCACGTGTATATCCTCCAAGCCCATCTCAATTACGGCCCATCTCTTGATCTGGCCAAAATCTGGTGATAACACATTGCTGTGGAATAGGAGTGTGCGGATGCAGTCGTTGAGGGTGCGGAGGATACGCTCGGCGCGACCGTTCTGTTGGGGCGTGTATGGACAGGTTAGACGGAAAATAGTGCCGTGAGAGGAGAGTAGGGTGCGGACGGCGACATTGTCAAACTCTTTTCCGTTGTCAGTTTGTAGGGCGTGGATGGGGCGACCGAACTGAGTGGAAACATAGGCGTAGATGGCTGTGAGAGTGGTGGCGACATCATACTTTTTACGGAGGGGAAACGTCCACACAAAATGAGAAAAATCATCAAGAATAACTAGGTAATAAAGAAGACCAGAATTACTTGGGATAGGAGAGGTCCATACATCACTATGAATTAACTCAAAAGGAAAAGACGCAATTGTGGAAGACTGAAAATGGAAGACGAACGTGTTTACCAAGACGACACACTTCACAACTATGTGAAGACTGTTTAGTAGATGAAAACGAAAAACCCCTCATTATTTGGTGAAGCGTGTTGGCACTGGGATGTCCAAGACGAGCATGCCAAAGATCAACGCCTGCGGAGAGAGCACGAGGTGCGGTGCCGGGGGTGGAAGGCGACATCACCGGATACAAATCGCCGGGGCTCTCACATCGATGGAGGACCATCCGGGTGCGGGCGTCCTTAACAGAAAAACCAAAAGCGTCAAATTCAACAGTCACGGAGTTGTCACGAGAAAGAGTTTTAACAGAGACTAAATTCTGAATAAGCCGGGGAGACACAAGGACATTATTGAGAGACAGTGGTTTAGAAGTAGAAGGAAAATTAGCAGAACCAATGTGAGAAATAGGAAGACCGGCACCGTTACCGACAATGATGCGAGACTCGGTGGAAGTGGGAAAGAAATGGGAAAGGTTACCCGGGTGAGCGGCCATGTGAGACGAGGCGCCCGTGTCCATAAACCGGCTGCCGCCACCGGCGTAAGAGCCGGTGCGGGCGCCTGCCGGAGTGCCGCGAAGAGCGCCGGGTCCCATGCGGGCTGCTGCGGCGCGTAGGGTGGTGGCGTGACGTGGTAGGCCGGGCGTAGGGCGGCGGCGTGGCGGTGAAGGCCGGGCGTAGGGGCGGTGTCGCGGTGACCCCCGTCCATGGGTTGTAGGCGAAGGAGTTGTTGCCGTTGGAGACCAACGACATGATGACGCGCGCGCGGGGGACGACGACGGCGCGGGGGTTGGAGAGGGAGGCGCGGCGACGACGATGCGGGGGACGGCGACGGCGCGAGGGTTGGGGAGGGAGGTGCGGCGGCGGCGCGGCGTGAGAAGGAGCACACGCGGCGGCGGCACAAGGACGGCAGCGCTAGGGTTGGAGGGTGGGGCGGCGCGCGCGGGGGAGAGGGGGGGCGCGGCGGCTAGGTTAGGAACGGTAGGTGTCTGATACCATGTAGAAAGGGATGCAACTCACAGTGTATTGATTGGGTGCATATGGCGTTACATATATAGGCCACGTCCTCGACTATACAAGGAATGAGGCGGGCCCAATAATAAATACAAAGATATGTATCGCTATACATAACTACAGAAGATACACATCCAGATATACAAGGATATGTATCTCAACACCGATGCCAAAGACGCAAAAGCGGCGGCAAGGGCCGAGGTGGGATGAAAGGATGTGCGATACGACACCTGCGGCGTGCTCAGGGCGCCAATGGGCGAGGTCACGACAGTCGAGGTTGAGAGGGGAGGAACGCCAGAGGTGGCGCCACCGGGACGAGAGGATTTTGGTGCGGCCTCCTTCCTTGGTGGGGAGGAGTGAGATGATGTCGCCGAGGACGGCATCGGGGAGGTCGCTGATGCGGTCGGCGCCTCCTCCGTCGTCCTCGCCCACGCTCCTCCGTCTCCGCCTCCTCCTCCTCTCTGAGCTGGTCCCACCTCACTTGCTGTATTTTTGAACTGTTCTAATTATCTGTGGCGTTTTTTGAAGACAAATTCAATGAATTGCGAGTACTAGACGGTAGACAAATTCAGTGAAGAAGTACAGAATAGAAAGCATTGACAAGCTATGGGAGTTTTTTTTTTTGAGGGATAGTCGGAGCTATGTTGTGGCTAAAGTGTGTCATGGCCGGCCTAAAGTATACTAGTTTCTTCACTAACTCAATAAATAGCTAAGTTACATGTTCAGATAAACACGTTGGAAATTTACGTCTCTACATCTCTTTTGTTTTGGTATTGCGTCCGGCCAAGATTTTCGTCAAACTCTACCACTGCTACGGCACCAGTGACCACTGTGACCTCAATATAGCAAAGATATGCTGGCTTCGAGGTCCAGAAAATAAGCTTGATTGTATAGTTGATGAATGGACTTATATAAGAACTACATGATGTTTTTTATTAACAGAAATAGAAAATTTTCTCACTAGACAATAGCTTAAGCAATTAGATTCAAATGTGATATATCAACGCGTCTCGCTGCGACTAGAAACTGAATACAAAGAGGAAAAACATGTGGAGATGTCAAGAAGACGCGGATGGATTCTTGTACCAGTGGCAAGGCCGCAGTGGTCCTAAACTCACGGTGCCGCGCGCACCTCCTACTTAATTTAAAAACATCGATGCTCCTCCCTTGGTGGCTAATTTTTTTCTTTTTCAAATGACATGTCTTAAATTGCAAGACAAATGATTTGCACATCGTAAGCATTTTTGCAGGCATCTACTATGAGACAAAGTCATTCTCCGACAAATTTGCATCAATCTGAGAATGAAAATTATGCGGGTAGATGGTATTCTTGCTCTTGATTATTAATGTTTGATTTTCTTGTTAGTTAGGATAGCAACTTCTTTAGATTCAGTACGAGAAATATTCTACAAAATCTTATTATTTCATTGAATCATCCTTTCCCCTATGAATGGATAGCTACCTACTACCGACGCTAGTCGGCTGCATCTAAAACCGTACTCACACTAGCCTTCTCAAACCTCTTATATGTCGTGTAAATTTTAGTGCTAATAAGGTTGAACGGCCTTCCATCCACCACTTTCAGTTCCGCACTATATCTTCCTCCTTGTTCTCATGGACAAATCTTATCCCATCATTTTCTTCCTCAATCATCTCTCAACAAGGCTAGCTAGCTGCTATGTCATCTCTTTTGCATTATGCACAATTACATTATACACAACATATGGATGAGATACCTCAGAAACATCCTTGCAGTGTCCAAAAATTTGGGAGTCTACCTAGGAGCTTGGTACTGATCTGATCAACAAGTGTGTGCTAGAGCCTAGCTAGAGGGCACTTTAGAAAACTCATATAAATATTTATTGTCCAAGATCTTAAAGAGAAATGCATCACATATTGTACTTGTGGCATCCAATTAGCAGTGTGACGAAGACGGATAATGTTGAGTGGTTTATCCAATATGGGTGCCTTGAACATATGTGATAGCTATCTGGACAATGTTCCTTACAGGAGAGTTAAAAAATTCAAAGCTGGCGAATCACAAGAGGGAAATAGGGTCCCTAGGTAATACGACTTAATTGCCTCCTTTAAACCGTTGAATCAAAGGAATTCTAGATCTGACACTACAGGAATGGCCGGCTACGCCGACGGCCACCACGTACGCCGAGGGCTTTTTATCGGGGCCGTCGGCGTATGGCCCGGCACGGCCAGCCAGCCATCTGACCCTCGGCGTAGCGCGGCCGTCGGCGTAGAGATGTCTACGTCGAGGGCAGCCCTCGGCATATCTTTGGCCCTAGGCGTAGACAGGGCTACGCCGACGGCCACCCTCGGCGTAGGCCATTTTTCAAATTTGTCTAATTTTGTAAAATTCATAACTAATTCATATGATGTCAGAAAAATGCGTATGAGGTATCAAAATGTTCAGAAAAACATCCTCTATCCGTTTATGTCAAAATTGTGCATATTTGAATCATGTACAGTACCATTTTAATATAGAAGCAATTCAATCACTTTCTTATATGTCCTCAGGTTCCCGTTTTAGCCAGATGGCAATTTAAACAAAGTCAGAAAATCTCGCGGAGCCGCATGGCATCATTTTATGTGTCCTAGTAACCACTTCAAAAGATGGAACTGGGATATGGCAATTATTTTGGAAACCCTTCATGTATAGGACTATCAAGTCCGGAGTTCTATGGCTTTTAGGGCAAATGAGTAGGAAACGGCCCGTGACACCGCATAGTTTGTCGGAACGAGGCCATATTTGGCACATGTGTGGTCCCTGGGATGGGAAGCAAGGCCCCGGGAGAGGATTTCCAATCCGACCCATGGGCGATGTTTTTTTCATTTTCGGGGTGCCAAAACGGGTTATTTTTGTGAAGTAACTACATGGGGCGCATTTTAGTATTGCGCGAGACCTCCATGTAGTGGTAGGACACCGCCTTCGCACCACATATCACATGCCATATGTGCGCCCTAGCTATCTGGGAATCCATGCAGCTTCCTGCGGTGTCCCGCCGAATCCGCTGGAAAGTGACCGGATTTGAACTAGGGCTACACTTTCCGTCGCTCAATAAATTCCGGGAAAAATGTTTTTAGGTCTATGACATATCACTTTATATGCGAATTTTTTTCCATTTAGCGCGATGGTAAACGTGTGCACCAGCGCGCCCGGTATGACCATACTGCATCTTCGTGGGGGCCCGTTTTGGCCAAATGGCAACTTAAACGAAGTCAGAAAATCCCGCAGAGCCGCAAGGCGTCATTTTATGTGTCCTACTAACCACTCCAAAAGTCGGAATTAGGATACGGCAATTATTTTAGAAAACCCTTCACAAACAGGGCTATCACGTCCGGAGTTATATGGCTTTTAGGGCAAATGAGTAGGAAACGGCCCGTGACACCACATAGTTTGTCGGAACGAGGCCATATTTGGCACGTGCGTGTTCCCTGGGATGGGAAGCAAGGCCCCGGGGGCGGATTTCCAATCCGACCCATGGGCGATGATTTTTCATTTTCGGGGTGCCAAAACGGGTTTTTTTTTATGAAGCAGCTACATGGGGCGCATTTTAGTATTGCGCGAGACCTCTGCGTGTGATAGGACACCGCCTTCCCACCACATATCACGTGCCATATGTGAGCGCTAGCTATCTGGGAATCCATGCGGCTTCCTGCGGTGTCCCGCCGAATCCGCTGGAAAGTGACCGGGTTTGAACTAGGGCTACACTTTCCGTCGCTCAATAAATTTCGGGAAAAATGTTTTTAGGTCTATGACATATCACTTTATATGCGAATTTTTTTCCGTTTAGCTCGATGGTAAACGGGTGCACCAGCGCGCCCGGTACAGCCATACCGCATCTCCGTGGGGGTCCGTTTTGGGCAAATGGCAATTTAAACGAAGTCAGAAAATCTCGCGGAGCCGCATGGCATCATTTTATGTGTGCTAGTAACCACTCCAAAAGTCGGAATTAGGATACGGCAATTATTTTGGAAAACCCTTCACAAACAGGGCTATCACGTCCGTAGTTCTATGGCTTTTAGGGCAAATGAGTAGGAAACTGCCCGTGACACCACATAGTTTGTCGGAACGAGGCCATATTTTGCACGTGCGTGATCCCTGGGATGGGAAGCAAGGCCCCGGGAGCGGATTTCCAATCCGACCCATGGGCGATGGTTTTTTCATTTTCGGGGTGCCAAAACGGGTTTTTTATGAAGCAGCTACATGGGGCGCATTTTAGTATTGCGCGAGACCTCCGCGTAGTGGTAGGACACCTACTCCGCACCATATATCACATGCCATATGTACACGCTAGCTATCTGGAAATCCCTGCGGCTTCCTGCGGTGTCCCGCCGAATCCGCTGGAAACTGACCGAATTTGAACTAGGGGTACACTTTCCGTCGCTCAATAAATTCCGGATAAAATATTTTTAGGTCTATAACACATCACTTTATGTGCTAATTTTTTTCTGTTTAGCGTGTTGGCGAATGGTGCACCAACCCGCCCGATACGGCTATTTCGCATCTCCCGAGGGGGCCGTTTTGGCCACATGGCAATTTGGGTGTCATATTTGGATTCCTCTAATTTTTAGATTCAAATGATGAGATAGATGTTATATTTAGATTTCTCTCATTTTTCTGATCGATTTAGACATATTATTTGTGGAATTTCGATTTTCCGATTTAAAGATATTAATTAATCCATATTAAATAGAAAAAATACTAAAAAATAAAATCATTTTATTGTTATTTGAATTCAATATTATTATTACTTATATATTCATTGTTGTCTACTTAAGTAATTGTTTGGGATTCAAAAACAAAGATGTGTGCATCACGGTTCAAGGGTTAATAGGGTTGATATGCTATTATTATCAGCAAGAGGTGTCAATTCTATAATGGAAGCTCATCCGAATGGAACCAAGAAGTTAAGCGTGCTGAGGCTGGAGTACTGTGAGGATGGGTGACCGACTGGGAAGTTTAACCATGATTGTAATTTGACCTAATATTAAATGGAGTTAGAGTTAAAAGTGTATTGGGTGAAAGATAAACAATTAAAAAAGAAAGAAAAAAAAGAAAAAAAATGCGTAAAAGAAATTAAAATTTTAAAAAAATTAAAAGGCTATGCCGAGGGTTTTGCCGTCGGCATATAGAAAAAAATATTTTTTTATCGATTTTTTTTTTTGAATTTTTTTGGAAAAGAAAATTTTGAATTTTTTGAAAGTCTGTGCCGAGGGTTTTGCCGTCGGCGTAGCGTGCTACGCCGAGGGCCGGGCTACACCGACGGCGACAGTGGCTTTGCCGAGGGAGTTATACGCCGAGGAGCTATGCCGAGGGCGGCCCTCTGCGTAGCCTACGCCGACGGCCAAAGCAGCCTACGCCGAGGGTTCCCGGCCCTCGGCATATATCCCCATTCCTGTAGTGTGACTTAATTGACTTAGGCTAGCCATAGTGCTAGTATCATAAGAAGTATCATGCATGCCACCTTGGCAAAAATATGATGTGGCGCTATAATTAATGAGGAGAGATATGCTAGTGGTATCATACTATGATACTGTATCATAGCACGTGAAACTAGAAAATTTAATGTCAAATACATCCTATACACACAATTGCATTGAGATTCTACAAATAATTAAATATCATGAGATTATGATACTACTAGATGATACTAACCACTATAGGGGTAGTATCATAGACTTGTATCATATGGATGATACCACTATATGATACTTTGCACTATGGCCAGCCTTAAGAAGCTAAAGAAGTTGACTTAATGGACTAGGTAATTTCAGAATTTGTAGCAGTCAATCATTTCTAAATTTGATAATGTATGAAGAAAAAATTACAAGCATCAAAATGTCTGGCCTGGCCCACTTGCTAGCGACTATCCCAAATTATCTGTTCCCTCTCCCCGACTCGTGTGCCTCTCGATTCCCGCCGCCTCCGGCTGGCCGGCGCCGCGTGGAATCCCAGACAGCGCTACCGGCGCCACCAACCTCCGCCACCATTATGAGCTCGCCGCTTGGAGCCGCGCGGGAGGTCGCAGTTCCGGGTGCCGCCGTCGGTGGCCGCGTGTGGCCGGGGGGATGGTCGTGGGCCGCTCGCCGCCGAATCTTGGAGCCGCGCTGGGATCCGCCTCCGCTACCGCAGTAGGAGCTGGGGGCGCCACCGCGCCATGCCGCCATCCGCTTACGTCTTAGAAGGTAGTTCGAGCCGCGGCAATTTACCTGAACTTTTTTGATGTTCTTCTCCCTGTGCTTATTTTCTCTTCTGTTAGGTAGATGCTCTCGGTTCTCTATGCCAGGTTTGGAGTACTGCGAAAACGCACTTGACCACTTGTTGCTGCTTGTTTGTCAACATATGTATACATCAAATCGAATATTACATATGTTATGCAATCTGAATACTGTGCAATGTTTAATTTTGCAAACCAAAGGCACTTGCTCATTTTTTTTGTTGGCTTGTATGTGTATGCCAATTAGATTGCTGTTGAATTTATGTTTGATCTAATATTTGTCTCCGATTATGGCACCAAATATGTTTACTAGTAAAATAAAAATAAACAAAAAATACATATAAACGGACAAATTGGAAATGTCCGACTTGTGCGAACACATGTCCAGTACCCCCAAATGGGCAAAATTTGGCAAAAAAATAAACACAATTTAAAGGTTGTTTGGTGAGTTAATCTCTCGCGACTTCAGTTGACAATGCAATATATTCTCTTATAGTAGTATTAGATAATTCTACTTTGTTTAGAATTACTGTAGGTATATTGAATTTGGTGCAGAGACATCAATGTTAATTGGTGACATGATCATGGACTTGTACTGCCGCTGGCGTCCTCCATTATTCAAAGCGTATACACGTTCACACTTGCAAAGTTGCATTAACTCCTCTTGCTGTTGCAGGGAGAGCAATAATTCATCCTCGTCTCACAGGTTCGGAAGACATAGCCGGCTTCTCTCCGTTGACCGGCCTTCTCATCTCGCCCAAGTCCTCCCCCGCCGGCACATCTGCACCGGCGCGGCGGCTTCCAACGCCAATCGTCTTTGAGCAAGATCGGCAGGTACGTACAAATCGACTAGATGTCTTTCCCTTTCAGCAAGTGTAAAGTCTTTATCAAAAAAAGCAAGTGTAAAGTGTACTGATCTTGGTTCATTGATTGCTGTGCCTCCAGAATCCTCCAGATGCCAATGAGTTTTACAATTCGTAGAACGGGGGCCTGATCTACTGGATACCACCCTCTTTGAATCTGCCAAATCCCACCTCTCCATCATTCTTCTGCAAGATCCAAGTCTCAACACCACCTGTGTACGTGAACCTCTTTGGTCGCCAGCATTCTTCTGCAACGACAATATAGTGTAGCTACTATTTTCTCTTTTTTATTTCCTTTGCGAGAACCAGGATAGCTATTTTGTACCTAGACTAACTGCAAATACATTCCTATTAATGCCTGCAGCTTCTCAACACATTCATCAGCAGGGCAAGGATGGCCACGGCTATCAGCGCGGCAGTGTGGGCACTGGGCAAGGCGCTGGCTCCCGTTACTGATGACCTGCTCAAGAACTGGGCAGCCAGTGACAGTCTTGGCCCCAACATCAGCGCCCTCAAGACGGAACTGCTGCGCGCGCAGGGGATACTATACACCGCGCATGACAGGGTCATCGCCAACCCTGCGCTCAAGGAGCTGCTGCACATGCTGCGGCAGCTGGCGGACAAGGCAGAAGATGTGCTTGATGAACTGGACTACTTCCGCATCCAGGATCAGCTCGACAGCACCTACCATGCAGCCGATAAGCATTCAGGGGGCTGCATGTGTGGCCTCGCTCTCAATGCGCGGCACACTGCCCGAGCCATTTCCAGTAAACTCAACTTCTCCTCAGCTGGCATCTTGCGCACACCAAAACTTAAGTTCGATCGTGTGGAGATGTCTAAACAGATGGCAGACATTGTAGAGAAGCTGGATCCCATATGTGCTAAGGTGAAGGAAATCCTTGATCTAGAGCTCCGCAAACCTACTGCCCGATGCAAGAGACCCAAAACAACCCCAGCAATAATAGAGCCAGAGATATTTGGGAGGAATGTTGAGAAAAAGAACATTGTGGATGGCATTACCCATGGAAAATATTGTGCCGATGGACTTACCGTGCTTCGAATTGTTGGCCCAGGGGGTATTGGGAAGACGACTTTCACACAATACATATATGAAGAAGTGAAGAGCTTGTTTGATGTTATGATTTGGATCTGTGTATCTCTCAATTTCGATGCAAACAGGTTGGCACAAGAGATTCTGAGACAGACCCCTAAAGTAACCGGTGAAAAGGAAAACACCATTGAGGAAGAGCTTATCGAAGAAAGATTAAAACATAAGAGATTCTTGCTGGTCTTGGATGATGTGTGGACATATGAGGAAGATGAGTGGAAGAAACTGTTAGCCCCCTTCAGAAAAGGAGAGGCAAGAGGTAATATGGTTATTGTCACGACTCGAATCCCAGAGGCAGCAACAGTTGGAAAAATAGTTGATTATTCAGTAGAACTGAACCGCTTAGGAACTGAAGATTTTATGCACTTATTTGAAGCATACGTATTTGGTCACCAACAGCCATGGAAAGACCATCCTGGATTACTTGATGTTGGGAAACAAATAGTGGGCAAACTGAAGGGTTTCCCTCTAGCAGCAAAAACTGTAGGTAGACTACTAAGAAATCAGCTTACATTGGATAATTGGACAAGAGTTCTAGAAAGCAAAGAATGGGAGTTACAAACCAGCGAGCATGACATTATGCCAGCTCTAAAGCTTAGCTATGATTATCTTCCTTTCCACCTACAGCAGTGTTTTTTCTATGGTGCTTTGTTTCCTGAAGACTACGAGTTTGGTAGCAACGAGTTGGTTCACTTATGGACAGGGCTGGACATTTTAGACTCTTCTGATCAGAGGAAAAGACTTGAAGATGTTGGACTGTGCTATTTAAATGACTTGGTTAATCGTGGATTCTTTAAGAAGAATGTAAAAGTAGATGGCAGTGCTCGTTATATTATGCATGACCTACTGCATGAGTTGGCAGTGAAGGTTTCATCGTCAGAGTGTCTTAGCATATCTAGTTCTAATGTGCGATATGTACAATCTTCCCCATCTGTACGTCACTTGTCTATCATTATAGATGAGAGAGATGTCAATGATAGAATGGCCTTTGAAGAATTTAAGAGGGACTTGAGTACATTGGAAGAGAAGTTGAAAATTCAAAACCTACAAACTGTGATGTTATTTGGAAAACAGCATGGATGCTTTGCCAAGACTTTTGGTGATTTGTTTGCTGAAGCAAAATCCCTTCGTGTTATTCTGTTATCTGAGCCACTTTATAGATACATTGTGGAGGATGTGTTTTGCAGCTTTCCAAGACTTGTTCATCTTCGGTACCTAAGGATAATACCTTTCGCAAATGTAACTCTAACCAGCAACATGTCAAGGTTTTATCACCTGAAGGTTCTAGATGTTCAAGAACACAATGTCCCTGTTGATTTTCCAAGAGATGTGAGCAAACTTGCAAAGTTGAACCATTATCTTGTTCATGGGCGTGGCTTTGAACGTAGAACTTCTGATGTGGGAAAACTGGAGTTATTACAGGACTTGAGAAGCTTTATGGTAAAAAAGGAAAATATAGGTTTTGAAATGAGACAGATCAGTCGTTTGGCGGAGTTTGGTGTGTCACTAAGAATTCATAGCATTGAGAATGCTGAACGTCAGGAAGAAGTGAATGAAGCAAAACTGATACACAAAACCCACATACAGAAGCTAATGTTAGAATGGGGTATTGATCGACCTAATAAGGATCCTGCAAAGGAAGATCGTGCTCTTGAAAGTCTTCAGCCACATTGCAATCTTCTAGAGCTGCACATTGGAGGACATGGAGGTGCTACCTGCCCTTCATGGTTAGGTTCGAACCTCTCAGTTAAAGCATTGGAATCTCTTTGTCTGGTTGATGTAGCTTGGAACAATTTTCCACCTCTAGGAGAGTTGATGTTTGTTAGCGAGCCTGGTGAAGAGCATCCCAGTGGTATCCCAAGCCAGATCTTTCAAAATTTGAAGGAGCTAAAATTGGTTAAGGTATCAAGATTGAAAAAATGGGTCGGAATTAGCGCTTGTCGTTTGGTCTCTCTCCTAGAAGTGCTCATTGTTAAAGAATGCTCTGAACTGGTCGAGCTTCCATTTTCAGGTTGTGAATCAGTGCAAGAAGCATACGTGACCTGTTTCCCTAGATTACAGAAGCTCAAGATTATGGACTGCCCAAAGCTGTTGGCAATGCCTCCTGTTCCTTGGACTTCTGCTCCGTGCTCTGTTAAGATTGCACGGGTAGGATCAGGTTTTGAGGAGCTAATTTACTCAAAGAATTGCATATCACAATCGAGTTTGAAAGTTGTTGGGAAGGAGGGTGGTCATGATATTACGTTCTGGAATATGTTGGCATTCTCTAATCTAGCTGATCTATTAGAGCTGGAAATGCGAAATTGCCCTCCTCTGCCACTGGATCACCTCCAAAAGCTAACGCCTATGAAGCGTCTCAAAATAGCTGATTCCAATAATTTCTTGTCACCGACGGATGTTGAGAGTCCTGCCATATACCAGTTACGAATTGATACCCTGGAGATTTGGGACTGTAGTGCTAGTGAGAAGGAACTGTCAAAGCTGCTCTCCTATCTCCCATATCTGAGCAAGTTACAAATATTGTGTTGTGAGAAGATAAAAATGGTTGGTGTGGTGGAGCAGCAGAAAACAGCTCATAACATGGGCTTTGGACGAACTGGACCGCAGCAGCAAGAGACAAGAGGGGAGGAGGAGATAGCAACAGTAGCAGCAGGAGGAGAAGCACTTGTGCTCTTGCCTCCCCAGCTGCAGGAATTGCGTATCCACAATTGCCCACAGTTGACCCTACTCTCCAGTTCGCTCAACGACGGCGGACAAGGAGGAGGAGGGCTCCAAGGCCTCCGCTCCCTCCGCAAGTTGTTTATAATTGGTTGCCCCAAGTTCCTCTCCTCTTATTCGTTCTCTCGTTTTCCTGTCCCCACCTCTCTACAAATCCTATATCTGAAGCACATCGAGGGCATTGTGATGCTGGAGCCCCTCTCAGATCTCACATCTCTCACGGATTTGCACATATATAACTGTGGGGATTTAAGAGGCGAGGGTATGTGGGCTCTTGCACAGTGCCGTCTCGCAGTTTTACACATCGGGAAAACCCCCAAATTCTTTGCCAGTTCTGAGCCCCAAAATTTTCCCCGTTCCTGCAAAATTGAGGAGATAACCACATATGACCACAAAGGTTTCCTTGCTGCGCCCATCTGCAGCCTCCTAACCTCCTCCCTCACCAAATTATACTTGAATGCAGATAAAAATGATGAGGTGGAGCGCTTCAGTAAGGAGCAAGAGGATGCTCTTCAGCTCCTCTCCTCCCTCCAGGAGCTCACGTTTCGATACTTCCTCAAGCTGCAGTCCCTCCCAGCGGGGCTACACAGAATTTCCAGCCTCAAGACATTACGGATTGAATTCTGTCAGGCCTTCCGGTCGCTGCCCAAAGACAGCCTTCCATGTTCTCTACAATATTTACAGATTTGGAAGTGTCCTGCCCTGAAATCGCTCCCCAAGGACGGCCTCCCAAGTTCTCTACAAGATTTACTGATTGAGGAATGTCCTGCCCTGAAATCATTGCCCAAGGACGGACTCCCAAGTTCTCTGCAACGTTTGCGGATTTCGTACTGTCCTGCCCTGAAATCGCTGCCCGAGGACAGCCTCCCAAGTTCACTGCGAAAGTTAGATATCCAGTCTGGCAACAGCGAGGAGCTAATGTGGCAGTGCCGCAAGCTAAAAGGAACCATTCCTATAATCGAAGACTAATCCAAGGTAACAATCTCATGATATCTAATCTTATTCTGTACACGACCAATGCACCTTTTTGTGCGGTAATGGCATGATTTTTTTTAGAAAAAACATGGTAATGGTAGGTCGGGTGGCTCATGAACCCCGTAGGCCTTTTTGAGTTTCATCGCATCTGTTTCACTTGAATAAGCCACTTATTTAATCTACTGTGCAGGGTTTTTCTTCGGTTTGTATATTTCGCTCGACTCATGCTACAAATCATCCCTGCATCCAAGTGCAGTTTGAGTTTGCAGTGCAACCATGAAGACCACAGTTTGTATCTTCCATCGTGTACATAATTTTGGTTAGTATTTGCATAATCATCCAACTCCGATGGTTTCATACACTATTTAAAAATTTAATCCACGCGTATTTTTCTCTGTTATCTGGATCTGTACTGTTCATATATTTGAGCAGTTCTAGACCGTGAGCACTGGAGTTCGAGCAAGGGCGAGAGCCACTATTAACAGATACAATGTTGCTCATTTTGTTTTTTTCACGTTAGTATGTTCTATCAATGATCTCGTAAGGATTGGTCCCAAGTATTGGTCTCAAATCTACATTTAAATTAGAAGGTTGCTTGTGTAACCTGCTATTGATATATGTGTGCTTCCCAACGGTGCCTATGTAACTATTGACTGTTAATTACCAGTATCTGTTCATTGCTGAACACATTGTTTTTTGTGTTTTCATCACATCCTATTGTGTCCTTGGTGCAGGAACATGCACTGACGTTGTTCTCTGGTGGTATATATGTTGTCAAGTCTATTTTGCTGGAGGCCACTTTTTGCTTTCATATATGAAGTATTCCTCATGAATCAAACTCTCCCAAATATTTCTCTATTGATGGAAGATTTCTTACCAAGTTTCTACCATTTGATAGTAGATGCAAATTCGTCCCAATTGCACTAATGCGCTTCAGCTGAGGTGTTGTATGCATACCTTTATGCTCGCATGCTGCTTGGTGTAAAGTGAGTGTTGTATTTCTTATTTCAATTTCTTTATTTTCCCTGGACAAATTCTGATTAATTAATTTATTTCCAGTTTGGCTATTGAATTACGTGCAACATCTCCTCGGAAGATCAAGGTTATTTTAGACCAAATCGATTCTGTAAATTAATCGATACTGTCGTCTCAGTTTCCATATTGCCAATTGAAACCATCCAAAGAACCCAGCGGACAGCGCAAAACTTAGGTACCAGCCTTTTCATTTTTGCAGTTTTCTTCACGTTTCCATTTCGTAGTGGACTGATACTGTTACTTTTATGAACCGGAATCGAAAACGGAGCGTCATATGTGTTAATGAGTTGTGTTTAATTCAGTTGAACACAATGATGTGCTACTGATAAAGAAAACCTTCACGCGTAATCAAGCTATGGCTCTCACCCGGTTAAAGTTGAAATTCCACCCGCCCAGGAGATGCCACTGTTAAGAGTATAATGAGTGATCTGCAAATATTTATTTCCTGTTTTAGGAGCAAAAATTACGAGTGGAAGTTTTCTTTAGCAAGTTTCACTGTTGGAGCCTTTTGTTAAGTCAGACATTTTTTTTATCTCATTCAGATATGCATGGGCGGCTGTTGGGTGGTTCTTGCCAACACCATAGTGTCAGGACCGGGTGCTTCAGTGGTCGGACGCTTGTAACTAACACTGCCCGGCTCCATCAACAAGAGCTAGCATCGGCCTCAACGGTGACAATGGCTGTCTGGCTGGAGTACCTCCTCCTTTGCGTCGGCTCCAGCTCCGTCGCTGGGTCTCCTCTGCAACCCCAACTCGTGTACCATGCAACGGCCCTGTGTGACGGTCAATCGATCAAGCGTTCGTCGCTAATGCAGGTGCTAACAAATGGGTGTTTCAGGAGCGTCAAGCGCCGGGTGATGGTGCTGAGGACTGAACCGTGTCATTTTCTTCCAACTGCACACGCGTGTTAGTGATGAGCCTGGAAGTACAAACGTCAGTCTGATATCTATGCAACTGTTAATCTGATGACTTCCCATTTTCTTCTGTGAGATCAACATGGTTCCTCAACAACTAGGAATATATGCCAGAATCTATGTAACGACTGTTGTTAAACAAATTATAAATCATCCATAAGCTAGACAGATATAAGTACCCATATCCTGTTAAAATGCATGGAGCAAACAATAGGATTTTGCTTGATGATTAGAGAGTGACAAAAAGCACCAGTTGCCAGACCATTAGTGGCCACCAATATCATTTACTGAAGAATGGCACTGAAGGCAATCTCTGCAGTCATCTTACTGAAGCTCCAGTGGACTGTAGCTACCGCTGATGATTGGTCCTCAAACTTTCCATGAGATTATGCAATGCTCTCCGGTCTCCGCTCCATATGAAACAAACGGTACAGGTAGCTGGTCTAAGTATCACAAGGTTCCAGGATAAAACAACCTCTCTTCCGAAGTAGTGCCAAACCACCATTAACAACAAACATTTGCGCACCCAAACTTTGTCTGACTCCATCTGCTCCTTCTCATTAGAAAAAGGAACTTCGAAAACAAACTTGAACTATAAAACTAACAGTCAATCAGTCCCAGTGTTGTTCCAGTGGGAATCAAGAAGGGAAACTCCAGAAATTATTTTCTCTGACTAGTACTAGTGTTTATTAATCCTCATTTTACAGTGAGACTGCAGAGATTCTTGTGAGCTTCAGAAATCAAGATATAACACGTAGTATAAGAAACAAACAGTATAGAGATATCCCCTTCAATGTACAAACGGTTCTGCGATGATACAAACTTGAGAAAATGCAAATAGCATAATAACTAGTCAAAGTTGGACAAAAACAGAAAACGTGATAAGCTGGTAAGCAAGAATCTTCACATAGTATATCTAAACTACAAACACACCATAACGGGCCAATGTTGACAAAAACACAAGATGGGATAAGCTGATAGACGAGCGCAACTCATCAATAGACCAACCAAGTTTTCAGCATGGTGCTTTGAACGGATCAACTACATCCAAACCATGGACAATCTTGACGTCCCAGGAAGTGCGGATACATCTATCAGTTGTAAAATGAAGCTGAGCAGCTCTTGAAGCTCTGTTCTGCAGCTGAAGCTTCGCTTGTTGTTTTGCCAAAAATTCTTCATCGCAATGGACGGTTGCCACCTCAAGCATCATCAACTCTAGCATCTCACTTTGAACACAAAGAATGTAACAAAGTTAACTTGGGACTTGGTGCCACCATAAGATTTCAAAACTACTGTCTTCAGACGGATGTCGAGGCATTTGATCAGATTCTGGTGTTTACAACGCCACAAATTGTTTGGATGACGCGGCTGAAATGAGCATACATCAATAGTTAAATCAATCACTTGAGAACATATAGCTAGACAAAGTGAGTATAGTTCACATTGTGATGGAGTCATCTCCTTAATGTACAGCTTCTCCAAGGATGGAAAGAAGGTCAGCAACTCAATAACTATATCCAGACAGAGAGTTTTCATTCAGAGAGCTAGAATCTTGACGGTGTGCACCACCATTGCCAGACTATCGATGTGCAATCCCTTTGTGAAGCATGAAAGACGACATTAGACCATGTATAAGTTCTGGGTGCTATGCATTTTTTTCTACACAAAGAAATTAAATGCAATCAAGAAGCCTGAAGGATCGATATTTTACATGAATGGCCGTGGATCCAAACACAAGTCTGCGAAGGTGATCGTTGCACTCGTAACACACATCAGAAAGGAAGCCTATGGTCTCCAAGCCGTAGCTACGCATAAATGGAGACGAATTTCCAAATCAAGGATGATTAACCTTTCAAGACAAGGGGCATTGTCAATGATGAGTTCCTGTAACTGAGGTGTCCAGGTTTCGTTGCTTCTCCGAACATCATAGCTATCAACAGCCCGCAATGCTCCGAATGGCGAGGGAGATGATGCGGACGTGACGGAAGCCGAAGCATTGGTGGATCAGCGATGACTCTATGGCGCCCGTCAATGAGGCTCTGCAGCGAGCACTCGGAGATCCCGACTTCTTCGAACCCGGGCTGCTTAAGCAGGGGAAAGTGGAGCCCACGGAGGGTGCCGTCTGGGAGGCTGCAGTTTCCGAGCGTGACGGCAAGGAGGGTGCCGTCTGGGAGGTTGCGTCTTTGGGGTGGTGTTTGGGCTAGGGCGAAGGCTCGGCAAGGCCTTGGCCAGTGCAGGCGACGTCGACGCCCTTGGCGCCGTCTTCCTCCTTGGAGGCGTCGCATTCAAGCCCTCCTCCTTCAGAATCTCGAATCATGAAGTCAACCAAGCTCCTTCGGTCATGGGCGTGCTCTGTTTCTGTTCGGGAGGTCTGTTAGTCTGGACAGTGTCGGCGCCGCGCCCTCTCAGCAGGATTCTTCGCTTCTTCGCTGGGCTCAAGATATCTACCTAGTTCCTAGTTAGCGCTGCTTGTTCCCCTCTTTGTATCTCCTGTTGTCCTCCTATGCTGTAATGTTGAGCTGGTAACCCCAGCAGGTCGTTGTAAGCGTCGATGTACTGGTTTCCGTCCCATCGGGCGTTATTAATTTAACGCAGGGCTTAGGCCTTCTCTTTAAAAAAGTGCTACATTTGTGTGGTTGATCAGTGTGTGCACCTGTATTCCCATCCTCCTCTTCTTACGACCTCCATAACATACTCATCTCCGAATGAAACAGGGAACGCTCTGTTTACGCAAAACAACAAAATTTATTGAACGGCCAGTAGCAAAGTGTAAGTTTCAGTTAGGTAGCCGTGTACGGTCGACCTATCAGGAGCAATTTCATCGACAAGTTTTTGCTGATTAGAGAGCACTACCTAGAACCGGCAGGCCATTATCTCTGCATATCAATTGGCACACCACCGCACGGAACCTGCGGGCCGCGTTCTCTGGATGCTCTGATGCTCAACCGACCGTCCGAGTGCTATCGTCCAGTTTCGTGGCCAAAAGGCTCTGCAGTGCACCGTCTCTACGCGGCTTATCCCCTAGACCGCTTTACCGCACGCCAATGGACCGGACGGTTTCAGACATCTATGTCCCGCAAGGCTGTCTCGTGCAGACTAGAGTTGATGAGTGGAGATTTCAATTTGTGGACTGAATCACTTCTTTGTGGACTGAATCTCCAGCAGACCTGATGACCTGCGGCGGCGTGGACCGTGGCGCTGGCTGGAGACCCGATGACCTGACCGGCTGCTTGCACGCCCGGCGACGAGGTGCTCAGCCGCTGCCCGAAGTCATCAATGTTGCATGCCGTATTACTAACAGGACGAGCACTACCGCTGCCACGAGGATGCCAGACGAGAAGGGCCAGTCGACGGCGTGGGACATGGACCGTGAACTTGCCGCGGCATGGTCAGGGCGAGCTGTAGTTGCGTTTCAGTCTCGCCGCGAGCCAGACGAGTTATTCTGTCCGGTGACGCATCTCAGCAGCGACGGCGGGGAGGGGCCATGGTGGTGGGGGAATGAGTAGAAGTGGCGGTGCTGGACGAGGCAAAGTAGGGGATGGTTGCTGTGGCCGGGACGGCGGAGTGTGCTGGTTTCATCATTAGCTGCAGATAGTAGAAGAACGAAGAAGAAAGAAGAATGCATGCTACTTGCACATTTGTTCTTCGACTAATAGCGTGGCGCTGGATAGTAGCAGAGGTATATGGCGGTTGGTGGTTTCATGATGTAGTTGCTGCTAATTGCTAGCAGGTACAGCATTGCTATCTGCAGCTTTATTGCTATTGCTTGCTGTTCTAAATTTTTGGTGTGAATCATCATCTCGTGCGATATCAAATATTTGTGTTTGATAGAGAGAGATTTCTGACATCAAAATTATAACGCAAGTGGGATATACAGAGCGACAACAAGAGATAGGGGTAGATTTAAATTGAAGTACATTACTTTTTTAACAAGTCTAAAATAGTATTATTTAATTAATTGATTATGTCAAATACAATATAATATAAATTAAACTTTGAGACTACTACTACAAGAAAAAAATTAAAACGTATTTAAATTATCAATGAATTTATTTTGAGGACTTTTATTGCATTATTATTATCTTGTCCGTGTGGACTGATGTGTTATATCGATTTGGTAGTTAAGAAAAATGAATAAAATGGTTCTTCAAGTTGAGAGATAAAGAGTTAAATTTGCTATTTCCCTTGATTTTGAGGCTTAGTGCTAAAGCTTTCCGTCCAAAATATTGTGCGGGTAGCGATACATGTAGCGCTAAAAGGGGACCATTTTTAACGCTAAAATGTTGGTTTAATATTTATTTACGTATGTTGGTGCAGAACTTACTGCTTTCTTGCTTTCTTGCTACTGCTTGCTTTTCTAGATTTTTGGTATGAATCGTCATCTCGTGTTGTATCAAATGTTTGTGTTATTTCTGGCAGAAAATTATAGCGCGAGTGGGATGTACATACTGAAATTGTTAGTGATTTTATAAAATAATAAAATGTGAAAACTAACAAAAAACAATTTAGCCGGCGACAATTGGCAAAATCATATTCTCAAAAATGTAATTTAGGTGACTGGGATTTATGGACAATGTTAGACACCTAAAAATTAACAAAAACATACTCTGACATGTTCTGAAACGGTAGTTGTTTTCCTGTAAAATAATATTCAGTATAAGTTAATCCGCCGCGAAGCGCGGGCATATTTCCTAGTTAAGCTAAAAGAATGGAGAATCACTGCAAAATAGTATGCCATGTCAAATACATATGTTCCGACAAAAAAGAAAAAGCACAGAAACCTGTACAATTTAAATTCTCGGTCAGTCAGATAGCTGTAGTCCACGGCAATTTCCGGCATTGCTCGGCAGGAGGAGCAGCCAGCAGGCAACACGAACACAAAACCTCAGGCCTCAGGGGCGCAGGCAGCCAGCAGGCTTGATTCTTCAGCAGGCCATTTGCACCCAGAATTCATTGATTTCTATGAACATCTACACTAAAGGGAACTGATCCATCCACAGTCTGTACAGTTCATGTACATTCGACCAAAATCTGAACCAGGAAAAAGGCACCGCCTTCTCTCCAAATTCCCATAGATTTCTGACCCATTCTCGAAACATCTTGCCACCCGGATCTCTTTACAACCTGGGAAATTTATGGCTAAAGCAGATCCTGTAGTTAAACATCGTCCTAAAATCTCAACTACAAAATGAACTAGAAAATAGAAGATACTGTTGGATTTAAATGGATTGAACACTTGCACCGGAAATTATTTTACAATAACGGGTATGCTCATTGACATAAATGACGACATATGTAAGAATATCCAGTTACGATGCTCAACCTGACAAGGCAGTCAATGTCAAAGTTGGTGGAACCATTTCAGATCCGAATTTGGAGTCTAACATGCATCTGCTACTGGATTATTTCCATCCACCACTTGTTGCAATTTGAAATAACTTGTCAGTTTGGTTTAAGGCACGACAAACTTGAACCATAATAAAAAAAAAAACATTAGCCCCAGTGATGTTACACCGGAAATCAAGATGAGCACCTCAAGAAACTTTTTTTTATTGTTTCACCTACCATTGTTAATTAGTCAAAAAAAAATAGAACGAGGTTGCTCTACGCATTATACATTCTAGGTTGCCACATGGTGGTATATCATAAGATTGATAACACAAATAGCTTGTTTAAATATCATGGATCCAGATAATAAATTTTAAAAAACTGAAAACAAATAAAATAATCAAGTTTGGATATAATACCAACTGAGTTAGGTAAATAAGGAAGAAAATTCCAAAAACAACTGATGCCAGTTTCAAAATCAACATACAAATGGATCGATTAAACCCAAATCACGGGCATACCACATATCACTAACAATATGGACACATAGAACAGTTGTAAAATGAAACTAAGCGTCTTTTGAAGCCCTCTTCTCTAGCAGAAGCTTCGTACTCCCTCCGTTGTCTTTTAGTCTACATCTTAGATTAAAATTTTGTTCCATATTACTCTACATTATAGCTTTGTAATCAACCCAACACAAAAGACAGAAGCAATCCTACTTTCTCTGTTGGATGCCATTAATTTTAATGTAGCTTGGATTGGATATTCACATATCAAAGTAATAGTATCAAATGACTTACTAATTAGTCTTAAAATTTCTAGAATGTAGACTAAATGAGAATGGAGGGAGTACATAGTTTTGCCAAGAATTTGTCATTGTAATACCTTGGTTCAAGCTGAAAGGGCATTAACTCTAGCATTGTAGCTTTCAGTACAAAGAATGGGGCCGTTAATGTCAGACTTAGTGCCTAGGTACGGATCAAGCGCTATTGTTTTGGTGTTCCTGACAAAGACTAATCAAGTTTGAACAGAATACCAACTGAGTTAGGTCAATAGGGAAGAATAATTCGAAAATGGACCAACGCCGGTTTCAGCATCAACAACATACAAATGGATCAATTAAATCTAAATCACGGACATGATGTATATCGCTAACACGATGGACAGATCTATCAGTTGTAAAGTGAAACTGGGCGCCTCGTGAAGCCCTCTTCTCTAACTGAAGCTTCCTACGTTGTTCCGTCAAGAACTTGTCATTGCAATCCCTGGGTTCAAGCATAAAGGTCATTAACTCTAGCACTCTAGCTTTCATTACAAATAACGAGGCGAAGTTAATGTCAGATTTAGTGCCAAGATACGGATCAAGCACTATTTCCTTCAGGCGGATTTCAAGACATGTTATGAGATTCCAGTGTTTCCGACGCCACTCATTATTCTCATTTCTTGTGTATTGCTGAAAAAGAATGGAAAACCAACCAGTTCAGGCTAGTAATAAGTAGATCGAATGAGCAGTTGTAGACTATGAATTAACCATGAAATCGTCACCTCAATGTACACCTTCTCCAAGGACGGAAAGCATATCATCAACCCAATAACTGAATGGATAGTGCTGGGCGTCCCCCGGGGGATCAGATTTCCCAGCCCCCGGGTCCCCAGCCGTCGGATCGGCCATCTTGGACGGTCAGATCTGCTTTCTTGGATGCAGCAAAAAAAACACCTTCCGGCAGCAAAAAAATAACCCGCTTTTGCTACGTTATAGCAAAAAAGGTTCAGCCACGAAATCAAATAAAAAGGCTGAGCTCGCCGGAGACTCGCCGGAGACCTCGCCGGAGAGCTTGTAGCAAAACAATTATGCTATTGTAGCAAAAACAGATATCGTCGAAGACATCGACGAGAAAGTCACCGGAGACCCGTATCAAACATATTGTACAATTGTAGCAAAACCACAGAAAAATTGTAGCAAAAAAAATACTAATTCAGCAAAACTTTCCACCCAAGACAGCAACACCTGGCACCTAATGTAGCAAAAACGATCTCCGTTGGTAGCAAACCCGGCTTCCGCCAGTAGAAATGTCGGAGGCCTAAGGTAGGTAGCAAAGCCTGCCTTCGCTGGTAGCAACATCGAAGACCTAAGGTAGCAAACTCCCACAAATTTGCCAAAAATATTCTTTGTATTCTAGCACTGATTGTGCCTCCATCTAGCACTGATCTGGACACGCGGGTTTGGGTTGGCCTCCATCTCCGGCCTGCAGCACGCAGGGCGAGCACCATATGTCCCCCACCATCTCAACGACGAGGAGAGGTGGAGCTCTCCGCACCTCATGGCTACGTGCGGCGGCGCCCACAGGGTGGCTGGGGCGGGGCGGCGGCTTGAGCTCATCGGCGGTTGAGAAGGTTGAGGAGGACGACCGCCGGCTGGACCGGCGAAATCTCGAGTCGTCTCGTTGCGGGCGGGACGCCGTATTCCAAGCGGCTCCATGGCGTCGATGATTGGGTGGAGCCGTCGGGGGCTTGCGGCACCACCCGCGTAGGAGGCGGCCGACGGCGCTCCATGGGGGACGGCCGGCGAGGGCGCGGCGGCTACGGGGAGGAGGAGGTTGGGGGAGGCGGCGGGCGCGGCAGGGGAAACGAGCTCGGCTAGGGCGCCGACGAGGCGCGGGAGCAGCGAGGAAGGCGGCCGGCGACGAGGTTGCTACCGGCGCGAGGCCAGGATAAGCGGCGGCGGCGGCCGGCCAGGAGAGGCCACCGGCGAGGAACACGATGCGGATGAGGATGGAAAACGAGTGGAGAAAGGAGATAGGGAGAGCAGCGCGTGGTGGGACCAGCAATTTCTGTGGCCATGTGAGGGGGCACGTGTCGCCATAGCGACCCGGGGGATGGAGAGACGTGATCCCCCGGGGGCATAGGATCATTTTCCTAACTGAATCTAGACTAAGTGTCTTCATAGTAACAGATAATATCTTGACAGTGTGCACCACCGTTGTCAGTTTAACAAATAGGTATCCCGGACGGGCCAGTACAAAATCTTCTGAAAATACATGGCCCATTCCCGCAAAGGAAAAGTATAGCCCAGGAACGTCCAGACATCCACAGCGCTGCTCCGTCGTCTTCTTCCATTCGC
>NC_061512.1:14868001-14985315 GCF_022539505.1 Lolium rigidum | reverse complement strand
CGCCGCCGTCCACCCAAACCCTCACTCGCCGCCGCCGATGGCAGCAACCAACAAGGCCGCTGCTCGCGCAGCAAGCACCTCGGTGGTAGATCCTCTGTTCGACCCCTCACCGCTCAGATTGAATCCCTAACCTCTCTATCCCCTGATGTGCGCAGATTGGTCGCTCCCTACCTCCACGGACGGCGATGACGGAGAGCTCGATGGACAGGCTCACCGACGACATCCTCGCCGACATCATCTCGCGCGTGCCCTACAAGTCGACCTGCTGCTGCAAGTGCGTCTCCCCGCGGTGGCGTGACCTCATCGCCCACCCCGACCACCGCGCCAAGATGCCCCAGTCCCTCATCGGCTTCTTCTACGAAACCGACGACGGCCCAACGAAGGATCGCTCTTTTATCAACGCGTTAGCGCAAGGCTGCCCTCCTCTCGTCGACCCCTCGTTGTCGTTCCTGCCCAAACACGATAATCTTCACATCTTGCACGGCTGCAACGGTCTCCTCCTCTGCTTCCTCCACCAGGAGGGGACTGATGCCGATGAGATCCGCTATTACGTGGTGTGCAATCCCTCCACGGAGAAATGGGTGGTCGTGCCTACCACCGAATGGTCTAGCAGGGCAGAAGCTTACCTGGCGTTCGATCCGGCTGTCTCCTCCCACTTCCATGTGTGCGAGCTCGTAAACTGCGATGATACTGGAACTATTGAAGATATTGCAGCGGTCGTTATATACTCGTCCAAAACCGGAGTTTGGAGTCACGAGGCTGATGCTTGGAGCGGATGTAGCATTTTCATACCCTTGGGCGCGAAAACCGTCTTCTTTAGGGGGGAGCTGCATTTCTGTGCCTACAATCACCAGCTTATATCCATTGATGTGGAGGAAAACGATTGGAAAGCCATTCCTCTTCCCGGGACAGCTAACGCTTCTCGTGATGTTTATCTCTCGCATGGTCAGTTGCATTTTTCTTGTATTGGTCTTTCTGAATTGTCGATATGGGTTCTTGAGGACCCCAACAGTGAAGTCTGGACCTTGAAGCGCAATATCAGCCACTTGCAGCTCTTCGGAACGGAGTATTCAGCATATGCGGTTGATTACGTTGTTACCTCAATCCACCCCGAAGAGAATTTGGTTTTCATAGTCGCTGGACACATGCACACACTGATGTCATATGAAATGGATTCCATGAAGCGGCGTATTATAGATCAACTTGAATGTATTAGTATGTGGCCAAGTGAGAACAGGTTTCGTTGTATTCCATATGTTCCGTTGTTCTTGGAGTCATTGGCAGATGGGCACTAAATGTTGTGCTTGTGTAGTTTTAGGTCTTGAATATGAGCAACAGTGGGTTGGATAGACTTTTATGAAGTTGTGATAGTCTATGTCTCGTGGTATGTCGCGATACTTTCTGTTTGTGCTTGAGTACGGTTTTTCTGCATGTTTTGGTGTTCTCATGTATAATCACATCATGTGTTGTAAACTCCCTAGTACTTAACCGTGGATACTATAATCGTGTTTGTTGAACTATGATTAATTAATGTCTTCAATATGTGGATTCTGGTCAATGCTTATTTCTGTGTATGTGTATAATTTATTTGTATATTATCTTCTGGATGGGAAAAAGGTGCTTTGGCCTCTTTTGGCGTTGAGAGAATTCAGATATATTGTCCTTGTATGTACAGGGATATACTTTTCTTTGCAATGCTCGAAGCATGAATTTCATTTTAAAACAGTCTGGCATAGACGCTTTTGTTATCTCCTCTCATCATCTTTATGTAAGGTAATTTTTTAATTAGGTATTTTGGCAAGGATATAGTGTAGGAAGTTCGAACTGGATTGATGTCATTTTTAGATAGCAAATTTGTGGGATATCAGATCTTCGCATTTTTAGTAGATAACAGCTTGCACATGATGTTAGGATTCTTTTGACAACTAAAACATGTTGGGACTATTAATCTGTTAATAAAACTAGTATTCTTTTTGTAAGCTTTTTTTATTAATGTATTATCCTAGTATCATATTTCGTTAATGCCTAACTGAGCTTTGCGGACAGTAACACTTCCGGACTTCGAGGATGTTTCACTTCAGATTAGAGTTGGTAGTGGCAGTTTAGTTCTTTGCTATTTCTTTTCATTTGAACTTTCAGTGATACCCCATTGCCTTTTCAAGAATTCCATTTTATGGCTGGCCTGCTGTATTTGATGTGTTGGTCACCTGGATAGCCACAAGTAATGAAAATGGCTTTGCGTGCTCTGTCTCAAGTTGTCTACCTACTGAGTCTGAGAGGATGTGTACCAAGCTCGTCTCCACGTGGATGGACGACAAGGGATTTCAGCACTAAGGTAGCATCATTTTGCTGATACATACTATTTTTCTCCTCTATGTGCCGAAGAATGCTATGTTATGTGTACAGTTCAGTACATAGCTCTAGTATTTGTTATGTCCCATTTAAATTTCAGTAGCTTATGATGGCAGTTTGTATGCATAATGGTTTGATCTATTGTCCAAAGTGAAGCAAAATGGATCTCATTGCTGTAGCTTTTAGTTTTCCTCCTGCTGCCATAGATAATGATTTGTAAAACTGTGAGAGATTGATATATTGTCATCCTTAAATTTAGCCTTTCAGTGGTTATTTTCTAGTTGATGCTGTAGTCGAACAAAACCGAATCGCCTTCTAATCCTGTGTAAATTAAGGATTTATATTCTATTTATGGGGAATAAAGCATTTACTTATGCCTGAACTTTCTGTTTTGGTTTAAACTAGGCATTATGACGGCCAAGGCTTCCATTTTCACGATGACACGCTGCAAGAAACTGTTGGGTGATGCCTTGTCCTCGGCTACGATGACCCCCTGGTAAGCTTCGGTATCCATTGATCTCCTCTACGTGCTCGATCTGCTGGGGCTATCGAGCCCCTGTGTGTGTGTGTTTGTGGTGATGAGGACTAGTAGGTTTCGATCTCTTGTCTTGTCCAGGAGGGATACTAGTACTCAATTTAATTCATCAATTTTTCTTGCTGTGAAAGGCCTTTTTTCTTTTGGGTTAATTGGATCCATACCACTACAATTTTCACCACTTGGATAAATGCCATTACAGAAACACAAGTTGACAAAATGCCACTACAACTCTTTCATACCTCAGCCTATGCCATTTTCTCTCATTACAGAATATACGGCAATTATACACATGCACATACACTTATACTTTCGTACGGACGTGTACATGTACAAAACAAAAACAAAAATCCCCACTCACAAGAGCTGCCTCGACTCAGTGCCTGTAACCGGACCAAAATCACCAGACCGACTAGCGCGGCCACACGAACACTAGCGGCGGCTGCCCGAGTCGGCCGCGGCTGCAGGCGCCGGCAGGTGGAGGTCCACCTCGAGCGACGGTGAGGGCAGTCAGACTGGATGCATGCTTTGCTGGTGGCGACGCTGGGGCACCCGTCGCTGCTGGAGGAGAGCGCCATGGCGGAGGCCTTCAAGCCATCGCTTTCCCCAGTCCCAACCAATTTCTGCGTGGATGTACATGAAGTTGTACATTGTCTTCATTTGTGTTCAAGGATCCGATTGTGCCCTGAATTGGCTAAGTTTTGAACATTAGATTAATATTGGCGTGCTTGATTTTCTGTATTTATTTCAGATTTTCTGAGCAGTTCAAATGTTTGGCTAAGTTTGAAATTTTGGATTTTTTGGCGTCTAGAAGATGGAAAAGTACTGCCGAAATTTTCACAAAGGGTAGTATGGACAATGCTTAAATGCACATTGAAATACAAGTATATTTTAAATTGTTATTCCCTTAGGTGAAGAAAATGGCATAGATGGAGGTATGAGAAAGTTAGAGTGGAATTTTTCCAACTTGTGTTTTTGTAATGGCATTTCTCCAAGTGGTGAAAGTTGTAGTGGCATAGATCCAATTATCCCTTTTCTTTTTGACGTTATGGATTGGCGTCGTGTAGTAATGTTAATGAAATATTGTTCGCATGCTTTCTCTGGTCTGATTACGTTGATTCCTTATTAATCATGCATGCTAGTAGGTATTCTTGGTTAACGGAATCTGTTTCCTGTATATGCCTAATAATCATTGATTTTATTTGGGTCTGGGATTTCTGTTCACTTATTGGGCGTACTAGTGGTATCATTAATTACAAAGGTAGTTCTATGTAACTTTGTGAAAAGGAAATGCAGTGAAGACCATTTCTGATAGTCGACGCTTTTTCATCTCATGAATTTTAGAGCTATTTCTCTGTATGTTCGAGAAAAGGAAATGCAATTTAGACCATTTAGGATTATTGAGGATTTTTCATGTTCAGAACCAGCTCTTGTATATGACAAAGTCGTTTCTAAACTTTTAAATATCTATTCTTAGTCTCACGTGTCTTTTCTCTATGCAGGGAGTGTCAAGCTGCTTGCCCCCAAAGGCCCACCGAGGCGAAGTTGAATTTGTCCGTTCAGGAGATCGTCAACATAGACATCGTACCTCTTTGGTCGCGCTCGAGTTGATTGCTTTATTTATTTGAATATATGGTGCAGAAAAGTAGAGATGATGATTTGTTCTCCATTTGTTTGTTCGTGCTTATGCAAATTTGATTTGCTTGGTCTTTTATTAATTGGACTGAACTGAGACTACGAGAGAATGATTAATAAGTGGTATTGACTGAATTACAAGCTTATGATGGTTTCTTCAGGGTTCTCTTGGCAGCACTTTTATGTGTTAACCAGTTTAAGTTTGTGTTAGCTATTGCACTCCGAAGCTTAGACATGTCACGCATATAGATCTTGTAGCAATTCCATTTTCCAAGGAGTCGTTGATTTTGTACAATTTGCAGATAGATCGTGTCGACGGGGCGTCTGTCCTGGTGTTCATCCCGAGTGGGTGGACGACCACATGACTTCGGGTGCCATGTCGGCGCGCTGCAAGAGACCGCTGATATCTTGGCCTCAGCTATGATCCTTATGGTGAGCTCTGGTTTCCATCTCCTCTATGGGCTATGTGCTATCACCTGCTCTGGCATCGAGGACCCCTGTGCTTGTGGTGATGATGACTACTAAGTTGTTAGGCTTTTTTTTTCGCTAGTGAAAATAAGCTGATCTCATCTCTTGTCCAGACATGATTGTTTTACATGATTGAGAGTCTGTAGGTGGCTTGATCTGTTTGTGCCTACCCCTTGTGCTTGTGGCTCCAAAAGTATTATGCCAATATATATATAGGGTGAAATGCAATCACAAAGTTGCTTTGAATATGGCACCACTAATATTCTCCCATCAGCTGAGGTTATCTTCATGTACTATTTATGGATGATGTGGATAATTAAGCGATTCATAATACCAAAATGAATATTTCGGTTAGCAGACGAAGAATTCAGAATTTTAATAGTTCGGTAGGCTTCTGTCTGTAGGCGAACAACAGGTTATGCTTAGAATGTGATTTCCATTAGCATGTTGTCAGCATTGTGGGTGGTGATGCTGCCAGTGCCTCTAGTATAGTGGGAAGCAAATGGGTCAGCTTTAGTAATATCAAGTTGTTAAATTTGTATATGGTAACAATTAAGTGTAATGTACATTTTTTTAGTATCTTTATAATGGTGCTGATTTCTTCACATGTTGCAGCTCATGTATGGTTGCTCATGCATTTTTCCGTATATATGAACGGGAGGTCATGAATGATGGAGATGAGGAACCAGAACATGCTAGATCATCTACATCTATGTTCCAAGGAGTGTGCCGAAACTGAGAAGCATGAAAGCACCAGACGTTGTTGCAGTGGGTCATTCTTTAGGAACTGGAACATGTATGTGGACTGAAGGATATGAATTGAGGTCATGGACCTGGGAGCTAGCTATGCCAGCATTTGATGTTCCATTTTATTTTGTCTTTCACCTTTGCATATACTCCCTCCATTATAGAATAAGTGTGATTTTAACTTTTTTCTTGAGTGATTTGATCATCTTTATAGAAATAGTAGGAACATATATGATGTCAAATTGGAATATTACGAAACTAAATTTCAAAACCGATCTAGTGATACCAATAAAAAGCGCAATAAATACTGCTAAATTTCCCAATAAAATTAGTCAAAATTTAAAATGATTGACTTAATACAAGAGCTATAAATACACTTACTCTTTAGCTAGGTAGGTATCTACACAGACCTTGGAACTAGCTACACATAAATTTCTCCTTGGTTAGTGCCAACTGGATCTCCTTATGTTGCACATATTTCCACATAGTAGCTCCATGGTTGGACTAGCAGTTTGAATTAAGGAATCTAGTCGTTAAGCCTGCTACTTTTTGTGGGCTCAAATACCTAGTGTCAGCTAACTGGCATTTATGTACATAATAACATGAATGATTTTTTTTTGCAATGTGGCAGACTCTATGACTATGTATTTGCATATTTGCATCGTGTTATATAAGAATATCAAGATCCTCTATGCTTAGAAGTTTGATTAGAGCTATCATCTCGATGTTATACTATTATCTATTATTATTGATTTGCTTTGAACTTGCTTCTATTGATTTAATATGCAATACTACAACATTAGCTTTCTTGTACTGATATCGGATGTATCTTAACTGCAAGTTTTAGAAACCTTGGAGCATAGGAGGCTGTTATTTGATGCATGCCTGGAGGGTGGCCTCCTTCTTTGACTCATGGTTTTTTGGTAAGTTTCTGGTGCCGGTCTTTTCTCCTCTCCATGTTGTGTTCCATATGTTCCGTTGTTCTTGGAGTCATTGGCAGATGGTCACTAAATGTTGTGCTTGTGTAGTGTTAGGTCTTGAATATCAGCAACAGTGGGTTGGATAGACTTTTATGAAGTTGTGATAGTCTATGTCTCGTGGTATGTCGCGATACTTTCTGTTTGTGCTTGAGTATGCTAATTGCACTTATCTTTGTTTCTCTGCATGTTTTGGTGTTCTAATGTATAATCGCATCATGTGTTGTAAACCCCTTAGTACTTAACCGTGGATACTATAATTGTGTTTGTTGAACTATGATTAGTTAATGTCTTCAATATGTAGATTCTGCTCTATGCTTATTTCTCTGTATGTGTATAATTTATTTGTATAGTATCTTCTGGATGGGAAAAAGGTGCTTTGGCCTCTTTCACTAAATATTGTCCTTGTATGTACAGGGATATACTTTTCTTGCAATGCTCGAAGCGTGAATTTCATTTTAAAACAGTGTGGCATAGATGCTTTTGTTATCTCCTCTCATCATCTTTATATAAGGTATTTTTTAATTAGGTATTTTGGCAAAGGATATAGTGTAGGAAGTTTGAACTGGATTGATGTCATTTTTAGATAGCAAATTTGTGGGATATCAGATCTTCGCATTTGTAGTAAATAACAGCCTGCACCTGATGTTAGGATTCTTTTGACAGCTAAGACAGCTAAAACATGTTGGGACTATTAATCTGTTAAAAAAACTAGTATTCTTTTTCTATGCTTTTTTGTATTAATGTATTATCATAGTATCATATTTCGTTAATGCCTAACTGAGCTTTGCTGGAAGTAACACTTAAGGACTTCGAGGATGTTTCACTTCAGATTAGAGTTGGCACTGGATGTTTAGTTATTTGGTGTTTCTTTTCCTTTGAACTTTCAGTGTTACCCATTGCCTTTTCAAGAATTCCATTTTATGGCTGGCCTGCTGTATTTGATGTGTTGCTCACCTGTCTGTCTCAAGTTGCTTACCTGCTTTTAATTGGAAATAGCGTTAACCAACCAGGCATGGGAAAATGCTTTATCATCCACCCTTTAGCTATCTGGTTTTGTTTGCAATCTAGTTACTTTCATCTACTGCTGGGTGCTATCCCAATGACTCGCTCCAAAATATTTATTTAAGATCCTGTGAATTATGGTATCTGCTTATATTTGCTGCAAATTTTGGATCTGATCTCCTTTTTCTTTGTCATGCTTGAATGTTTGGATCAATTTTTTTCTTTGCCATGCCATTGAATGTTTGGATCAATTTTCTAAGAATATAGCCTGGATGCTTTTCTTTGTCTAGAACAATGATGAAATGATATACCTGCAAGTTCTTTTGAATTAGACAATGTCGTTAAGGATATATAGTTTTCGAAGTTCGAAATGGATTTATGCCATTTCTTGCTAGATTTTATTCGTTTCATTGCATGATTAATTTACTGCGACATGAGCGTTTATTTCTGGAATGAATGAGGGGTTCCAGCTGGTAAGTGATGCCTTCTGTGTATGTTGGTTTTAAATACTAAGTGATATCTATCATAGCTTTAGAACATCTGGGTACTGAAGTATTAAGCAAATGGTATTCATGTATGACACCAATCAGCAAATCTTTCCGTTGAGTATCCTGTTATATTTTCTGAAAGCCTAGCTTAGCTCTGCAATAATAAGTGACACTTGAGGATTTGTAGATAATTCACTTCAGGTTTGAGAAAGCAGTGGCAGATAGCTAGTTCTATGGTCTGCACATGAACTTTGTGTATATATATATGGTGCCCGCTTTATTTTCAAGAAATTCCATTTTATGACTGGCCTGTTGCGTTTGACTGGTTTGTCACCTAGACTGTCGATACAACTGAAATTGACATTTATGCACTTGCATGATAACTGCTAGAAGTTAACTTTCAGGTGTATGGAAAAAGAATATATACCTTGTATCGTAAATCTCAAGTAACTAAGGAGCGTGATGTTTGATCATTTCACCATTCGCCCTTTGCTTTTTTTTTTTTACTGCAGTTGATTTATTTCCGTCTACTACATGTGGAATACTCCCAAAGCATGAATCTCCCTGACCTACCACATCAATAAGTTGTAATGAAATCTTTCATCGCAATCATATGACAGAATCTAAGCATTTTTATTGTTGCGTCGTTGGACAATTACACACCATCCTTGTTTCAAAATAAAACACAAGATCAACTACAGATTAAAAGATGCCTAATTCTACATTGTTAAAGCTCCAGGAAAATGCACTCACCGCATGACCCCAACCCTAGCCCCCACCGCACCACCTCCTCCCGCACGACCCCAACCCTAGCCCCCACCGCACTACCTCCTCCCGCCGTCGGTTGCACCGCCGGGCAAAGCCCCGGTGGCGTGGCGGCGGCGGGGGGTCATCCTCTGCTACGCCGGGAAGCGCCCGGACTAGTCTTCGCGTGGTGTTCTGGGACGGCGTCGAGATGGTGGAGGCGACGTCGCGTCGGAATAAGGATGCTGGAGCTTGATCCCCATCTCGGCAAGGCCACTTGTGGCGGCGCCGGCGAGCTGCTGGCCTGGTTTCCTCTCAGATCTGCGGACCGGGGGAGGGTGGATTCCCCGGGCACGGTTGAATTTTGACCCTGCCGTGGAGTTTGGCGGAGTCTGTTCTGGAGTCGGAGGAGTGCTAGTGTTACCACCGGAATTTAGCCAGAGCAGGAGGTGGGCCGTGACCGAAGATGGGCTTAGAAGACATGTATATTGGAGTGTCTCTGAACCGGCCTTGTGCGAGAAATTGGGCTAGATTGCCCGTGTATCTGTAAATTATAGTAGGTTACGTGTCGGTTAGAATTAAGAGATAGAGTTTAGCTCGTACACAGTTGGGTTTATTCCCAAGTTAGAAAGTCTACGGACTATAAATATGTATCTAGGGTTATTGAGAAGGAGGACGATCACGTTCACAGCAAATCAATCTAGGCGCATCGCCACCCCCTTGTTTCGAGGGTTTCTCCCGGGTAAGCATCATGCTGCCTAGATCGCATCTTGCGATCTAGGCAGTATTCGTTTATTCGTTGATGGTGTTGCTCGTACTGAAGCCTTTTTGATGGCGGGCAACACCCTTATCGTAGATGTTTTGGGGCTGACGTCGATGCTTTCATGATATACTTGCTTAGTTACGCTACCCCTCGATATCTAGCTGTCCTTACACCTATCTTAGGTGTAAGGGCAGCATCTTGCTTGTTCTTTATTTAGTAGATCTAATCCATTATAGTTGCTCCTTGTTCTTCAAGGATTGGTTTGATATCCGCATGGTTAGGCCTTATAAACGGGTTGAACGATCCGGTAGCGCGTAAGGTGTGGTTTATCAAGCCCTAGAGGGATTGTTCCGGGGATCAACTTCATGTTGGTTTTTAGGTCTCTTTAGGGTTGGTTTTCCATCATCTTGCGTATCTGCTAGGCTCAACTACGCGTAGGATGTTCCGATTATGCGGTGAAAACCCCAAACTATCGTAGATTAGTTTAGCTTGATATCGATATAGCATGATCCCCATGTCATTATAAATCTAACATGAACCATGGGGCAATCGGCTCTTTGAGCCGATCCACAGGGCAACCTAAGAGCCGATCGGGGCTCGTATTTAATGTTCACGTGTTTGCCATGCAGGAAACTAGTCGAAGCAATTCATCACCTTCCTGACCAGGTATAGGTCAGGTGGCACGCCCTCGCAAACACCAGGACGTGTACCAGAGGCATTGCGGGCCGTTGCCCGAGGGACCAGGGTCCACCGTAGTCCTGGGAGCCTCCCGGCTCTACGGTGTTGCCCGTCGCTGCTCGCCGGTGGGTTTTTGACAGCAACACATTCTGGCACGCCCGGTGGGACCTTCTACAACAACAACAACATCGACATCTGCAGCGACCATGTCAAAAGCTGCGGATGAGGTGGTTGGCGAACCAGTCACGTACGCAGATCTGCCCGAAGAGCAAAAGAAGAAGTATGATGAGATGAAAGCCATCTTGGAAGCCGATCTCATCGGCTCCTTCATGAGGACCCGTTCACATGGCATAAGGTGGAAGGAGTTCTCCCCTGAAGGTGTTCTTGACGGAGTGGACCTGTCTACCCCTTCGGAGGAACGTACCAGAGCTCTGCGTCAGGAGATTAATTACATGGTGGCTCATTCTCTACACCGCCATTCTGAGAGCTTGGTGAATGCTTTCGAGCGCGTCGCGGTTCGTGTGGTGCAGGAAATCATGAAGCATCAGTACTCCCCGTCAGGACCTACCCTAGGGACTCACCGGGGAGAAATACCGCTCCAGATCAGACCGCCGCTACCATTCGCGCTTGCGGCGCCAGAGCCACCAGGTTCTCCGGCGTACGTCGTCTACAAGGTTGGAGGCGATCCTAGCGATTGCCAATTCCTATATGAGCCGCCTAAAGAGATCCCACATGGATACGTGTGCACATACGTGCCGGACTGCAATACTTTGGCACGCACGAACCAGATTGCACCAACAGGGATTTCTGGAGCAGACGCTGACAAACAAGCCTGGCTAGCTAAATATGCCACTGGAACGAGTCACGAGAGCTCGGTCCCTACGGCTAATACCATGGAACAGATCAGCACCATCTTGAGAGATCAGTTCGGCATCTTGCCGAAGAGCAAGGCAATCGGCTATTCCAAGCCGTACCCCGACGAGTATGACCTGATCCCGCTGCCACCCAAATATCGGCTCCCTGAATTCTCAAAATTCAATGGAGCAGAAGGGTCTAGCTCAATAGAGCACGTGAGCCGATATTTGGCACAGCTGGGCATGATTTCAGCATCAGATCCATTACGTGTGAGGTTTTTTGCACAATCTCTAACGGGATCAGCCTTTGGGTGGTACACCTCGTTGCCACCAAACTCAGTCCACACATGGAAGCAGCTGGAGGAGCAGTTTCATGTGCAATATCACTCAGAAGCTACCGAAGCTGGCATTGCCGATCTAACGCAGGTGCGGCAGAAGCGGGGAGAAACGGTGGCAGAATATATTCAACGTTTCAGAACCGTTAGGAACCGATGTTATTCGGTTCGTTTAACTGAAAAAGAAGCAGTCGATTTGGCAGCATTGGGCCTCGCAACACCGATCAAGGATCTGGCTTTCCACGTAGAGTACAGTTCACTGTCGCACATGGTCCAGAAACTCACATTGTATGAGCAGCGGCACCCTGAATTGTACCAAGACGAGTTCAAGCGTCCGGTAGGCCTGGTCGAGATGGAAGAAGCTGAAGAGCCTGCACCAGACCTGGAGGTAGCTGTAGCTGAATGGGCTCGGGGGGCAAATCCCGTGTCCTGCAAATGGGTAAAACCACAAGGGCCTGCAAAAGGGTTTGACTTCGATTTGAGCAAAGCTGAGCAGATTTTCGATCTATTGCTTAAGAAAAAACAGCTGAAGTTACCCGAAGGCCATAAAATCCCTACAGCACAAGAGATGAACGGGAGGCCGTACTGCAAATGGCATCACTCGTTTACCCATATCACCAATGACTACAAGGGGTTTCGCCAGCAGATCCAAATGGCGATAGAACAAGGCCGACTGCTCTTTGGGCAGTTTGCCATGAAAGTGGACACACATCCGTTCCCTGGCGTCAACATGGTGGAACCCAACCACTCCGCGAGGCGTCGACTGGATTTCTCGTTCGATGTTAACATGGCGGGGCCTGTGCGCCACCATGGCAAGGATAAAGAGGAAAGCAGTCACTCCCGCAGCAAGGAAAAAGAGGAGGCCGATCCACGCGACCGGCCCCGATATGATGATAAGCGGTACCTCACCGAGGAACAAGTGAGAAGCATGTGATATGAACGACCCCTCTCCACGCATCTCCTTAACAAATATGAGTATCAGTATGACCGACGTCGGCAGTACGACAGAGATGACAAGAGACATCATCGGTCTGAAGTGGACAATGGAAGACGTCGTCGGTATGATAGAGACGACGATGGATATGAGCACCGCGCTAAGGGGAGGCCAAGGGAGCAGGAGGACATGGATAGACACTGGGACTGTCCTTTCTTTAAACACTGCTGGGATTCAGGAATGAGCCGATTGCCTACAATCGACAACTGCCCGGAGTGTAGACGCCGGAAGAAGGATGCAGGGGAAGTTTCAGTTTTCAAGCGTCTAGGGCCTCTCCCGCCACGGAACAAACGAGCTGAGTCCTCTCAAGATGAAGACTTTGAGGAGTCAGAAGATGAAGAAGAGGATAGGTACCACCGGCCAAGGTGGTGCCCCGATGGACTCAGCCACTCCCAAAAGCGTAGGGTTCAGCGGCTACGTAGCTTGGAGCAAGCCGAAGCGCAATACTTGCACACGTTGAGGAAAGCGCGGCCCGATCTGGCCGTGAAAATTCAGCAGACGTTGGACGAGGAGAGTCGTCCAGCAAAGAAAGTCTGGCGTCCCAAGCAAGTAAAAGCCGATGTGAGTACATCGGCTGGCACAAACATGGTGTTCATACTCCCATCGGAGTTCCGTCCGCCAGGAATTGAAGAAGTGCCGATAGCACAGTTTGACTGCGGTCCACGGCCAGTCATCTTTGAGAAGCCACGGGAGAAGGGCTACAAACACATGAAGGCCCTGTACCTAAAAGGTTATATCAATGGGCAGCCTGTCGGCAAGATGTTGGTTGACACGGGGGCGGCAGTCAATATAATGCCATACTCCATGCTACGGCGTTTGGGACGCTCTAGCGCAGACTTGATCAAGACCAACGTCACACTAAACGACTTCAACGGCCAAGCATCAGGGACGCAAGGCGTTTTGAATGTGGATCTAACCGTAGGCCGAAAGACCATCCCAACAACGTTCTTCATCGTCGACAGCAAGAGCACCTACGCTGTCCTGCTGGGAAGGGATTGGATTCACGCCAACTGCTGCATTCCATCTACAATGCACCAATGCCTGATACAATGGGATGGAGACGACGTGGAGGTCGTGCATGCAGATGACTCGATCGAGGTCTCAATAGCCGGCATGAACATTTGGGACTCGGAAGACCAAGAGCCGCTCTCTGGAATCAGTTTGGACGGCTGTGATCGCATCGAAGTGACAAAAAACGGGGTGAGGCTGGTCTTATCCACCGGCCTGATAGAGTAGCAAGAGCAACATCTATCGACATACGTGGCAAGGCCGATCCCTGCGATCGGCCCCAAAAAATAAAAAGTGAGGATCCCACTTCAAGCATTTCACGTAGTCGCGGTGAGAAGACTCCCTTATGTGGGGGAGCACAAACAAGTTGTAAGCTTTCATTGAGCAATACAATCAACATGGAGGCCGATTCCAGCAATCGGCCAAAATTATCCTCGCCATACGTTCTGCCTGTGTTTAGCATCGATCTAGCAGGCGACGGAAAGCTAGGGTATGGGTTTACGTCAGCTGATGAGCTGGAAGAGATCGACATTGGTCCTGGGGATAAGCCACGACCAACATTCATCAGCAAGAGCCGATATCTTCAATCACTTGAAAGATTCGGCTCGGGGGGCACCTAATATGGAATAATGGACAATAAAATATGGGGGGCCGATGCACGAAATCGGCCGGTAAAAAAAAGCCGATGCACAGCCATCGACTCTAGAGTACAAGCCCAATAATGCAGTTTTCAGATTACATAGGAAGACTCTACTGAAGAAATGTCTCAATGGCATGGAGGGCGTTAGCACGAACACGATCCACCTCGGCGATTTCGGCCTCATCATCTTCGTCCTTGCCTGCCACCAGTTGCGTGTTCAGGGCACGTATCTCGGCCAAATCGGTTTTCAGTTCAACTTTGAGGCCTTCTGCTTCCTCGTGGGAGTGGGCAATAAGAGCTTCCTTATCCTGGATGAGCTGTTTGGTTGCCCGGACCCTCTCTTCAAGGGCCTCCAACTCCTTTCGCAGGATCTCAAGCTCAGCAGTGCTAACAGAGGTGTCAGTTTTGGCGTCCAGAGCTGCCTTCTTCTCATTAAGCCGCTGACATTTGTCTGCTATATCGGCTTTCAACGGAAGCTGGGCGTGGCGCAGGTTGATCCTCTGACGAGCCAATTTCACCCTTGACCTGTAGGCAGACAGAGTCACAACTGGCCAGAGTTTCACCTGCAGCGTCACCGGGAGATGAGGCTGGATGTCTTCAAGAACGCTCTTCACTTCCTCGGAGTCTTCAACCAATGTCTCAATGGAGGAGGAGAGCAGGGCCTTGAGATGCTGGAGCTGACCATGTGTAGCACTGGGTCTTGACTCTTCGCTTGCTTTAGCAGTATCCGGTTCGATGGATTCAGGGTCAAATGTTAGCAAGCTTGAGAGTTCATAACCCTGCAGACAACAAGAACAACGTCAGTATACGGTGGAAGAGAAAGGTAAAGCTAATGGAAGGGAGTATACCTCTCCTAAGACCAGAGGAACAGCCGATGACGAGACAATCAGCTCTTGTGTTTCTGCTGTGGCCTTGGCCAAGTTGGCCACCCTGTCAGCTACATTTTTAGAAGTAGCTAGGTCCAGGGTGGCGGATGACATTGGTACCTCCTCGACTTCCCCACTGGAGGTGTCATCAGTCTGCGAAGGAAGTGGTTAGCCGATGAGAACATCAATGGGTTAGCATGAAATGTGAGCCAGGGAGAGTATGGAGGGTAATTACATTCAAAATCTCCTGGTTTGATGAAGAGACTTGCGGTTCCTTGCGAGCTCTCTTGACGCATCGGCTCTTTGTGCGTAGACTGCCCTGCCCTACTTTGATAGGAGTTTGGGAAGCAGCAGGTTCAGGGGCTAGCCTTTTCTTGGAAGCCGACGGTGGCAAGTCTGGCTGGCTCTGCGTGGTGGTTTTCCCAGAAGTGCCTGGGCTCGAGTCCCTTCGACTGGACTGTGTGTCCTCACTGGAGTTTTCTTCAGTAGAGGTCTGTAAAGGAAATACAAGCATGTTGCAGAAGCCTAGAAGGATAGATGAAATCAGCCAAGACATGGGTCAACTTACGTGCAAACTTTCTTGAGCTGGAGTAGGGCCTTGACGCTTCAAGGTCTTCCTGGCAGCTACCTTCCTCACTGCTGTTCTCGCCTTGACTGAGGCTCGGGGGGCAGCTGGCCTAGAAGACACTTTGCTTTTGGAAGCCGATTTTGGTGTCATCGGCTGGCTCTGCATCACAACCTTTTTCAAAGATGGTGAGTTTTTGCAGAAGAGGACCACCGGAGCTGGTGGGAGGAATCTGAAAGGGGAGCCGTCATCATCTACAGGATCTGGACCATCTTGTTGCTGCAAGGATACAGAGCAAGGTTATAAAAGGAAATCATTGTAAGCCACTTCAAGATAATTTGTGAATAGTGGTACCTGGTCTGCAGGGATATCATATTCAGCATCAAGTTGTTTCAGCAATGGTCCCAGAGCTCTCCTGAAGGCATGAGTCTTCCACATTGACCACCAAGTCCCAAAACCATCGGTTGATGAGGTAAAAGAGAGGTTGTAGGGAATTGGGATGTCTAGAGCATCAAAGAAGGAATAACACCTCTGACTGGTGAGGACATCAGGTAGCTCAGCTCTGCTCTCTGTCAGGTGGTGCAGAAAGAAATGGGGAGATACCTGTCCAAGACCAAGTTGCCGGGCTGCTACGACCGGCTGATAAGAGTCATAACCAGGTTTGATGATCCTGTTTGAGGTTCTCATACCAACTGGAAGGAAGCAGGGACGGATCATGATGGAATACAATTGCCGAGTGCTGGCATCATCGGCAAAATTATCTAGCCTGAAGGAGACTGGATTTTCAAAATTTTCAGACTCCGTATAAGGAAAGAAGAGGGGATTGTCCAGGCCTTGGTAGAAAATTCTGAACCACTCTGATGCTTCCCTGAGGGTCAGTTTGCTGCCTGGAAGGCTATATAGAGCTTGGCCGTAGCTAGTGCATCGGATCTGCTTCCCATTAGTATCTGGGAAGGTGCAATTGACCAAAGGTGGAAAGTTTGGGACCTGGTTTTGGAAGTACAGCTGAGCCCATAGCTGAATAAACCACCAGGGACCTCCTGTTTTGACTGTCTTTTGGGAGAACAGTTTAACAGACATTAGCTGGAGATATCTATAGACCTCTCCAAGAAACAGTTTGCCAATGCCAAGCTGAGTGCCTCTGGCAAGTTCATAGGCCAAGGAAAGGTAATTCTTGGTTGGAGCAAGTGAAGGACCACAAAATACGAAGTGTTCCAACCAGAAATTCAGGAAGGCCGTGTGTTCTTTCTCTGTTGCAGGACCTTTGTTTTTCATGTGGCGTCGAAGATAGGCACCCCAGTTTGTGCACTCTGTCTTGGAAGAAAGTGCGAAAGGGACCTTTGGCAGCCTAAAAGCAGAGGGGCTTGGAGATGCAATGTCTAAGCCAGTGATCATAGCCACGTCTAGTAAGGTTGGTGTCATGGGGCCATGGCCAAACATGAAGCAATTCAAAGCATCAGACCAATAGTAGCCGATGGTTTTCAGAAGGTTTTCATGTTTCTCAAGGGGAGACAGTGATAAAGCTAAGGCATCAGCTATTCCTGCGGTTTCCCAGGTAGTTTGGTGAGTTTTGGAGATTCTATTGTACCATGAAACCCAATCTTCAGGAGGATTAGGCCAGGCTCGTAAGCAGTCGGCCCAGGAAGTCAGATCTAAATTCTGGCTCACGAGGGGAATTCTATTGGCCTCGCATGAAATCAAGTGGGCAGGACTCTCGGTAGAACGAGGACCAAGACAAAGATAGTTTGGAAGAGAAGGATGCGGCAGTAGAATGTCTGATACCTAGAAATTAATGACGGAATGAGACATTAATTCAGATGTTTGCTATTAATTCTAGCACTATGTTCGAGCCGCGAGAAGTGGTTGAATATTACCTTCAGGCCGGAGACCGTAGTGGTGGCGTTGGATGATTCCGCCATTGGGTTCGCTGCGGAGATGAGCCTGCGCGATTAAGATCTGAGGTTCGCGTGGCCGTGAGTTGGATCTGTTCGAGCGGCGATTTGGGGATCTGAGTGTCGCTTTTTCAGATAAGTACAGGTTACCGTTTGAATAGGCAACTGAGTTGGCCTTATTCGCGTGTTATGGCAAAGGCCGATGCGCTGCCACCGGCTCTTGGCGCGTTGACTTGCGTTGACAATCGGCAAAATTGATAAGGAAGCAAAATCGGCTTAGAAATATTTTCTTCATTAATAAAAGGGGGCTTTTACAGAGAAGAGCCGATTGCTCAAGGAAGAAAGAACAAAAGCCGATTACTACTACTACTAGTCCTATACTAGTCCCTAATCTAAGGGCCGTCGCTGCCCTCGTCGACGTCGTCGTCGCTACCGCCGGTGTTGCTGCTGGCGGGCTCCTCGTCGCTACTCCCGTAGCCCTCTACGGGGACCTCTTCCTCTTCGTCGTCGTCGTCGTCGTCCGACCCGGCGCGGAAGCGCTTCGCCGGCGGGTATTCGTCGGAGGAGTCGTCGTCCTCCCCTTCCTCCTCCTCGTCGGAGGAGGTGAAGTCATCCCACGAGAAGCGATCGTCCTCGCTCCTCGCCTCCAGCTCCCCGTCGACAAGGAACTGGAGATCCTCTTCCCCTTCGGTCAAGGACTTGTCGTCCTCGGACCAGACGGAGGAATCATGGTCCTCGAGGTCCCACTTCTCCGGGGCGCGGAGGTCGTACGCCACCAACGAGTCCCACTCCGGTGTGGGCTCACGGGAGGAAGAAGACAAGGAGGAGAGGCCTGATGAGGCAGAGGAGGAGGAGGAGGAAGACATGGCTACAGAGGAAGGGGGTTTTTTGCCGACGGCTAGTACGGAGCAAGAGGATGAAGAGGCGAACTGCTCGGCGCGGTTAAATAAAGGGGATATAGTGGAGAGTTAATGTTACAGCGGTTTCCGAGGAAGTGGTGCCAAAGAACTGTCAAATCGTGCAGAGAAGTTGAGAAGGCAAGGCATCATGATGAAGGATACTGCGGCGGTTCTGCTCTGCCACGACATGACCTTACGAAGAAAAACAGAGTGGTTTCGAAATTATCATTGCCAAAACCAGGGGGGCATGTGTTACCACCGGAATTTAGCCAGAGCAGGAGGTGGGCCGTGACCGAAGATGGGCTTAGAAGACATGTATATTGGAGTGTCTCTGAACCGGCCTTGTGCGAGAAATTGGGCTAGATTGCCCGTGTATCTGTAAATTATAGTAGGTTACGTGTCGGTTAGAATTAAGAGATAGAGTTTAGCTCGTACACAGTTGGGTTTATTCCCAAGTTAGAAAGTCTACGGACTATAAATATGTATCTAGGGTTATTGAGAAGGAGGACGATCACGTTCACAGCAAATCAATCTAGGCGCATCGCCACCCCCTTGTTTCGAGGGTTTCTCCCGGGTAAGCATCATGCTGCCTAGATCGCATCTTGCGATCTAGGCAGTATTCGTTTATTCGTTGATAGTGTTGCTCGTACTGAAGCCTTTTTGATGGCGGGCAACACCCTTATCGTAGATGTTTTGGGGCTGACGTCGATGCTTTCATGATATACTTGCTTAGTTACGCTACCCCTCGATATCTAGCTGCCCTTACACCTATCTTAGGTGTAAGGGCAGCATCTTGCTTGTTCTTTATTTAGTAGATCTAATCCGTTATAGTTGCTCCTTGTTCTTCAAGGATTGGTTTGATATCCGCATGGTTAGGCCTTATAAACGGGTTGAACGATCCGGTAGCGCGTAAGGTGTGGTTTATCAAGCCCTAGAGGGATTGTTCCGGGGATCAACTTCATGTTGGTTTTTAGGCCTCTTTAGGGCTGGTTTTCCATCATCTTACGTATCTGCTAGGCTCAACTACGCGTAGGATGTTCCGATTATGCGGTGAAAACCCCAAACTATCGTAGATTAGTTTAGCTTGATATCGATATAGCATGATCCCCATGTCATTATAAATCTAACATGAACCATGGGGCAATCGGCTCTTTGAGCCGATCCACAGGGCAACCTAAGAGCCGATCGGGGCTCGTATTTAATGTTCACGTGTTTGCCATGCAGGAAACTAGTCGAAGCAATTCATCACCTTCCTGACCAGGTATAGGTCAGGTGGCACGCCCTCGCAAACACCAGGACGTGTACCAGAGGCATTGCGGGCTGTTGCCCGAGGGACCAGGGTCCACCGCAGTCCTGGGAGCCTCCCGGCTCTACGGTGTTGCCCGTCGCTGCTCGCCGGTGGGTTTTTGACAGCAACAGCTGGTGCTGTTGCCTTCTCCTCGGCAGGCCATGGTGGCGAGGGAGAGGAAGGAGATGGTACCACTTCCTTCCTTTTTAGGGTTTGTGTTCTTCCTCGGCAGCTCTCACGTTTTGCAGCTTCTTCCAGCCGGCCTTGGTGACGAGGGGAGGAGGTGGTCCGACGTGGCGACGCCAAAATCGGCCAGATGGTCGGGAGAAAGACCCTTCTTCCTCCTTGTAAGTATGATTTGCTGCTGCTGTTCTTCTTCTTCCTCGGCGCCGATGCCGGAGGGAGTTCCTGCTTTGCCCGGGCGGATGGCCCAGCCGCGGTGCTGCCTCCTCCGCCGCCTCTGCTTCCGCGTCTGCGACATAGGCCTCGTGCCACGCCGCAAACCGTGGGTCCTCGTCCTCGTCGAAGCTGTACTCCGCGTCGGCCTGCGGCTCCGGCTGCGGCTGCGGTGGTGGTGGAGGCAGCGCGCGGCCGTTGAGGCCAAGCATCGAGTAGGTGGTCTTCAGACGGCGCGGCATTTTGATGTGGAGAGGAGAGAATGGAGCGGTAGTGGTGGAGATGAGAGGAGAGAATGGAGCGGCGGTGGTGGAGATGAGAGGGAGAGAATGGAGCGGCGGTGGTGGAGATGAGAGGAGATAATGGATTGGTTGGTAGTGGCCGATGCGAACCGTCGCGGCCGATACGAACCGTCGGATCCTCTCGCTGACAAGGCGCCCCCACCATTTATATAGTACTCCCTCCGTCCATAAATAGATGTCAAAATTTTATTTAAATTCGGATGTATCTATACACTAAATTATATCTAGATACATTCAAATTTAGATAAGTTTTTGGCATCTATTTATGGACAGAGGTAGTACTGTATTTTTGTGTGGTTGTAACCACTGTATTTTGGCGTACAATTTCCTAGTTGTGCTATAATTTTAGCATGCATGAACATCTTATAAAAGTGAAGGGATCCCAAAAGTGAAAGCATGTACCAGCCTCTCGGATTAAATACATATCAATATTCCCAATCAAGTTGGGATAGAATTCAAATCATACATTGAGAAAGTGGAGATGCTTTTTCTGAGAGGGAGGTAGTAGTTCGAACAAATTTATCATAATTTATCTCAATTTGCAGCGTCGAACACGGCCGCGCAGCGATTGGCTAGATCTATGGCTTCGCAACCACTCTTGGCACCGACGCCGTCTTGGTGTACTTCATCAGCGACGGATCCGAGGAGGGTGATACATTGCAGCGATGTTGTAGGCGATGGCTTCAATGTTCTTGGCATCGATGACCACTGTCGGCACGGCCGCCGTCTTGGTGTTCTTCATCAGCAACGGATATGAGGAGGGCAACGGAAGTGAGACATCGGCAGGCTTCGACATTGAAGGCTGGATCTGAGGAGGGCGATACATCACAGTGATGTTGTAGGCGATGGCTTCAATGTTCTTGGCATCGATGACCACTATCGGCAGGGCCGCCGTCTTGGTGTTCTTCATCAGCGACGGATCTGAGGAGGGCTGGATCGGCGGATTCGCAGCGCGGTTGTAGACGATGGCTTCAATCGTCTTGGCATCGATTCGCACGGCCGCCGTCAAAGCGAGGTTGTAGGCGATGTCTTCAATGTTCTTGGTATCGATGACCACTGTCGGCACGGCCGCCGTCTTGGTGTTCTTCATCAGCAACAGATCTGAGAATAGAAACGAAAGTGAGGCAGAGAGACATTTCAAATATTTCTGAGGGTTAGATCCTCACCGGCACTCTTAGAGCGCCGCCGCACGCACGCTGAAGATCCGTGCCGCCGCGGCCGCCAGAGTAAGAGAGGAAATAGGAGAGAGGAAGATGCGACAGGACTATGCGACTGCCAGGGTTGGTAGGTATGTGCTCTGCTCTTCTCTCCATATGCGTCCATCGAGGTAGAGAGAGATATACATGCCGTCCGATCATAAATGATCCAACGGTGCAAGCGTACGTTGAACTATCAACCAACCAAGATCCGCGTGACATACATCTCTACCAATCAGAGATCAGCCAGTGAGTACAAGTGAGGAAAACTGAGTAGAACTAAGTGGGGGAAAAGTGAGGAAATGTTTATCGGAAGGGCAAAACTGAGTAGGACTGAGTAAAACAAGTGGACCCGGAGGGGGAAAACTGAGTAAAACTAAGTAAAACAGGGGCACCCAAATAATAAAGGGAGTAAGGTAAATTGAAGCTTTTGGCATAAAAATTGTTAGATTGTGTTATTTGAACAATATATTACATTTTGGCCAACGTGATATTGTTTGCAATTCAAAGATACACAAGTGTGATGAATTTGGACTCATTTGGACAAAGTTTGTAAGCATAGTTGGTATTTGGGAGGTGTGTTGAGTAGAAAGCCCTGCATCTTCATATCTAGTAGCTCATGGACTAGGAAGTGGTTTTGGGAAAAACTTCATATCTCTATATTTCCTTTTCCATTATTATTTCTCTAGGTTGTAGGTAACATAACAAGACTCCATGGGAAGGTTCCACCATGTTTTGAATTATTTTGAATTAAACTAAACCCAAAACTATATTTTTTGAGTTTAGTCACTTAGAAAATGATAAATGTGGTTTAAGCGATGAACTTATTCGAGGTGCATGACCATAGAAAGCATGCAATAACACATATATTATTGTGATTATTCAACATACAAAGGGATCCCAATATAAAGGGATCCCCAATACAAATTGTTCATACAAAGGGATCCCCAATACAAAGGGATCCCCAATACAAATTGTTCATACAAATTCAAATTAATTGTTTATACAAATTCAAATTAATTGTTCAAATCTTTCTCTTGCCCCTGGTGTGACTCGCTAGGGCCACCACCTTACTTCGGGTAACCCTACCAGGGATATTACCGGTGTCTACCTTCGTTTTTTCCTCATTCTTGTTCTTGTTCTTCTTCTCTTTGGGTTGTGCAAAGACAACCATATCATACGAAGCTTGTGCTCTTTCTTCTAATGCATTTTTTTCCCTTGCTTGTACAATTTGCTCTTCGAACTGTTCTCTCATCTGGCGCACCAGTTCTTCACCGGCCTCTCGATCCATCTGTTCCCTCTGCTCTTGATCCATCGGTTCAAGTGCCTCTCGATCCATCAGTTCCCTCTGCTCTCGATCCATCGGTTCAAGCATCTCTCGATCCATTGGCATGAGCAGCTCTTCATCCATCGGTTCAAGCAGCTCTCGATCCATCGGTTCAATCTCCTCATGTTGAATTGCTGCTTCAATCTCCTCATGTTGAATTGCCGCTTCATTCTCCTCTGCATTTGCTGCTCCCGCCTGATCTTCCATTCCAAAGCTGGGTCAACTTCATTTTTACAAAGCCTACCAATGTGTCCAGGGATCCCACAACGTTTGCACTTACGTTTTCGAATCGGTGCACCACCCTCTGCACTAGCTCTGATCCTACTCTTCATCGGCCTACCTGCCGGTCTAGTTAAAACTGGAGAGTACAGTTTGAAGCCTGGATCGACTTTCATCCATTGGTCTTTTCCCAACAAGGTAGGAACATTCATAGCATATGCAGCCCTAAATTTTGCAATAGAGAAATACTCTGACACATACTGATCAACTTCACCTTCTTCAACCCCTATAACACTCATGAAAAACAATGCGTGTATGCAGGGTATCCCACATATCTGCCATCGCCTACGTTGGCATGTCCTATCAACCAAACTCACTGGATACCTCCACTGCAAGTTTTTACTGTCAGTGTAGGTTACCTCAGCCTCCATTCCTTTTCTGATGCATTGCATTTTCAATTGTTTTGCCCTGGCATGCAAAGACTTAATCAAAGATGAGAGCAGGAGATGGCCTTGATATTTGGTGGCTGCAATTCTTTGACGCAGATCGATCTTTATCATGATCATCTGCCTAATCTTATCAAATATTTACCACAACATAAGTCCTTTCAATGACTTGACCTTCCATTGAAACTCTCCGCAAGGTTACTTGTTACATAGTCTACCTTCCAAATTTCATTGAATTGGCTTCTTGACCACACCCTACCGTGATGTTCATCCAAGTACTCTTTCACCCCAGGTTTTTCTTTATAAAACACATCCAAATGAAACAGATACTTCCTACTGCTGCATGTGTATGAAGCTGGCCATAGGTTGTCAGTAAAAACTTTACCCTTGAATTTCTTTGTAAAATTCTGTACCAAGTGTCGCATACATTCCCTATGCCCCACTCCAGGGAATACTGCTTCTATTGCACTCTCCAAACCTTTGCAAGTGTCTATGTGGATAACAAGTCCTGGTGGTTGACCTATAAGGTCGCGCAAATTCTGCAGAAACTATTTCCAATTTTCCGCCGACTCAACCTCCAAAACTCCATAAGCAACATGGAACATCCAAGGGTGTCCATCAACTGCAGTACCAGCAACTAGCTGTCCTTTAAACCTGCCATGAAGAGCTGTTGAATCCACGGCCAAATAAGGCATGCAACCGTCCAGAAAGCCTTTCCAGCAAGCTTTGAAACAAACAAAAGCCCTTCTAAAACATTCCTTATGCATTATCCTCCCGCTTTTCAATTTGTAGGGAACTGTATGCTTGTTTATCGCTACAACATTGTCTGGACTAGCCATCTCCACTCCAGCTTTTAAAGTGTAAAGCAACTGAAAGCTTTCATTCCATGGACCATTGATCCTGTCAAGAGCCATTTCCTTTGCATAGAACATCCTCATGTAAGGTATATGTATATCATACTTCTCTTTAATCTTTCTTTTGGAGTGCTCTTGGACCAAGTGAAGGAGTTTCTCTCAGCCAATCTATGATTGCATCTGCCAACCACCTAGTCTTCGCTAGCTTTGTTTTCTCCTCTGGCGCTCCCCCTCGAGGTGGACAACTATGGCTGATCGAGTTCTTCTTTATCTGAAACATAATGATAAGGGATGTCAGTAACAGTTAACAAATTTTACACCGGGATCTAAAATACACAACTGGTTGGCGTAGTACCTGAACCAGGGTGCTTTTGAGCATTGTGGATACATGCTGCCTCCACCTACACCTCGTGTATGGGCATTTAACTGTGAACCTACCTGGCTCACTTTTCATAACCTCATAATCATTCTTGGAGAGAATGCAATATGTAGTAAGTGCATTACGGCAGTCCATCATCGTTTGAAATACGGTGCCTTCTGGTAGCTGAGGATCCGCCCTGTTCCACTCAATTGTTGGCAACTTATCACCTTCGTAATCGGCTAAAACGAGGCTGTCATTGTTCTCAGCCTTCTCTTCATCATTAGTGTCATCAAATCTGGCACCTTGTGCAATATCTTCCATGTATTGATCCTCCATTGCCTGCTTACTGCATCGATCTACCAATTCAGGAAACATCAACTCATCCTCATCATCTTGAGGAGACTGATCCTCAATATCTGCATCGTCCTCCACATCGACCGCATGAACGATCTGGCTACCACTAGCACTGCGGACAGATGGTGCTATTGTGAACCTACAATGAGCGCGGCGGCGCACACTATTAACAGACGGAGCTACAGTAGAAGACATGATGCCTGACCATCTGATGATGCCCCAACACCAGATGATGCCCGGACCCTGTCCACATAGATACGAATTTTACCAACACGGCAAGAAGCATTCAAAGCAAAAAAGAATTCCCAGATCCTCGTCGGAAGTTAGTGGAATATTTCTCCCCTCCGTGCTGTCGAAATATTCGAAATCAACTGAATCGCGAGGGCCACAGGTTTTGTACATAGCCCATATATTTTCTTTCAAATTCCTAAACGAGATGGTGGTTGCAACCACCGTTGGGATGTAAAATCCGTTCATATTGCGTTCAGAACCACGCAAAAAGCTAACATCCAACCTAACCACCAGCCGAAAAGCCAGCGCTGGATCAATCCTATTCGAAAAGCAACGCAGTTAGTTGAGCAACAACGATTCACGCTTAAAAACTGCCTACTGTTAATTCACATAGGAAGACGATGCTTACCCAGATGGAATCCATGCGTTAGATCCCTCCGATTCCCAATCTTCTCCGCGGTTGAGGGGCAAAATTGGCACACCAGACGGCACGACAAACTCTAGCGCGAAAGGGGTAGATCTAGTGGGCTCCGCCTCCCGGGGGTGGTGGCGGGGGCGGCTCGGTGGTGGACGACCGATGTGTCTCATTGGGTCAACAGTCAACACCATTCAAAAGCAACGGTCAATTCACAACCACCGCGGCTCCCTAGCCGTCACCGTTAACGACAAAGTCTCTGACCAGACGGCAACCTCATGTCCGAGCGTCCGTGAGGGGTTTCAAACTAGAGGGAGAGGAAAAATGAGGAAAAGTTAAGCGGCTGGGGAGAACTGAGTACAACTAACGAACCAGGGGCACGAAAATAGAAATCCCTTTTAGTTTCACCGCCGGCGCCCCCCATATGGGCCCGCAAACGGGTGCGCCGGAGCCCATATAGGGGAGCCGAGTGGAGATGCTCTAACATATGTGACAGATCAACAGACTTGGTGGGTGACATTGGAATTAATTGAGTTGCATTTGGCCGAGCAATATTGAATGCACAATTTGGTTCCTATTCCAATTGATTTCGGAAATTCATGTTTTTTATTATCATCCAAAAAACTGTTAACTGATTTGTGTACGTATGTGTTTCACAATAAAAGTCCATTCATTGTCTTCCAACAAGCCAAAACTTGTGGCTCAAAGGCCTAACTTTTTTGACGGTTGTGCGCTAATAGGACAAACATTCCACAAAGATAAAGTTTTTAGGTAAAACGAAAAGCAGTACATACAAGTAAAATCATACAGTTAACTTCAGCACGATCTGCTTCTCTTCACCTCACACTAGTTGAAGAAACATCGCAGGCCCCTATTTACACGGAAGGCGGATGAACCACTCCAGCAGATTAATTCCAGAATGATTTTGAACTTCACAGACCTCACTACATTAGGTGACGAAATGTGCTGCCTAATTTTAGATGCTTACTCGAACATGATGATCTCTTGAAGCCAATAGAGTGAGGAAGGGGGTCCGATCTCCATGGCCATCAACATCAGGAGGAGTGTTAACAAATTAATTATCACATTGGTACTTAATTTAGTAAGTCAAACACGGGACCATCAACATCTGGCATGTATGCACCCACTTGCAAGTTGCAAGCAGCCGTCATCAAAATATCTCGGTGTCTCCAACTGTCATTTTTTGTATGGTGTGCGAGATAGGGAAAACAAATTTTACCAAAATATATTCACAAAATTTTAATAAAGCACTAATTTTTTTGTTCCCATATCTCGCTTTTTCATGCCACAGATAAAGCCACATGTCAGAAGATGTCTGAATGAGAAGTCTCGGTTCTATCTGATGCTAGCCAGCTATGATCACGTGGACTTTTTTTCCCTATATTTTGATGCCATTTGCAATTGCTGACCTTAGAATAGGAGCGTTGGGCAGAGCTCTTGGTGCCTTCCAAGCATACCAAAAGGGGTTGCTTCGGGTGTTGTGATGTATGCTCTTGGTAATTTTTTAAAAATAAAATCTAAATAAATCTTGTATGTACCGATTGGCGCAAAGGCTAGGCTTTCTCATTTCGAAAAAATATTAACAATAATATTGAAAGGTATAAGAGATAGGGGATTGCCTTGTCTGAACCCATTCCGTGTCTCAAAATAATGACCTATGCCATCGTTAACTCTGTTACCTACAATTCGTCGGCTGATGTATTCATTTACTTGGTGACACAATATATAGGATCACAACCCTTCATACGCAATGCTTGCTGCAAGAAAGACCAGTTAACTTAATTTTTGGATTTCTTAAAATATATTTTAAAATAGAATCCCATTCATCTTTTTGCTAAGAAATACACTGTGAGAAATATCAGTAACAAAATTGGTACGGACCTTAATGAATACCTTAAACCTTAAGCAGCATATAGGTCGGTACCGCTGAATTTGGATTGCATTTCCTTTCTTTTGCAACAGAATGATTGTCTCGAAGTTTAGGTAAACAAGGATAGAGCCCCTGCTGAAAAAACACTAAACATATCCATCTGATCTCCTTTCAAGACATTCCAAAACTTTTGGTAGAATTCAGTAGGGAGCCAGTCCCGACGCTTTGTTTTTCTCGGTTTACATTATAGTTTCATACACCTCCTTTTCAGTGAAGTTACCTATTAGGGTACGATTATTATCTGCTGAAATGGAATATCCGATGTCTCAGATGCTACCAAAGAAATAATATTCTGAAATGGGGCTCCAAATAATTTCTTACAATATTCTGTTATAAAAACTTTCAAATTTTCTTCACCAACTATTGTACCCTCATCTTGTTCTAATTGGAAGATATTGTTCCTCATATGTTTGCTATTAGCAAAAAGGTGCAAGTACTTTGCATTATTGCCCCCTTCTTTCACGTTTCTGATCATAGCTCTTTGCTCCCGCTTGAACTCCTTATTGCGACAAAGAGCCGCATTTTCAGATTTTCAGTCCAATATATCAATAATATCCAAGAGTGTTCTTTTTCTCTTTTTTTGAACACAAGGTTTTTCGGCCTTACCTACATTGTTCCATTGGTCAGAGACTGTTCATCTTGGAGACCTAATGCGGTCAGCCCTACAACCGGGTTTGAACGACACTCGGTTCTTCCGACCACTAGACCATATGTCTGGCTGAACTGATTGTAGGGATGGCAGCCCCTGAGAAAGTTACCTTGCATATTAGCCCGATTGGAATCCGAAAAGAATTTATATCTAACTATTATTATGTGTGAAAATTTGAGAGTTGAATTGTATAATAGAATCGAACATTTATGACTCATTAGATGATATACATATGTCACATGCAGTAAGTTTCACAATGAATGAACTACAGTACCAAGTCATTGCATCATATGAACTAGTACATCCTCACTCCACAATGTCATCTATTTTGGTCTATAAAAGAGCATGTGAAGTGTTCCGAGATGCTTAAAACTGGGATATGAACCATCCACGGAAGGAAAGCCAGTGCTTTTGCTGCGGTTGGCTTGGAAGGCACCGGGAGTTCTTGTATTGCGAAGATGAGTCCACTGGGTTTTATTTTCACGCTTTTACTTCAGAAGTTTCGGATAAAAGTCATTTTAAAAAATGCGGGCGTATTTGCTGCGGCCTACCCTCATCTGCGACAATGGCGGTGACAGGACCTTGAGACAATGGTCTAGGGTGAGCAACGGCAAACTAGTCCTGCTAGGCTGACAATCAGTGAGAAGAATGTATGCGTGCGTTGCCTATGAAGCCTCCTTAGATGTACCGATTGGTTGAGACGTCCATTCGAGTGATCGATCTGTGCAGAATTATGTTCTCTTGTGTGCTCGGCATCCCCTACCTAGTTCGTCTCTTCTCATCACAGCCTCTTACTGCAAACCTTTGAACGTAGAAACGTGTGGCAAATGCAGAATAATTTCAGCAGACGACATAAACCTGTGGCAAGGTCAGATCTTCAGTTCAGTGTAGCTCTGATGAATATTTTGGTTCACTACAGGCAGGTCCGTGTTCTTTGATCGTTTTGTTTTAGCAATATGGAAAACACAGAGTGTCTTATGGTGTTTGCGCGGTTGCAGGTAAATATGAGGCGCATGAACCACTAAATTAGATTAAGGTCCAAAATTTTCTGAGTTTCAGAGACAGTATAAGGTTCGGACTGGCAGTTGCGCATAAGGTGATCACGAATGTACCACCTAATTAGCAGACTAGTATTTCAGATAGTACAAATGTGTGAGAGCAACGTGGCTCAGAAAATTGAATACCAAGATGCTCTTTCGTTGATTTTTTTTGTCATCACAATAAATTTAGTAGGACTCAAACACACATATGGGACCACAGGACCATAAACACGCGGCACCAGTGGACCCACTTGCTGGCAAACGTAGCGAAAAAATCTTTGTCATGAAAGCTGACACCTGTGGTGTACATGTCCGAGAAGATAGTTTCAGGGAAAAAAAACAACCATGAGTTTTAGATAAAAATAGCAAACTTTGTCCTCAGATCTCGCGAATATTGACCGATAGCGATTAACTTGAGGAAGCAAGATGTTCTCCATTTTCCTGCTGCTGCAGATACACCCACATGTCAAGAGATTTGTGAATGAGAAGCCTCACTGCTATCCTGATGCTATACAGCTCACAGTTTCGATCATCTAGGTTTTTTTTTTTTGCCCTTGATGCCATTTGCAATTGTTGACTTTGAACAGAAGCTTTGAGGGAAGGCAAGAGCTACTGTCGGTTCATGTCGCTGGCAAGAATCAATTTGAGAATTGTGAGACGTATGACCACCTTTCTCTATCACTTTTTGTGCGCATTCAGTAATTCAGCACGTGATCGAGCTTCTAGATGTTGCTTGGCCGAGCTGGCCTCTTTTCAAGGCCACATACACACGCACATTATTGCAGGAGCTCCATTTTTTATTTGAATCTGGATGGATGCTGCATGCTCATATTGCATCTCTTTTTATGCCATCAATTTTCGACAGAACTAGGATCAGATGCAACGGATTGTAGAAGCACATGTCATGGTGTCCTCTAGTTGTATCAATCATGCATGTGAGCAATGAACATGTGCTGCTAATGTTATCTGGTCCAGTTTCAATGGCACGGTCCAGAGGGGAAGTCTTGAATATCATGTTGTCATCTACGGTACTGCATATCATCGTCATCATCGAGGACGGTAGGCACTCTGGCACAAAAGGCTCAATTTTCAATCCAGAGCTTTTAGCTGTACAGCGGTAATATAGGAGACGCGTCACCACTTGTGCAGAGATTTTATTACAAATCTCACCAGACGCTAATATAGGAGACAGATCAACACACGCGAATTGCACTTGCACAAAATTGGACATGATCTGTGTAGTCTGAAACATAAAGTGGCCGTGACTCAATCAAAAAGACAAAACAACATTCATATCTCGGCAAACTAGTGAAAAAGATCCAGTCTGCTCTCGCTGCTCAGTCAGTGGAAGCATATTATCTTTCGAACTCTTTTTATGTAATCTTTGAGCATCTTTCTTTCTCATGGTATTTTCTTTTAACTGCTTATTTCTCATGGAGTCATGGTAACTGAAACATCTGGTTGTGTGTCTACTAAGCACTGACGTTATCTGCTCCAGTTTCAACACAGATCACTCGTGGCATTGTCCAAAAACGTTCATGTTGCTATCTGCAATACTGCATATCATCATCAACGACAGTGGGCACGCACAATGGCATACAAAGCTCAGTTGACAATCCGGAGAAAATTCTGGATCTTACGATCATTTTTCTTCAAGCATGAGCCAACTTTTGCAGATAATGCCTCATGGAAATTATTTAATTTCTTTTTTTGAGATGTCATTTTATTTCTTTTAGTAATCATGCAGATACCATGACCGAACTTCTAACTGCACCACATTAAGATACCAGACATCACCACTTCTAGAAAGATATTATTGCAAACCTCCTACCCTTTAACTGAAGCAACCGCCCATGGCTAGTATAAGAGATTTGCAAAGTTTTTACTGAAACTCGTATAGCACTGGACCAATAGAAGAGATTAGACTAAGGATACAAGAATTCATTGAAACTTGAGCAAAGGTGGATACGATATATGGTGATTTAACCTGTCCACTGTGAGTATGAGTGCTCAGTTTAAAATCTAAAACCCTTGTGACTCAAAAGACAAAACAACTTTCAACCGAGTTGAAATTTCAGTAAAAGGGCACTAATCCTGAGAATGACACCTTCCCACTGAAACATACGCCTACTGAATCTAGTGATGGCCATCAATATATGACGAAGGATACAAGAATTTACAGGGGGAAAAGTGGCGTGTCTTGAAACCTACAGCTATGACGAACCACGTTTTCTGGCCATATATGATGGCCATCGCCATAGAGAAAGACACCGCCTTTCACCTTGGCCAGGTTTCGCTTGATTGATTCTTCAACCGCCGTTCGTGGGCCTTTGGATGGAGTATGGCTGGGTCAGGCTATCTAGTCTAGTCGGTGACCTCAACGAGCAGCCAATCGTGCCACGAGCAATGCGAACCGGAGAAACCAACAATCATTTTTCTCAGAATATCAACGGGTTATTTTTTCAATAAAAGGACGCTTTATTACTCAAGTTTAAGCAATACATCCGGCCTCTGCATAACTGGGATGCACATAGCCGTTCAAATTCGCACACAGTGATAAAAGAAAATTACAAAAAGTATTTGATCTGGAACGAAAACAAAATCCTAGACGTTTGGAGGTAGGATTCTTCGATTATGCAGCCACCCATGTCGGGTAGTAAAATCCTTGGCTGTTTCCTTTAACCGTGTAGACACCTCCGTAAAGAGGTCGCGGTCCTCCAAGCGCTGAAGCGACGACCATAAACGGAGCAAAGCTGTAGACCTGTAGATGACCTGCATAAGAGACGAATTTTTATTATCAAAAACCTTGTCATTTCTACATAGCCAAAGCGACCATATAATGGCAATCGCTTCCACTTTGATAAGAACTTTAAACCTAGAATCCACTCCATTAAGCCAATTGCCAAAAATATTTGCAATGCTTTTTGGTGGGTATAGGGTAGAGCCTATCTGAATGATGGACCATATAGATCTCGCAAACTGGCAATTGAAAAAAGGTGTTTTATCGTCTCCTCTTCGTGACAGAAAACACACTTCGTACAACCATGCCAAATCCGCTTTACAAGGTTATCCTTAGTAAGAATCACACCCCGCCGAAGCCGAAGGTACCAAGCAAAAAACCTTGGTTTTCAGGGGAATCTTCATCTTCCAAATTGATTTGTTATTTACAGCCGGCTGAATAGGTTCAATTAAAGCCTTACATATTGACCCAACCGTGAATACTCCGTTTTTGGTTAAGCTCCACCGGAACTCGTCTGAACCTTGTAATAACTGGACCGAAGCTAATCTTTGTATTAGCTCATTCCAAGCAACGAAACGAGATCCAACGAGGTCACGCCTGAACATCATATTCGGAGGTGATGTTTCCATCACCTTTTGTAAGGTATTATGTTTATGACGCACTATATTGTACAAGGCTGGATATTGTTCCTGGAGTGTGGTTGGTGTCAACCATTTGTCCTCCCAGAACCTTATCTCCGACCCATCTCTAATGGAAAATGAACCAAAAGGGAAGAAGTATTTCTTTGTTGCCATAATGCCGGCCCAAAAATGCGAGTCCCCCGGTTTCCATATAACCTGAGAGATTGCATTTGAGCCACAATACTTCCTTCGCAATAGGTCCTGCCATACACCATCCTCAGTTAGTAACCGAGCTAGCCATTTACCTAGCAAAGCTCTGTTCTTAACTTCAAGATCATGAACACCAAGTCCACCTTGATCTTTTGGACGGCAAACAACATTTCATTTTGTCAACCGGTATTATTTCTTCTCACAATCTCCTTGCCAAAAGAATCTTGATCGGAAGTAATCCAATCTATGCAAGACTCCTTTAGGCAACTGGAAGATAGAAATCATATAGAGTACCATATTTGGAAGTATTGAATTAATGAGTACCAATCTTCCCCCTAGAGATAGGAGTTTGCCTTTCCAGCTACTAAGCCGTTTCTATAGTCTTTCCTCAACGAGTTTCCATTCAGCAAGTGTGAGCCTCCGATGGTGGACCGGAATGCCCAGATAGCTGAGTGGAAAACTACCCAGCCCACATCCAAATAATTCGGCATATAGGTTGGCCTCATCTTGGGCATCGCCAAAATAAAACAATTCACTCTTATGGAAATTTATTTTTAGACCTAATAATTGCTCAAATGCTGTCAAGATTAACTTGAGGTTTGTAGCTTTTACAAGGTCATGATCCATAAAAATAATTGTATCGTCGGTGTATTGAAGAATTGATAAACCCTCATCAACTAAGTGAGGTACCACTCCTACAATTTGACCATCAGCTTTTGCACGCTCAATTAAAATCGCCAACATGTTCGCCACAATGTTGAATAACATTGGAGATAGGGGATCACCTTGCCTTAAACCTTTTTTTTGTTTGAAAGTATCTACCAATATCATCATTGATTTTGATGGCGACACTTCCTCCAAAAACAAAGTTATTAATTAAAGTGCGACACTCCTCAGAAAAACCTTTCATCCGGAGAGTTTGCTGAAGGAACGACCATTTAACTTTATCATAGGCTTTTTCGAATTTGATCTTAAGGATAACCCCATTCAACTTTTTGCGATGCAACTCATGGATTATTTCATGCACCGTGACGACTCCATCTAGGATATATCATCCTTGCAATCAACGGGTTATTTAAACATGAAAATCTTAACTTCACTTGGAAAAAAGGCTGGTCAGAGTCTTCTTTTTTCAAGATTGATGAAGGAGGAGCCTTTCTCTATTCAATGCCTTCTACACTATGATGCGAAGTGCCATCACATCAACCTCGCACGGATGGGAAATAATTGGAGAAAGCAGGAACCTTGATTGGACCTCTCCTCCTTTCGCTCTCAGATTTGATGGTGATCCCCTTAGACTGCCGAGACCCCAATCCATCACGGACAATGCTTTGATGGAGGCAACAACAGGAGCATGACTTGTGAGTCCCCAAATCAGACCAATCTTACTTATGTATTGACACATCTGAAGAAAAATGGTTGTAAGAGCATGTCTAACAGTCCCCGTATTTTTTCGCCCCTTAAAACGCGAGTAGAGGGCCCTGTATTCACTTTTCGCCGGCCGGAAACTCGGACGAGCTAGCAGAACCCGTATTACTGTTTTACGGGGTGGGGATACGGGTTCTGCTAGCTCGTCCGAGTTTTCGACCCCTCAAAACAGGGTTTTAGACAACAATTTGCACAACAATTTCAGATCAAACATAGCACATCCAAAATATGTGATGCATAATTCATAGTTTTTAACATCACAACGCAATCATAGGCAATGTTCAAGCCACGGAAGTTCCCAAATGTGATCAACCATCAACGAGTCCATCGCCAGCGGCGCCACCACTCGCTGGAGACTCACCTTGAGCACTTGCAACACGAGCTTCACGCGCAACTTTCATCCTCGCCATGATGTCCTCCTTGGTCTCCTTCCACCACGCCAGCTGATCCTCGTCCATGCCGTCGGTGAGCATCATCATGATATCCCTCTCCTCGGCCAAGAGCTCCTTCATGGCCTTGGCTTCTTTGAGTGCGATCATCCTCAAGTCAAGCTCGGCCTTCAAGTTGGCATCTTCCCGCCTTGCTTCAACCTTTGCAAGCTGCCTCCTTGGACTTCATGAGTTGATCCAACTTCTCCCGGAAGCTAGCTGCTTCGCCTTCTACCTTGACCCTCTCATTAGCTTTCTTGTTGCCCTCGGGCTTACCGGCGTTTCTCGCACTCAATTCCTCTGCTTCATCATCCATGGTGAGCAGTGCCTCCTTCTTGCACTTTGGTTCGTTGTCCCTCAACATCCACTTAGGAAGATGTTGAAGAATGGAAAAGCAATGTTGAAATTGAAATTCCTTGTTCATGGAGCCGACCATGTCCTTGTACCGGGCTTGAGCATACTTGGGCTGCACAACAATATTATGTGATGTTTGTATTGGAGATATGCCCAAGAGGCAATAATAAAAGTGGTTATTATATCTTTGTGTTTATGATAAATGTTTATATACCATGCTATAATTGTATTAACCGAAACATTGATACATGTGTGTTATGTAAACAACAATGAGTCCCTAGTAAGCCTCTTGTATAACTAGCTTGTTGATTAATAGATGATCATAGTTTCGTGATCATGAACATTGGATGTTATTAATAACAAGGTTATGTCATTATATGAATGATGTAATGGACACACCCAATTAAGCGTAGCATAAGATCACATCATTAAGTTATTTGCTATAAGCTTTTGATACATAGTTACCTAGTCCTTTCAACCATGAGATCATGTAAATCACTAATACCGGAAAGGTACTTTGATTACATCAAACGCCACTGCGTAAATGGGTGGTTATGAAGGTGGGATTAAGTATCCGGAAAGTATGAGTTGAGGCATATGGATCAACAGTGGGATTTGTCCATCCCGATGACGGATAGATATACTCTGGGCCCTCTCGGTGGAATGTCGTCTAATAGCTTGCAAGCATATGAATGATTCATAAGAGACCACTTACCACAGTACGAGTAAAGAGTACTTGTCAGGAGACGAGGTTGAACAAGGTATAGAGATACCAATGATCAAACCTCGGACAAGTAAAATATCGCGTGACAAAGGGAATCGGTATCGTATGTGAATGGTTCATTCGATCACCAAGTCATCGTTGAATATGTGGGAGCCATTATGGATCTCCAAATCCCGCTATTGGTTATTGGTCGGAGAGAGATCTCGACCATGTCTACATAGTTCGCGAACCGTAGGGTGACACACTTAAGGTTTGATGTCGTATTAGTAGATATTGAATATGGAATGGAGTTCGAAGTTTTGTTCGGAGTCTCGGATGGGATCCAGGACATCACCAGGAGTTCCGGAATGGTCCGGAGAATAAGATTCATATATAGGAAGTCATTTTATAAGTTTGAAAATGATCCGGTGCATTTATGGAAGGTTCTAGAAGGTTCTAGAAAAGTCCGGAAGAAATCACTTTGGAAGGCGGAGTCCCGGAGGGACTCCACCAAGCTTGGCCGGCCAACCCTAGGGGGTGGAGTCCCAGGTGGACTCCACCAAAGGGGGCCGGCCACCCCCTCCCAAGGAAAGGTGGGAATCCCACCTAGAGTGGGAATCCCACCTTGGGTAGGTTTCATGTCATATGGAAGGTTTTGGTTTGGGGTCTTATTCGAAGACTTGTAGACCAACTCTTGGGGGTTCCACCCATAAAAAGAGGGACAAGGGGAGGGGGCCGGCCACCCCAAGACCACAAGGTGGCCGCACCCTATAGTGGCCGGCGCCCCCTCTCCCAAACCCTAGCCGCCCCTCCTCCACCTCTTCTCCCGCATACGCTTAGCGAAGCTCCGTCGGAGATCTCCATCGACACCGCCACCACGCCGTCGTGCTGCCGGGATTCCAAGGAGGATCTACTACTTCCGCTGCCCGCTGGAACGGGGAGAAGGACATCGTCTTCATCAACACCGAACGTGTGACCGAGTACGGAGGTGCTGCCCGATTGTGGCACCGTCAAGATCTTCTACGCGCTTTTGAAAGCGGCAAGTGATCATCTTCTGCAACAACGAGATCTAATCTCGTAGGCTTTGGAAATCTTCAAGGGTTAGTCTCGTTCATCCCCTCGTTACTACCGTCTTCTAGATTGCATCTTGGCTTGGATTGCGTTCTCGCGGTAGGAAATTTTTTGTTTTCTATGCTACGAATCCCTACAGTTTGCACATGATCAACACATATGGATAGCAACAAAGAAGGAAAACTTACATAGTCCTCCGGCACGCATCCACTAGGGGGTTGTCGGCCACTTGATCCATGGCAGCACTCCAACGAGAACAAGCTGGTTTGATGATATTCCATCGGCCTTCAAGGGAGCGGTAGGATTTGTCGGCCATGCTCTTGGTGCGAGGCTTTAGCTGGTGGTAGAGATCCTCAATGTGCTGCCAATAGCGCTTGCCGCCTTGGTCCACTCCGGTGCACGCATCCATCCCCACCTTGCTCCAAGCACGGACCAAGATGGCGTCTTCGATCTCGCTGTAGTTCGCCGTGCGTGGCTTCGGCGTCGACGAAGAACCGGCGGCAGCCGGATCAACCTCAACCACCTCCTCCTCGTCACCCTCATCATCCTCCTTGTCATCAATATCTTCGACGTTGCACTCCCCCATGGAATGCATCGATGCCGGTGTCCAAATTCACCGCGGATTCGTTGAGCATGTCCATGCACGATGTTGTGGACTCAACATCGAACACCTTGTCTACGTCCATGGTGGGTGGCGGCGGTGCGGGCGGCGCATCGGACGGAACGGAGGGAGGAGGGGTCGCGGCCTTGGAGGGCGATGGAGGCGCGAGGCCGATGCGGCTGATTGCCTTTGTCCTCACCTTGGCCGGCGCGGCGCCCCTCGGCCCGGCCGCCTTGGTCTTCATCCTGCCCCCCTTCTTGGCAGCCGGCGGGGCTTCGGCCGGCGAAGCTGCGGCCGCCGCAGGTGCTTTGAAGAATTGCTTCGGAATCCTCTTCCTCTTCGACGGGATGGTGGTGGAGATCATGGCCGACACGACGTTGGCGTTCGGCGGACCTCCGACGGGGACATCAACCACCACGGCCGAAGGAGGTGCACCGCCGGCGGTAGGCGGTCCTTGCGGACGATCCATGGCAGCGGGATCCGGTCGGGAAGGGCGGGGCGGAGGAGATCGGGCGGCGGCGGCGGCGGTTGGCTTCAGCGAAACCCTTCACGCGCAGTGGAGGGGAGGATACCGGTTTGGCCCTCTATCCCCGCTCCCACCCCGCAGAAGTAGGGGACGAAGACCCGCCCAGTAATCGAAAACAACAAAAATCGGAGCGGGGGTCATTTTTACGGGACGTGCTAGATGGCCGGTTAGAGATAAAACCGTATTCCGGCGGTTATTATACGGGTTTGGCCCTTTTAAGGAATCTGTTAGACATGCTCTAAGCACATAAATTATCTTTTACTCGCTCCGTTCCAAAAAGTTTGTCAGAATTTGGCTGTATTTAGATAAACAAAATGTGGAGAACCGACCGAGCTGCTTGCCTGTTTCAAGATAAGCTTTTGCCATTTCCGTATGGAGTATAGATAAATACGTTTGGGTCAAGGACAAGGCGCAACCGTCTGGCGGGCCGCCGGTCCAAAATTTTGACCAGGTTCATCGAAGGGGATGGATCCATCAGCGAGTGACGGAGTCTTCAGCCGCTGCCTACAGCCAACAGAGGCTGATGACATAAAGAAATCATCGATCGTTATATGAAAAGGGATGGGGTGCTCGTACCATGCTAGATCCTCAAGTGGATGGCATATTCTAAATCCTGATCGAGGAGATCAACATCATACAACTGCAAGCATATATACAACACGTGTACAGTTCGTTGCAACAGCCGGCCAGATCCGCACGCCCTGGAAACCTAAGTTTCCTATTAGTGCCGTGACTTGCTTCCTCTCTTTTCTATCTCCAATTGTACAAACATGTTAGTTACCTTGAATAGTAGAAGGATAGTTAACCCTATTGGAAGAAATGGTTGAAAAACAATTTGTATCTAACTATTACTTCTCAAGAATACACCCTGGCTACCACGATTACAACGCCAAGAAGGCTACAACTCCACACCACAACGAACGGCACAACACCAACCACGGCTACCACGATATAAACGCACACCCGGCTAACAACACAACCCACAACCAGACACCGAAAGCACGCCTTGCATCGTCCCCTACCAAGAATGGCGAGGAGGCGATACACCAAGCTCCCGAACGGCGTCACCCCCGATGGAGGAAACTTCGTTAAGGCCGACCCCAACTCCGAGATGGCGTAGATCAACGCACCGCCCACCCTTGAGCGCCCAAGAGATGGCGAGTGGATGGCGGGATCGGAACCAAACCGGAGAAGGCTTCGGGGAAGAAGCCTCACCAACGGTGTACATTGCGTATCGGAAGCTCATGCTCTAAGCGGTGGCCAAACCTCAACTCCCTCAGACTCACCGAGGACTCCGAACAACCAAAGCAACGCCTCCAAGGAGGGAACGACATTGGTGTGCCGCCGCCGCCCGATCCGAGGACGGATCTAGGGTTTCCCACGGTGCTCGAGGCGGGGGAGCACGAGCAAGGCCATGACGACGCCTCCAAGAAGGTGACGGCACCCACGGGCGTCGCCATCGTCAGCAACATGCAGGGATTTCGCCCTGGCCTGTTGACTACCCCCAAAACCATCGGACAAGCGCACAAGGAGCTTCCTTTTAGCACACCGCCAGCGAGAGTCGCACAGGAATGGCAGACGGCGGAGAAGGAGGCGCCGCTCGCTGGTCCACCACCACAATAGGACGGGACTAGAAGGTGGAGTTCCAGCCTGCCGCCGCCAAGAACGGCCACCAGCACCACCACGATGCCGAGCAACCAGCAGCCAACCACGCCTGCCGCGGCCGAGCCAGCTCCACAGGTCCGCCCCTAGACCGAAGACCATGGGGAACCTGGAGCTCGACATCGCCGGAGCAGGCACACCACCACCGGGGAGAGGTCCCGCCCACCTGTGTCGCCGGAGCGCCGTCTTTGCCGCGAGATCCCGCAGCGCCGGGCCACCGGATCCACGAGGCACCACACCGCCACCAGGTGGCAGGGACACCGCCCGTGGGGAGAGACCCCGCCGCCGCCGTCATCGCCCGGGCTTTGCCCGGCTTGACCTCTAGCGGCGGCGGAGTGGGGGGAGGACGGGAGTAGGAGGCGTTGGGTCGGGAGGTGGGAGCCGATGGCTGCGGCGGCGGGGGAGAGAGGCGGCGGCGGCGGGAGGTGAAAACCTAGCCCCTATACTAAATCAATGAAACTTATGATCGATAGGTCATCTAACTAGTAGTATTACTTTGCGTCAAAATGTGAGAGTTGAATTGTATAATAGAATCGAACATCTATGACTTGATTCGGTGACTATAAATATGTGAGGATGTGGTAAGTTCCACATTTAGTTGGACACTTGGAATAGAATCATTGCACCGAATCAACTAGTACATCCTCACTCCGAAGTGCTATCTGTTTTGGTCCATAAAAGAGCACGTGAAGTATTCAGAAATGCTTCAAAGTGAGAGATGAACAATTCTTGGAGGGCAATCCAATGGTTTTCCTGTGGTAGGCTTGGATGGAATCAGGAGTTCTTGCACTGCTAAGATGAGTCTTCGGAGTTTTACTTTGTCGTTTTGACTTCTGAAGTTTCCGATCTAAGCCACCTTAAATAGGGTGGACGTACGTTTCACAGGCCAACCACGCTCTGTGGCAACAATGGTGATGGACCTTCAGATAATGGTTCAGGGCGAGACGCGCCAAACAAGTCCTGCAAGGCAGTTCTGTGGCGTGGGGCTGAAAGCCGTCCAGGAGAGCTTATGCAGGCGTTGGCATTTCCTGTGAAGCCTCCTTAGATATGCAGGCGTTCGGAGAGGAGGAAGTATCTACGGAGTAGCTTAAATGAATAGACTGAAGAATTTTCTTCTCTTCTCTGCCCGATATCCTCTTGTTAGTCACCATCTCATCACGACCCCTTCCTTCTATCATTTGAACGTCGACAACACGAGCGACAAATATGCATAACATAATCTAGGCAGATGACGGAAACATGCGTCAAGGTCAGATCTTCAGTTCAGTGTGGCTTTACTGAATCGCTTGCAAGCTATGTATTCTTCTACCGTTTCGTTTCTGCAAAATGGAACATAGGAGTGTCTCCCCCTTGAAATCTGACAGAAGTTGATGCCCTTTGTGTCATTTAAACATATTTTAAGTGAATTATGTACGTAAGAGTTTCACGACAAAATTCCAATATGTTCAAACAAACCAAAACTTGTGATTTCTTCTGTAATATCTCCACAGACCAAACTTCTTGACACTTTAAGAGCCTTATACTAGTTACCAGTAGACAATAAAATATCCCACATACCTGCTTAACAATGAAGTTCACTTGCAAACAGAGCTCGGCTCTGGTAGTTAGGTCCCTTGTGGTGGAATCAGCCCACCCAGGTTCAAGTCCTACACTTAACATGGGTGTTTGCATTTACCTGGATTTATTCCAGGATTTAACCGGCGCTGTACGTGCGTGTTTGTGAGCGTCTGCATTGTACTGTGTTCTCAAAAAAAAAAAAAAAAACAATGAAGTTCACTTAACAATGAAGGCAGAAAACAAATTACAACTAAAGACATACGATTTACGTGCCCGTAAACATTTCCGAGAGACCTTTTGAGATTCAAACTGGCAGTTGTACATAAGGTGATGACAATTATGCTGCCTGATTTTAGATGGTTATCCCCCGTGGTGATATATCTTGAAGCCATCGCCCTCTTCAGCCATCTGTGTGGAAGGGGTTCATGGCATCAGTATCATGAGCGTAAAAAATTAATTTGCAGACTGGTATTTCAGATTATGCCAAATGAGTGATAGCAACACGACTCACTAAAAATTGAACACCAAGATTCTCTTTCATTAAAAACCACGTCACATTAAATTTAGTAACACGTACTCGAACACCGGGCACTTGTGGACCAACTTGCCAGCAAACGTCACAAAAAATCTCTATCACGAAAGCTATCACTTATGATATATATATATATATATATATATATATATATATATATTTCATAAAATAGTTTCACCAAAAAATAACCATAAACTGTAGATAAATCAATCAAATTTTGTCCCATTTTTTCGTGGATTTTGGCCATATCAACCATCGTGGTAAAATTTAGGAAGCAGGATCTTTATCATTTTCCTGCTACAGATACACCAGCACGTCAAGAGATATCTGAATGAGAGGCTCGGTACTATCCCGAAGATAGCTGGATTTGAGTTTCAGGCATCTGGATATTTTATTTTCTGCTAAATGCTGCTGTCGGTTCATGTCGCTGGCAAGAATAAATTGAAGAATTGTGAGATGTGTGGCCACCTTTCTCCATCTCATTTTGTGCGCATTCAGTAATTCAGCACGTGAGCTTCTAGACTTTGCTTGGCAGAGCAGGCCTCTTCCGAAGACCGCACACGCACGCACATTATTGCAGGAGCTCCAGTTCTTATCTGAATCTGAATGGATGCTACACGCAGATATTGCATCCTTTTTTTATAGTGGGGGAAATGCCATCACTTTTCGACAGAAATAGGATCAGGTGCAATGGATCATATAGGTCGGGTTTAATACTGGTAGGCAACGCATGTCATAGTGTCACCAATGAGTGTTAGAGTTGTATAGTTCCTTTTTCGTTATTTCCAGTGTATGAGGGGCTTACCTGCACATTATCACACATGTACATGTACTGGTCTATGGCCATCTGTGAATACAAGTTGCTATTCTTCAACATGGTATCAGAGCTCATGGTTTAGCTCTTTGCACGCTGCAACTCCGTGCTCGATCTGCGCCGCCGCCGATGATCTTTCCGGCCGCCGCTGCTCCACTTTTCTTTTCCTCTCCCGATCTCGTCGGGATTGAGTCCTTTTCCAAGTAATTTTGGCCTTTTTCGTCCGATTTTTGAGCTCCAAATCGAGCTCCAAATCGGGATCCCGCCGGCAGCCACCAATCCGGCCGGCCCTGGGCTGCCCCGTCCGGCCGCCGCCGCGCCGCCTCCGTCCGCCACCGCGCCGCCTCCGCCACCGCCGCACCGCCCCGGCCGGCTCCGACCGGCCTCGGCCCGCGCCGGCCCGCCTCGATTTGGCCGCCGCCACGCCGCCTCCGGCCAACGCCGCACCGCCCCCGGCCGGCAACGGCCGCCGCCGTGCCGTTTCAGGCCACCACCGGCCCGTCCTGGTGCGTGCTGCCGTGGTCAAACTAACCACGCGCGGGCTGCTGCTGGTCTGCCCAGATCAGATCCAGATCTGACAAAAAAAATGGCGTCCTCCACTTCTGGCTATGTCAGTATTCCTCGGTGCCCAGTGATATTTGATGGTACCAACTATGGGGAGTTTGCTGCCTTTATGCGGATTCACATGCGTGGTCTTCGGTTGTGGGGTGTTCTTACCGGCGAGGTCTCTTGTCCGCCGCACCCCACTGCTCCTGTGCCTCCTACTCCACCGTCCATGCCACAGGCCCTTTCTGAGGATGCTACTCAGGCTGATCGGGATGCAGCCAAGTCTGCCGAGGCTACTGCTGATGAGGCCTATGTGGAGCAGGTACTTGCTTATTCAGAGGCTCTTGGCTCTTACCGTGACAGTTTGGCTACCTTTACTCAGTGGTGTGATGAGGATGCCAGGGCTGCTGCTGTTCTTTCTCAGAGTGTTCAGCCACAGTTTGCTTCTGAGTTTATGGGCCTCGCCACTGTTGCCGAGATGTGGTCTCACCTCCGTCAGCGGTATAAGCCTTCTGGGGATTCTCTGTACTTATATGTGTTGCGTCAGGAGCATGATCTTCAGCAGGGTGACTCCACTGTTGATGAGTTTTACACCCAGAGTGCGGCGATCTGGCGCCAGCTTGACTCCCTTCGCAGTGTTGTCTGTGGTACTTGCCAGTGTTGCCGGACTGTACGTTCAGATATGGACTTCCAGAGGATCCATGAGTTCCTGTCTCGACTTCGCCCAGAGTTTGAGCATCGGTGTGCTCAGTTGTTTGCTCGAGACCGTGTTCCTATCTCAGAGGTGTTGACTGAGCTTCGTGCTGAGGAGACTCGTCTGCGTGGTGCTGGCCTGCTTGGGACACCCTCTGTTCTTGCTGCTCGAGGTCCCATTGCTCCTGCCCCGCCGCTTCTTCCTACACCAGTGACTGCTGCTTCTGGAGGAGCCCGCTCTTCTCGCGGTGGGGGTCGCTCTCGCCCTCCTCGGTTTTGCACTCACTGTCGGAGACCTGGTCACCTTGAGTCTGACTGCTACCAGAAGCAGCGGGGTGTACCTCCTCGTGCTCCACCCTCAGCGCCTGTCACCACCGGCTTCACTGAGCAGGATATCGTGAGACTTCAGTGTCTCCTTGCCTCCTCCGGCTCTGCTTCGACGTGTACTGCTGCCTCCGCGGCTGTTTCCTCTCCACAGTCAGGTACATCTTCGTGGGTTCTGGATTCTGGAGCTTCTTTTCACATGTCTCCTGATTCTTCCTCTCTTTCTTCTCTTCGACCTCTTCCTCTTCCTGTTAGTGTTCTTACCGCCGATGGTACTTCTCTCCCTGTTGCTAGTCGTGGCACTCTTTCTACTTCCTCCTTTTCCGTTCCTGATGTTTCTCATGTTCCCCGTCTTACCATGAATTTGTTTTCCGCTGCTCAACTCACTGATTCTGGCTGTCGGGTCATTCTTGATGTTGATTCTTGTTCTGTTCAGGACACTCACACTCGGGCCCTAGTTGGGGCTGGCCCTCGGTGCCTGATACGTCTCAAACGTATCTATAATTTATGATGTTTCATGCTTGTTTTATGTATCATTGTCACATGTTTTATATGCATTATATATCATTATTGGGATGAAGCCTGCTACCCGCATGGGTAGCTACACACCCATGCATTATACCAATATGCAAGCCATATTAACTTGTTTTAGCTCGGTTTCCTAGTAGAACGTGGAATTCTAGTGTACAAAAGTGGTTTCCGAATTTTGATTTGAAGATTTTTTTGTCAAAGTCAACTCAGTATTCAAAAAGTCAATGCAAAATACGTTTGTGAGTTGACTTTGATCAAAAAATATTCATATCAAAATTCGGAAACCACTTTTGTACACTAGAATTCCACGTTCTACTAGGAAACCGAGATAAAACAAATTAATATGGCTTGCATATTGGTATAATGCATGGGTGTGTAGCTACCCATGCGGGTAGCAAATGCACTCTCTATCATTATTATACATTTTCTGGGACTAACCTACTAACAAGATGCCACAGTGCCAGTTCATGTTTTCTGCTGTTTTTGGTTCCAGGAAAGCTGTTCGGGCAATATTCTCGGAATTCGACAAAACGAAAGCCAAACCTCCTATTTTTCCGAGGGACACACGGAGCCAGAAGGGCAAGCCAGAGGGAGGCCCACGGCCTCCACACCATAGGCCGGCGCGACCAAGAGGGGGGGGGGGGCGCCGCCATATGGGGTGGGCCCCTCAGGCACCCCCTCGCGCCGCCCTTTCGCCTATATATTCCCTCGCGACGCGAAAACCCTACAGAGATCGATAATACTCCAGAAAGACTCCCGGCGCGCCGCCGCCATCGCGAAACCTAGTTTCGGGGGTCAGAAGTTCCAGTTTCGGCACCCTGTCGGGACGGGGATCGACCCCCGGAGCCTTCTCCATCGACGCCACCGCCTCCATCATGCTCCGTGAGTAGTTCCCCCATGGACTACGGGTTCTTGCAGTAGATAGTTGGTACTCTCTCTCCCATGTACTTCAATACAATGATCTCATGAGCCGCCTTACATGATTGAGATCATCTGATGTAATCGGTGTTGTGTTTGTTGGGATCCGATGAATTGTTACATTATGATCAGTCTATCTATATAAGTTTGTGAAGTTATTGTTGCTGCAATCTTGTTGTGTTTAATGCTTGTCACTAGTGCACGAGTGACATGATCTTAGATTTAAGCTCTATAATTATTGCTTAGATTGTATCTACAAAGTTGTTTGCACATGTCTATGTCCGGAACCCGAGGCCCCAGAGTGACAAGCAATCGGGATAACTGGAGGGGAAGGCTTAGATATGAGGATCACATGTTTTCACCAAGTGTTAATGCTTTGCTCCGGTGCTCTATTAAAAGGAGTACCTTAATTACCAGTACATTCCCTTGAGGAGGAGAGTGATGAACAAAAGGAGGAAGAATGGATTAGCTACCCATGCCAACCTTCTAATGAGAGTAACTATTTATCTCTTACACTATTTGATTGTCCTCCGTGCTTACCGAAGGAGGATGAATGTTATGTTCCTGTGGATTCTCTTGAAATATTCCCTATGAGTAAAACTTGTGAGAATAATTATGCTACTGTTATCTATGATAATCCATGCTATTTTGATAAATCTTTTGATAATGCTTTGTTTGTGCCTGATATCGAAATGCATGGTACTAAAGAGTTTTGGTTAGCAAATGTTTATGATAAAGCTCTAGATGATGGTCCTATGTCACCTGATAATATTAATTGTACTACTAATGAAAATGGGATTGGAGAGGTATTGACTTTATCTAGGAGTCCCATATCTCTTGAGAATGATCAATCATCTTGTTATAGATTTTTAAAAAGTGGGTTTGAAAGTTTTAATCCCATTATTTTTGAGCTTGATAAAAATTATGTGTTTGTGGATCATGAAAAACATGCTTTATGTGATAGTTATATTGTTGAGTTTATTCATGAAGCTACTGAAAATTATTATGGGAGAGGAAAATATGGTTGTAGAAATTTTCATGGTACTAAAACACCTCTCTACATGCTGAAAATTTTGAAGTTACTCGTGTTTTATCTTCTTATGCTTGTCACTTTGTTCTTCATGAATTTATTTGTGTACAAGATTCCTATGCGTAGGAAGTGGGTTAGGATTAAATGTGTTTTGAATTTGCTTCTTGATGCTCCTTTTGCTTCATTTTCTATTTTCATGTGAGCATCATTAAAATCCTCTGCGCCTAGCTGAAAGGCGTTAAAGAAAAGCGCTTATGGGAGACAACCCATTATTTTATTTCTGCAATTTTTCTTTTATTTTTGAGTCAAGGTGCTGTTTACTTCTATAGCAATGCCTTTGTATCTTTATTTTATCGCATTGTTGTGCCAAGTAAAGTCTCTAATAGAAAGTTGACACTAGATTTGGATTTCTGCGCAGAAACAGATTTTTAGCTGTCACGAATTTGAGTTGATCTCTCTGTAGGAAACTCGTAAAATCCTGAACAAATTCATGCGTGATCCCCAGATATGTACGCAACTTTCATTAGTTTAGAGTTTTCTGATTTGAGCAACGGAAGTACCTCGAAAAAATTCATGTTTACTGGTTGTTCTGTTTTGACAGATTCTGTCTCTGTTTTTTGCATTGTCTCTTGTGGACTTTAAGTAAGGCTTTCTAGACGTGGAGAGCTGTAGCTAATGTTTTATTGAGTTCTTGCAATGTGTCACTACAGAACTAAAGTGGATTAAAGTTTTTTGAGTACTAACCCCTCTAATGAAGTTTATGAGAAGTTTTGGTGTGGCAGAAGTTTTCAAGGGTCAAGAGAGAAGGGTGATATAATGTGACCAAGAAGAGTGAAGAGCCTAAGCTTGGGGATACCCCCGTGGGTCACCCAAGCATATTTCAAGAAGACTCAAACGTCTAAGCTTGGGGATGCCCAAGGCATCCCCTTCTTCATCAACAACTTATCAGGTCATCTCTAGTGAAACTATAGTTTAATTCTTCCACATCAAATGTGCTTTATTTGGAGCATCTGTGTGCTTTTATTTTTAGTTTGTTATTTTTATTTTCTGATCATATCAATATTGGATCCTAGCATTCTTGTGTGGGAGAGAGACACGCTCCGCTTTTTCATTTGAACATTTGTGTTCTTAATTTATGTTTGGAGAGTTGCTTGGTTGATGTGTTGGTTCAGAAAATGTTGCATGTGGTAGTGGTATAATGAAAAATTTGCATAATCTTGTAGATCATTGAACTTTGATAACCTGATTCTTTGCAAACGTTTTGAGATATTTAGATGGTGAAGCTTGCTGGTTAATTAAGTTAAAATTAGTAGTGGATTGTTGTCTTTAAGCTTGTACCGTACTACACACTCTATAAAATTGTTGAAGGTGTAGTTGGACTTGATAGCTTTCCATGTCTAAAGGTTCATCGTAATAACTAAGTTGTGCTGAAGGTTGAGGGAACTAGCGAGGTACTTGTACCGCCGTGAACGGCCCTCCTTGGAGTGAAATTTAATCATGCTCTTAATGTTGAACCTGCTAGTCGTTTGCAATAAGCTTGTGAGTTCTTTTTGACTAATGTTAAGCTACGGTTTTTGGCACTTCCACCATCCAAATTTGCTAGCCTCTTCGGTGCTGTGCATTGCCTTCTCGCTCACATTGAGAGTTGTGCATACTTCGCCAGTACATCCAAACCCGTGGGAGGACTTTCTCTTGTTCTCCTACACATAAGCCCATACATCTTCCTCAAAACAGCCACCATACCTACCTACCACAGCATTTCCATAGCTGTTCCGAGATATATTGCCATGCAACTTCCATTTTACATTACATGACTTGTTGTCATTCATCATTTATATATTGCTTTGCGTGATTCTATACAGATGATGTGTGGTTTATCCATGTTACGCTAGATCATTGCACATCCTGCTACACTGGCAGAGGCATACAGTTTTATATATCATGTTTTGTTCATTATGAGTTATTTGTACCAAAAAGTGTGTTGTCATATTAGGATGTTGCCCCTAAAGGTGAACAGAGCCATGGAGGCCATCGAAAAGAGAAACAGAAAATGAAAAAAAATAGAAAAAAGAGGAAAAAATAGAAAAAATAGAATAAAGAAAAAGGGGGCAACATTACTATCATTTATCCACACTTGTGCTCATGTTTCAGCACCTGCAGTATTCGTAGTCATCATTTGTGCTCATGTTTAGCACCTATACTCCATGTGAGAGAGTTTTCATGTTTTACTAGTATAACTATGTGGGGAATTTACACTATAGAACTTGGGTTGTATATTCCAATGATGAGCTTCCTCAAAAGTACTCTAGGTCTTCGTGAGCAACCAAGTTGGATGCACCCCCACTAGTTCCATTGGAGAGCTTTCATACACATATAGCTCTATGTGCATCCGTTGCATGGCAATCACTACTCCTTACATAGCTTCGATTATAAGGCTTCCTCTTGTCTAATGATCACTTATAGCTTTGTGAGACTTTCTTCCATTGGCCTTCCAAACCCCCATTAATGTTCTTTTTGCCATAACATCCTGGTGCCAATACCAAATGCTTGCGCTCACCGGTTGAGTAGGCTTCGAAACAGTTGATTCATGACGTTCATGTTTATTTTTACTTCACTGAATCCTTCTATGTTGTGAAAATTTACTTGATGCTTGGAATGAAGGATAGAACTCCTACACTGGATACTTAAAACATCTATTAATGAACCTTGTACGGTTTCATGTCTTTAAAGCAATCATTCATGAAAACCTTTAACTTGTTTGACTCTTGCATTATCATCTCTTGTATCAACTATAGACATTTGCTTTGAATAATTTGATCTCAGTTTACATGCCTTACATCATTATTGGATCAAGATTATGTTAGTAGCATGTCACTTCAGAAATTATTCTCTTTATCGTTTACCTACTCGAGGGCGAGTAGGAACTAAGCTTGGGGATGCTTGATACGTTCAAACGTATCTATAATTTCTGATGTTTCATGCTTGTTTTATATGCATTATATATCATTATTATACATTTTCTGGGACTAACCTACTAACAAGATGCCACAGTGCCAGTTCCTGTTTTCTGCTGTTTTTGGTTCCAGGAAAGCTGTACGGGCAATATTCTCGGAATTCGACGAAACAAAAGCCAAACCTCCTATTTTTCCGAGGGACACACGGAGCCGAAGGGCAAGCCAGGGGGAGGCCCACGGCCTCCACACCATAGGCCGGCGCGGCCAAGAGGGGGGCGCGCCGCCATATGGGGTGGGCCCCTCGGGCACCCCCTCGCGCCGCCCATTCGCCTATATATTCCCTCGCGACGCGAAAACCCTATAGAGATCGATAATACTCCAGAAAGACTCCCAAAGCGTCGCCGCCATCGCGAAACCTAGTTTCGGGGGTCAGAAGTTCCTGTTTCGGCACCCTGCCGGGACGGGGATCGACCCCCGGAGCCTTCTCCATCGACGCCACCGCCTCCATCATGCTCTGTGAGTAGTTCCCCCATGGACTACGGGTTCTACCAGTAGCTAGTTGGTACTCTCTCTCCCATGTACTTCAATACAATGATCTCATGAGCTGCCTTACATGATTGAGATCCATCTGATGTAATCGGTGTTGTGTTTGTTGGGATCCGATGCAATGTTACATTATGATCAGTCTATCTATATAAGTTTGTGAAGTTATTGTTGCTGCAATCTTGTTGTGTTTAATGCTTGTCACTAGTGCACGAGTGGCATGATCTTAGATTTAAGCTCTATAATTATTGCTTAGATTGTATCTACAAGTTGTTTGCACATGTCTATGTCCGGAACCCGAGACCCCAGAGTGACAGCAACTGGGATAACTGGAGGGGAAGGCTTAGATATGAGGATCACATATTTTCACCAAGTGTTAATGCTTTGCTCCGGTGCTCTATTAAAAGGAGTACCTTAATTACCAGTACATTCCCTTGAGGCCCGGCTGCCACCGGCTGGTAGGACAAAAGATGTTATGCAAGTTTCTCATTGCGAGCACGTATGACTATATATGGAAAACATGCTTACGTATAATTAATAGACTGGATGTTCTGTCTTAATGCTATTTCAATCGTATCAATTGCCCAACTGTAATTTGTTCACCCAACACTTGTTATTGGAGAGTTTCCACTAGTGTAGATAGCAGGGAACCCCGGTCCATCTTTCATCATCAAATACTCACTCTGTCCTATATGCCAATAGAAGTAGTATCAACTATTTTCTGGTGCCATTGCCTCTGTGTTACTGCTACTGCTGTTGTGTTACTGTTACTATTGCTCTCATATTACTGACGCTTTCACATCACCCCTGTTACTAGTGCTTTTCCAGGTGCAGCTGAATTGACAACTCAGTTATTAAGGCTTATAAGTATTCTTTGTTTTCCCTTGTGTCGAATCAATAAATTTGGGTTTTACTTCCCTCGAAGACTGTTGCGATCCCCTATACTTGTGTGTTATCAGTGCCGTGACTCCCAGGGGCTTTGGGAGCTTGACTGGCTTCATGTTCCTTCTTCCAACACTTCATCGACCGCTCCATGCGTGCTTGCTGCTTCTACCACCGCCTCCTTTCAGCATTGACATCATCGCCTTGGTCATCTTTGTGGTTCTCGCTTGTCTTCTTAAGTTCATCGAGGTCTTCTGGGGCCTGTCTCAGGAGATGTCTCGCTTCAGGGTTGTCAGGGTTGTAGGCTTGGTAAACAGAATCAGTTACCGTATCCTACTAGTGCGTCTGTATCTCAGCGTCCGTTTGATTTGGTCCATTCTGATGTATGGGGTCCGGCTCCTTTTGCTTCCAAGGGGGGCCACCGCTACTATGTTCTTTTTACCGATGACTTCTCTCGCCACACTTGGATTTATTTTATGACTACTCGCAGCGAGGTTCTCTCGATATATAAGTGTTTTGCTGCCATGGTCCATACTCAGTTTTCCACACCTATACGTGTCTTTCGGGCTGATTCTGCCGGTGAGTATATCTCCCAGCTGTTGCGTGGTTTTCTTGCTGAGCAGGGTACTCTTACCCAGTTTTCCTGCCCTGGCGCTCATGCCCAAAATGGCGTGGCTGAGCGCAAGCATCGCCACCTGCTTGAGACGACACGTGCGATGATGATCGCTGCCTCTCTTCCTCCTCACTTCTGGGCTGAGGTTGTGTCTATTTCCACCTATCTCATCAACCTTCAGCGCTCCACAGCCTTGCAGGGTGGTATTCCTCTTGAGCGTTTCACTGGTCACACTCCTGATTACTCGACCCTTCGCCTTTTTGGTTGTGTTTGCTATGTTCTTCTTGCTCCACGCGAACGCATGAAGCTGAGTGCTCAATCGGTTGATTGTGTCTTCCTTGGTTACAGCCCTGAGCACAAAGGATATAAGTGTTGGGATCCTATTGGTCGTCGGATGCGCATATCTCGGTATGTCACTTTTGATGAGTCCCGTCCTTTCTACCCGCGTCCCTCATCCTCTTCCTTTGCGGTGGATGATATCTCTTTTCTCATGTTCCCTGACTCACCTCCTCCTGTGCCTCCGGTCCCTACTCCGCCGAGTCTCTCACCACCTTCTTCTCCTCCACCCGCCAGACCCCCCTCTCCTCCCTCCCCACCGTCCCCACCCTCCACATCTTCCCCTCCCATGTCACCTTCCTCGACTACGGTCGTCCCTCCCTACCCTTTTCACTACTCCCATCGTCCCCGTGAGGATGATGCTGCTTCTCCTGCTCCACCCTCTACCTCTAATGCGATGCCCTCTCCGTTCGAGCCGACTCACCATCTTCGTGCTCGTCCTCGTCCTCCTCCTGATCGCTATTCTCCCACTCACTACGGTCTTTCTGCTGCCCTCGAGCCGACCACTTATCGGGATGCCCTTGCTCATCCCGAATGGCAGCTAGCGATGGCTGAGGAGATTGCTGCTCTTGAGCGTACTGGCACTTGGGATATTTTCACTCCTCCTTCCTCTGTTCGTCCCATCACCTGCAAGTGGGTCTACAAGATCAAGACTCGCTCCGATGGTTCCCTTGAGCGCTACAAAGCTCGCCTTGTCGCTCGCGGCTTTCAGCAGGAGCATGGCCGTGACTATGACGAGACCTTTGCTCCTGTGGCTCACATGACCACTATTCGTACTCTTCTTGCTGTCGCTTCTGTTCGCCACTGGTCTGTCTCTCAGCTTGATGTACAGAATGCTTTCCTTAACGGTGAGTTAAGTGAGGAGGTATACATGCAGCCACCTCCTGGCTACTCTTTTCCTGATGGCATGGTCTGTCGTCTCCGGCGCTCTCTCTATGGCCTTAAGCAAGCCCCTCGTGCCTGGTTTCAGCGTTTTGCTTCTATGGTCATCGCTGCTGGTTTCGTCCCTAGCGCCCATGACCCTGCGCTTTTTGTCCACACATCCTCTCGTGGTCAGACTCTGCTTCTTCTTTATGTTGATGACATGATCATCACACGCGACGACCCTGAGTACATTGCCTTTGTCAAGGCCCGTCTTCGCGATCAGTTTCTCATGACTGATCTTGGTCCTCTCCGCTACTTCCTTGGGCTTGAGGTTTCCTCTACCTCCGATGGCTTCTATATGTCCCAGGAGAAGTATATTCAGGACCTTCTCACTCGTGCCGCTCTTGGTGATGAGCGCATTGTTGAGACTCCTATGGAGTTCAATGTCCGCCTCCGGTCCACTGATGGTGACCCTCTTCCGGACCCGACTCGCTATCGTCACTTGGTTGGGAGTCTTGTCTACCTTGCTGTCACACGTCCTGACATCTCCTACCCAGTCCACATTCTGAGTCAGTTCATGGCTGCTCCCAGTAGTGTCCACTATAGTCATCTTCTTCGTGTCCTTCGCTATCTTCGAGGCACTATCTCTTGTCGGCTTTTCTTTCCTCGCTCCAGCTCCAGACCTACTCAGATGCTACCTGGGCTAGCGATCCAGAGGATCGCAAGTCTCTTTCTTCCTACTGTGTCTTTCTTGGTGGCTCTCTCATTGCTTGGAAGACCAAGAAGCAGGTTGCAGTCTCTCGTTCGAGTGTTGAGGCTGAGTTACGAGCGATGGCTCTATTGACGGCTGAGGTGACTTGGTTACGCTGGTTACTTGCGGACTTTGGTGTTTCTGCTGATGCTCCGACTCCGCTCTTATCGGACAGTACTGGTGCCATCAGCATTGCGCGTGATCCGGTGAAGCACGAGCTCACCAAACACATCGATGTTGATGCCTTCTATGTGCGTCATGCTGTGCAGCATCAGGTTATGGCTCTTCATTATGTGCCTTCAGAGCTTCAGCTTGCTGACTTCTTCACGAAGGCCCAGACTAGAGCACAGCATGGTTTCTTTCTCTCCAAACTCAGTGTTGTTGATCCACCATGAGTTTGAGGGGGGGTGTTAGAGTTGTATAGTTCCTTTTCCGTTATTCCCCAGTGTATGAGGGGCTTACCTGCATATTGTCACACATGTACATGTACTGGCCTATAGCCATCTGTGAATACAAGTTGCTATTCTCCAACAGTGAGCAATGAACTTGTGCTGCTGCTAATCTGCTATACGTATATACAAGTGCTGGCTGCTGCTAGATCTGCCGTGAGTTTTTCTTTCTTTCATGCAGAGTAAACTTCGATGGTTCAGATCTCTGGAAACTAGTGGACGCATATATTTCCTGTTATCTTTGAAATTCTTCTTCAGTTATCTTCTGAACATGTGTCTTTTCTCATGGTGTTCGTGTGTCCAGTTTATAAACCACTGACGTAGTTATCTCCTAACGTTTGAACGCAGCTCACTCCTGGCATTGTCCAGAATTGAAGATCGTGTTATTATCTACGCGGTAGAGCACATCATCATCAAAGAACGGTCAGCACTATGGCACACAAGGATTAATCGACAATCCGGAGCTTTTACACACATAGCTGTGAATCTTTTGACCCATTTCCTTGTCACGCGTGAGCACATAAATCTCGTTGTGGAGAATGTCCGCCCCAGTGCCCCACAGATTATTACTTTGGGTGTACCAGTAGCCATTAAGATATGAAACACATCGCTGCATCTGCAGACTTTTCATTGCGCGTTTCAACCGGCTAACTGCACTCGCACAAGTCCACGGTTGTTTGAAACCTAAAGTGGTCATGACTCAAAAGACAAAACAACCTTTAACCGAGTTGAAAAAATCATCATAAAAAGGGCACAGGTTCTGATGGCGGTCACCCAAACTATAACACACCACCCACGCCACGGTGTCTCCACACCAGGCCATGAATTCCCTCCTCATGTCGCCGTTCGCCTCAGCAATTACTGGCAAGATGATTGTCGCTTTAGAGATGGATAAGCAAATTAGCAAAGGGCTTTACGTCACGCAACACCCATCCTAACTAGCTGGATCATCATTTGACTGTAATTAACACGAGAATTCAAGGTACGCTTGTCATGATTGACATGTCCCTCATGCTGTAATGCATTCCCCTCCGATTGCTGCAAAACCGCCAACTATTCGACCCCCTTTGATTTTGATCGGCTGCATTCGAGAGAGGAGATGGCTATGATAGATACGAATTAAGTGATGATCGGTAACACTGTAAAAGACCACAGTGATGTAAAGAAAGGGCACTGGAGATGTTGGCCTAGTTCAATACTAGCAGTGTGCACCATATGATGCATAGCCTGAAAATTCAGACACCGAAAGAAGCTTGTTCATCGTCTAAACGATTTCCATTGAAACAATCTTTGCGTCATGCTGAATATTCTCAGCCTCCGCAGAACCAAAAGATATCATTCATGTGAATTTTGTGGAGAACTCACGTAATTCTTGCACAACTTTTGGAGAAGGCGCAAAATTCTTTAAGATCTTGGCAAACTAGTTTGTTTCGATAAAAGACGTTTAACTGTTTAAAAGGTTTAAGCATTATACCCGGCCCCTGGATGACGTCCAATGATACAAAAGGATTTTGAGTTATCTTTCGAACTTATTCTTAAGTCATATTTCAATATGTTTCTTTATCGTGGTATTTTCTGTCAATATCTTATTTCTCATGGTAACTGAAGCATGTGGTCGTGTACTCGTGTCTCCTGACGTTGTTTTCAGCTCCGGCTTCAACTCAGATGACTTGTGGCATTGTCCAAACACCATGGACGCCACACCTTGCTTGGGCCGTTGCTCCGATATACCATCCAACAACCCTAATTCCCTCACTTCACAAGGTCACCATCCAAAATCATGTCAATCTACAACCCTGCCTCATCGCGCTACGACTACACCTCTGGCCGAGACTACCACCTCAGCGCACATCCACCATCCCAGGTCGCTACCCCGACATACACCATCCTAGAAGACATGGAACCCCACACTGCAGAAAAAACTCGCCTCGAAAATGACGCCTTTAAGAAGGTCACGGCGTAAACGTCGCCATTGTTGGCTACAGAGAAACCTACACTAAGTTTTCTGTTAGTGCCCTGACTCAGTACCTCTCTTTTATATATCCAATTGTACAAACATGTTAGTTGCCTTGCATAGTAGAAGGGTAATTAGCTCGGTTGGAAGAGAGAAAAAATCCAAAAGCAGTTTATATCTAACTATTACTTGGTGTCAAAATCTGAGAGTAAAATTGTATGGGAATCCAAAAACAGTAAGAGAATCGAACATTTATGACTTGATTCAATGATTATGAATATGTGAGGATTGTCGAATACCTAGGGCTGGAACCGTACCCTCTCCCTGGGCCGGGTTGCGTGTTATATGGTGTGGAAAAGCCCCACACGTGGCATATACAAACTCTAATATTACATGGTTTAACACTCTCCCTTAATCTAAACCTCTAGAGAGGTTGAGATTACGCTTAAACTCATCTAGATCCTTACACCTAAAACCTTGGTAAAGCCATCAGCTACTTGATCCTTGGTTGAGATAAATTTGATGTCAAGAAGCTTATGGCTAACTCTCTCACGAACAAAATGATAATCGATCTCGATATGTTTAGTCCTGGCATGAAACACTGGGTTTACAGATAAATAGGTAGCACCAAGATTATCGCACCAAAGAATTGGTCTTTGGAAGAATGTAACTCCGAGTTCTCGAGCCAGAGCTTCCACCCAGATTAGTTCTGTTGTGGCATTAGCCACAACTTTGTATTCTGCTTCAGTACTTTTGACACTGTAGCTTGTTTCCTAGCACTCCATGAGATCAGATTTGGACCAAAGAATATAGCAAAACCACCAGTGGACCGTCTATCATCAAGGCATCCTGCCCAATCTGCATCTGAGAAGGCACTAAGAAGAGAGGATCTAGACCTCTGAAAAGTAAGACCAATCTTTACTGTACCTCGAATATACCTCAGTATGCGTTTGACTGCTGTCCAATGCACGGTAGTAGGAGCATGAAGGTAATGGCATACTTTATTCACTGAAAAAGCCAAGTCAGGTCGCGTCAGTGTCAAATACTGCAATGCTCCAACTATGCTTCTGTAATTTGTACTATCATCCGTCCCAAGGAGTTCCCCATCTGTCAAAGATATTTTTTCTGTAACTGACAGAGGTGTGGTACACGTGGTACAATGTAGCATGCCAACCTTCTTGAGCAAGTCCATTGCATATTTCTCCTGTGTCAAGACAATACCATTTGAACTCTTTTTTACTTCAATGCCCAGGAAGAAGTGCAAATCACCAAGATCCTTAAGTGCAAAATTATGAGTCAATTTCCGTAGAAGAGCAGTGGTTGCCGTATCAGATGAGCTTGCAACAATGATATCATCAACATAAATAAGGAAAAACATAGTAATATCTGAATTTCTAAACAGAAATAATGATGTATCTGCTTTTGAGGCTATGAATCCAAGATCTTGCAGTTTAGAGCTCAAACGAGAGTACCATGCTCTTGGAGCTTGTTTCAGACCATAAAGAGACTTATCGAGCTTGCAAATGTAATGCGAAAAGCGAGGATCTTCATACCCAGGTGGTTGTTTCATATATACTTCCTCCTCCAGAACGCCATGCAAAAACGCGTTCTTAACATCGAGCTGTCTAAGGCTCCATCCCCTAGATACTGCAATAGAAAGAACAAGACGAACAGTTGCTGCTTTCACAACAGGACTGAAAGTATCTTCATAGTCAAGACCATACCGCTGTTTAAACCCTTTTGCAACCAAGCGAGCCTTGTACCGTTCAACTGTGCCATCCGCATGCTTCTTGACTCTATATACCCACTTGCAATCAATAAGATTCTTAGTAGAGTTTGGAGGTACTAAATGCCAGGTTTTGTTTTGCATAAGTGCTGTGTGTTCTTCATTCATTGCTTGTCGCCATTTTTCATCTCCAAGTGCCTCCGCCAGACTATCAGGTTCACCTGTTGAAGAAAACATACCATACCGAATAGTGCCATCAGTATACTAACGAGGTTTTCGAATACCTCTTTGAAGTCTAGTACGAAGTCGCGGTGGTTCAGGTGCGGGATCACTGTCAGAATCTGGGCGTGAAACAGAATCAGCAGTATTATCAGAATCTGACTCAGTATCAGCAGCATTGTCTTCTTGCATATTGGCATTTTCTGCTCCGTCGTCTTGTACAGGTGGCGAGCCAGGAGAGGCTGGTGGAGATTCGCTGGGCTCCGCACTGCCACTGTCGGCAGCACTATTATTGCTGTCATCATTGGGACCATCATGGCACACGGTGACGAGGCGGAGCCAGCACGTTCTCCCGCTCTCGCTGCAGGTGCATGTGTGCGGACCCCCACGCTGTCGGACGCAGACGAGGGCGTGGCAGGCGGAGATCGGTCGGAGCCAGACGCGGAGACCGATGCTGATCGCGGCTCCGGATCCAAGAAGGATCGCCTGGCAGGTGAATCAGCCTGGTTTTCTGTGCCGGTTTGTCTTGTCTCCAGATTTTGTGTTTGTGCACCGTTTTGGTTCAAATTTGCACAAGAATCTCCAGAATTTGAACCTGCATTTGCTGTACTATCACCAGACACTTGCAAAGCATCAGTAACAGGAACAATAGGCATATGGTCATTACCAATTACTCCCTCATGTGCATGCGATGATGACAAAAGATCAGATAATAAAAGGATTTCAGCTCTTAGTTGTGCACCGGCATTGGGACGGAGAGATTTGAAGGGAAAAACATTCTCATCAAAAACTACATCACGAGATATGTAAATACGACCAGTGGAGGCATCAAGACATTTAACACCTTTATGAAGAGGACTATAGCCAAGAAAGACACATTGTTTGGATCGAAAAGAAAGCGTGTGTTTATTGTATGGGCGAAGGTTAGGCCAACATGCACAACCAAAAACCCATAGAGCATCATAGTTTGGCTTGACATCAAGTAATTTTTCAGCTGGAGATATGATATCAAGAACTTTAGTAGGCAGTAAATTTATGAGGAAGGTGGCAGTAAGAAATGCTTCATCCCAGAACTTGAGAGGCATGGAAGCATTTGCTAGAAGGGCAAGACCAACCTCAACAATATGTCTGTGTTTGCGTTCAGCAGAGCCATTTTGTTGATGAGCATGTGGACAGGAAACATGATGAGTGATGCCTACTTTTTGAAAGAAACCGTGGAGTTTTTCATATTCATCACCCCAGTCAGTTTGCATATATAGTGACAATTTTCCTATTGAACTTTCTTTCAACAAGCTGCTGAAAATTGAGAAAAACTTGGTACACATCACTTCTCTTTTTCAACAAATAAATCCATGTAAACTTACTATAGTCATCAATAAAGCTTACATAATACTGATGTTTTCCAACAGAGGCTGGAGCAGGACCCCATACATCAGAAAACACTTGTTCTAGAGGAACAGTAGAAACACTAAAGGAAACAGGATATGGTAATTGATGACTCTTTGCTTGCTGACAAGGGTCACACACATATGGATTTATTTCAGGAGTGTAGGCTAAATTATTCTTTCTAAGCACTTGTTGAACTATAAAGGATGATGGATGTCCTAGACGACGATGCCATGTGGATGAAGACGGCTTGATGGTGATGAAGGCATGCTTGTGGGGTTCGGCAATGTTGGAGATGGGCACAAGGGGGTAGAGGCCGTCATGACAAGGTCCTTTAAACAGAATTTTCTTGGTTGCCTGATCCTTTATCAAAAAGAAGAAAGGGTGAATTTCAACAAAGGCATTATTATCCAAGGTGATTCTATGAGCTGATAACAAATTTTTGGTGGCACAAGGAACATGGAGAATATTATTCAGATGCAATGAACTATGAGGGGTATGTAATGTTGAATGACCAATATGCTGTATTGCCATACCTGTGCCACTGGCGTTGTGGACTTGATCACGGCCCTTGTAGTTGTCATGAGTGTGCAGCTTATTCAGTTGTCCCGTGATGTGATCCGTGGCACCAGTGTCCATGTACCAGTTGGTATCAACTCCATATGCGCCCTTCTCATTGCGGGGGCGATCCTCATCATCATCATCACGGTCAGAATAACGCCACCAACAATCACGTGCAGGGTGTCCATATTTGGTGCAGCTCTGACAAGTGGTGTCAACAAATCGAGTGGGTGTGCGTCCACGGCCGCCACCACGGCCACCACCATCACGATGCTGCATATCATCACGCCTGTTGTACCCCCGATCATCACGGCGATACTGCCTGTCGTCACGCCTGTCATCGCACCTGTTGTAGCCATCTCTGTCATCTCGGCGGTAGCCACCACCACCGCCATACCTATCATGATCATCACGGCGCTGGGTGTCATCGCGGCGGGAAGAGCCATTATCATCACGGCGTTGAGGCGCACCGCCACCACCACGTGCAGCAGCATTTGCACTGCTCTGAAAAACAGTGCTGCTCTGACCAGACTGGGAGATGGCTGTCTGGTGATCATCAAACGCTTGAAGCTGAGAGCACATGTCAACACAGGTAGTGGTAGGGTTTGCATTGATTGATGTAACAAACGGTGTATAGCGGTCATCCTCCAGACCACCAAGGATATAGCCCTTCAATTCATCTTGATCAACAGTTTTTCCGGCAGCAGCAAGTTCCTGAACGAAACCTTGCATTGTGGCAATATACTGACGAGCAGACATGTCCTGTTTCTTGGTGTTGATCAAAGCACTACGCAGAAAATTCACACGAGCCCGAGACCGAGATGCAAACAGACTCTGAATTGTTGACCAAATCTGATGAGAGTGCTTTAATCCGATCATCTGGGACAGGAGATCTTGATCAAGAGATTTCACAAGGTAGCTCATCAATGCTTGATCCCGAGCAAGCCAGACAGCATAGTCACAGCTAGGAACTTGAATTTTCTGTTTATCTGTATCTTCTATCTCCTCCGTTTCTGGTGGTGCAGGGTCAGATCCATCTAGGAGCCCCACGGCCCGCTCGCAGTAGAACGCCGGCAGCACCTGTGTCCTCCAGAATAGGTGATTATCCCGCGACAGTTTTTCCGATGGCGGCGAGCCAAGGGCTGCGATCAGCGTTGCTGCAGCAGCGGCGGCCGATGGTATCGAGGAAGACATGATCAAGCACGGCGGCAGAAGGCGACCGAGCTAAATTGTGTGTGTCGTGGTTGATCTAGAGTTTTGGGCTCTCGACGGCAGGATGCGATCGGAGCGGAATTGTCTGAGGCTCTCGACGGCGTGAGGCGATCAGAGCAGGTTGTGTTGTCTGTTTTTCTGGTTGTGTTGTCTATTGTTGGGTCCTTCACCGGCGACAAGGAACGCCGGTGGGTGGGTTGTGATTTCGGCGGCTGCGCTCACGAGGTGGGAGGAGGCAGCTCTGATACCATGTCGAATACCTAGGGTTGGAACCGTACCCTCTCCCTGGGCCGGGTTGCGTGTTATATGGTGTGGAAAAGCCCCACACGTGGCATATACAAACTCTAATATTACATGGTTTAACAAGGATGTGGTAAGTTCGACATTGAGTTGGACACTTGGACTACAATCATTGCACCGACTCAACTAGTACATCCTCACTCCAAAGTGTGATTTATTTTGGTCCATAAAAGAGACTGTGAAGCATTCAGAATGCGTCAAATGAGAGATGAACCATCCATAGCGGGCAAACCAATGCTTCATGTATGGTAGGCTTGGAAGGAATCAGGAGTTAAGCTGCGAAAATGATTCCTCGGTGTTTGACTTTGTTGATTTGACCTGTGAGTCTTCTTAAACACGGTGGACGTAAGTTTCACATGGCAGCCTCACTCTGTGGCAACAATGGTGGATCTTGGGGCAATGGTTCAGGGCGAAGCGCGCCAAACTAGTCCTGCGGCATGGGGATGATAGTCATCCAGGAGAGACTCTACGTGCGTTGGCGTTGCTTGTGAAGTCTTCACACAAGAGGAAGTACATCTAGCTTAAATGAATCGACTGAATAATTTAGTCTCCTTCTCATCACGCCCTTTCCTTCTATCTTTTGAACGTGGATAACGCGATGGAGAATGCATAACATAATCTAGGCAGATGACGGAAATATGTGGCAATGTCAGCTTTACTGAATCTCTTGGTTCGCTAGAGGCTGTCTGTATTCGTCTACCGTTTCGTCCCCCCCCCCCCCTAAAATCTGTCAGAGGTTCATGCATGCCCTTTTTGTCATTTAAAACATATTTAAAGCGATTTGTGTATGTAAGAGATTCACAACAAAATTCAAATACCTTCAAACATACCAAAACTTGTGTTTCTTCTCTAATATCTCGACAAACCTAAATCCTTGATTTTTTTTTGATAGTTTAAGAGCTTTACAATTTATTTACGTGTCTGTGTGGTTGCACGCACAGAAGAGGCGTACGAACCAATTCATCACTAGATTAAGATCCAGAAATTTCCTGAACTTGAGAGACCATTTGAGATTCAGACTGGTAGATAAGAGGGTGACAAATATGCTGCCTAATTTTAGATGGTTATCTGAACGTGGAGATATCTTGAAACATTCGCCCTCTTCAGCCATTTGTGTGGAAGGGGTTCATGGCATCAATATCATGAGCATAACAAATTAATTTGCAGACTGGTATTTCAGATATGCCAAATGAGTGATAGCAACATGACTCCCAAAAATTGAACACAAGATTCCTTTTCATTGAAAACCACATCACATCTATTATATACTAAAAGCAATATACGGGTTTATAATAGAGCGATTACATTGATCCACATCATCTGATTTATTTTTGATAGTTAGATCTAAAATTTAAGGCTACGATTTGCCGAAACATTGTTATTTACGTAACCCCATATGTTGCATTTGACACGTTCCATATTTAATAGGCATGCAAAAAAAATTAAAGAGCCATATCCGTAGGAATTGGAGTCCTAATAGATATGGACTCTCCTACTTGATGTAACATGCAAAGCAATCACTTCAAAACAAAACCGTAGAGCTAGACAAATCGTACACTAGATAGCTTGCCTAATCCCTTAGAAAAAAAAGATAACATATACTAAGGAGCACCTTGCGAATAACTGAGTATGTCAAGAAAAAGAGCTACATACAGGCTAGCTTAGCTAGCTAGAAACGCTGAAATTTTGCTTTCACATAGAAATATTTTCTATGATTTAAATTTGTAACTTAATAAAATAGAAATAAACAATACAGATATGTGCATGGATAAGTACATAGAAATAACCAATATACATATCTATATTTTTAATTTAAGTATGAAACATAAACAAAATTTTGAAACTTGATTTACTAAATCTTTTAGAGGACACCTAAAATATAATACTCTTTGAATATCTGTTATATAGTAAAAGAATCTTGAAGGTGTTTTTCGGGACACCATATTAATCCACATATGCTAAAAGATATAAACCCTTAATTTTAATCTTAACGCCTGAGATTAAAATATAAAATAGTATGTACAAAAACATTTAGGTACAAAAGTAAACTTATGGCAGATAAGCGCAATGTGGACACACATTTTGCTTAGAAAAAGAGTACATGACTGATACGTTTCGATAGATCTGAAATATGCGATTGTGAATTAACGCAAGGACACAAGTTATAAGTCACATAATTCAATTCCATGTTGTTTGATTTCATAGGGAACGTGCAAAAAGACATGTTTAAAAACAAGTCCTTTCCCTATACGGTTGTGCGTCGGATATGGATATGGAAAGGTTTTGAATTGAACCACGCGGGACTAGGACCATCAAGTGTGTTGTTACCTTTTCAGAATATAAATGTTGAACTTTTGTATATAAGAAAGCAGGGTGAGTGTGGAAAAAATCAAGAAGGAACTACATTAGTAGATTATACGAGTAGTGGAACATCGAAAACGTTTACTTAAATCTTTTGGTTTCTAAAATCCCCTCATGAGGTCTGCATGTAGCTCCAAAAAACTCGATTAACCCGGTAAAATTACTTGATAGGTAAGAAAAACGAAACATGTGAAAAAAAAATAGATTGGTCCCTAAAAAAGCAAAGGCTTCATCAAAGTCCATCGAAGTTAGAATCGAATCTCCAGAGGTTAGAATAACCTTATAAATTAAAAAATGAAATAAAAGCTCAGCTAAAAAGTGGGATCCTAAGATTTTTGAAAGCACTTTTTCCTCAGACATAAGCATGGTCAATAATATGGTGCCCATAAATATATAGTCGTCATATATTCTCTATATATCATGTCTGATCGAGCAGAGTCTATTTTCAAAGGAACTTGCTAGGGGATTCTCAGATGGTAAAATGAATAGTCATATTTTTAGCTAACATGTGACATTTATTAGCATAGCTTTCACGAAGATGATTAATTCGTAAGTATGCATGTACCTCAAAAACTTTTGTTGATCCACTAACAATTTAAGTTTATGAAACATATTAGATTCCATATAAGAAGAAAAGCTTGCTCAAAGCCCTGGAAGTTAAAATCAATTCTCTGAACATTAGAACCATATTGTTATTACACAAGATAGACAACTAATTTATTTCCCATTCACTATCAAAACATTATAGATGGTTCCCTCGCATTTGCGAGGGCCACCTTGCTAGTTAAATTTAATAACACTTGAACCCAGGACCATTAACCCCGGGCACTTGTGAACCCACTTGCCAGCAAACGTCATGAAAAGATCTCTATCACGAAAGTTGTCACTAATGATATAAATTTCATAAAAAATTGTTCCACCCAAAATAAAGTAACCATAAACTATAGATATAACCACCAAATTTTGTCCCCAGTTTTCGTGGATTTTCGCCGTGTCAACGATGGTGGTAAAATTAAGGACACGGAATGTTTTTCATTTTCCTGCTGCAGTCTGCAGATACACCCACATGTCAAGAGATATCTGAAAGAGAGGCTCGGTACTATCCTGAAGATTGCCAAGTTTGAGTTTCAGACATCTGGATTTTTTTTTTGCTAGATGCCATTTGTAACTGCTGACTTTAGAACAGAAGCTTTGGGGGGCAGGCAGGAGCTGCTGTCGGTTCATGTCGCTGGCAAGAATCAATTGGTGAATTCTGAGATGTGTGGCCACCTTTCTCTATCTCCTTTTGTGCGCATTCAGTAATTCAGCACGTGATCTTATTGACGTTGCTTGGCAGAGCAGGCCTCTTCCGAAGACCGCACACGCACGCATATTACTGCAGCAGCTCCAATTCTTATCTGAATCTGAATGGATGCTGCATGCACATATGGCATCATTTTTTATAGCGGGGGGAAATACCTTCACTTTTCGACAGAAATAGGATCAGGTGCAATGGATCATATAGGTAGTGTTTTATACTGGTAGGCAACACATCATGGTGTCACCAATCAATCATGCATGTCAGGAATGAATTGGTGTTGCTGCTAATCCGATATACAATTGCTGCTAGATCTATGGTGAGTTTTTTCTTCTTCATGCAGATTAAACTTCCATGGATCAGATCTCTGGAAAGTAGTGGACGCATATATTTCCTGTTATCTATGAAATTGTTCTTCAGTTATCTTCTGAAAACGTGAGTCTTTCATTGCGCATTTCTACTGCCTACGACTTACCCAAAGTCTTGGCTAATCACCCACCAGCTATAACTGCACTTGCACAAGTGTCCACGGTGGTCTGAAACCTAAAGTGGTCATGGGCTTATGACTCAAAAGACAAAAAAAACCTTCAACCAAGTTGAAAAAATCATCACAAAAAGGACACAAGTTCTGACGGCGACACGATCTTAGGAGTGGTCAGCCAAACTACGACACACCACTCATCTCCACATCAGGGCATGAATTCCGTCCTCCTGTCACCCTTCGCCTCAGCAATAACCGGCAAGACGGCTGTTGCTTTAGAGATGGACAAGCAAATTAGCAACACCCGTCTTCCTTGACTTGCGTTAGTAGTCGACTGAGTGCTGCAAGACAGCTAGCTGGATCATCATTTAGCTCTAATTAACACGAGGATGCAAGGCAAGCTTGTTATGATTGACTTGCGTTATGCGTCTGCCTTGCCTTGCGTTAGTAATCGGCGAGTGCTGCAATCCCCCCCCCCCCCCCCGATTTGACCCCCTCGATTTCAACCGATGATCGGCTGTGAAAGATACAAATTAAGTGATGATTGGCTACACCGCAGCAGACCACAGTGAAGAAATCAAATGGCAATGGCGATGTTGGCCTAGTTTAATAGCAGTGTGCACCATCATATGATGCATAGACTGAAAGCTCACAGGCCGAAAGATGCTTGTTCATCGTCTAGACGATTCCCATTGAAACAATCGTCGCTGTTGGTCGGCGTTCCCTCTATGCGGCGTTCCGGCTGCGTCCACGGCGCTCTTCGGCGGTACTCCGTGTTGGTCGGCGTCCCCTCTATGCGGCGTTCCGGCTGCGCCCACGGCGCTCTTCGGCGGTACTCCGATGGCTACAGGTTGTGTAGCACGACGGCGGCTAGGGGATGGCCATGAGGTTGCAGTTGGTGGCTTGTGCCGGTACTTGTTTGGACGGGCGCGAGGTCTTGGGACTCCCTGCTAGGCGAAAGCTTTGTCTTGGCGACCGACCGATGACGGTGACGCCCGTGGGCGCCGCTTCCTTCTTGAAGGCGTCGTCGAAGCGGGAGTTTCCTGATCTCCGCCTGGGTTCTCCGCGGGAAACCCTATATCCTTTGCGGGATCGGGCATGGGCGGCGCTCTTGTGTCGCCTTGCCTCTTGGGGCCGCGCTTTGGACGTCCACCGGTCTCAGGGTCTTGGGGAGTGTTTTGGTGGTTCGGCGGAGGCGGGCTCGTCTTCGGCCAGGAGGGGCGCGGCCTTGGGGCCGGCGTGGTAGTTGGGAGCGATGTCTCCGGTCTTTCGCCTCCGCCTATTGCGTTGAGGTGTGGTGTCGACCAGTTTGGTCGTCGACCCGTGTGGAGCGCAGCCTCGGGGCTGGCGTGTGGTGTCGTGTTGTAACGGTTTTTCGGCCAGTTTTCCTCATAAACGGGCCAACTCTTTTCTCCTATATCAATGAAAGGCAAAGCTTTTGCCTCGTTTCAAAAAAAAAAAAACAATCGTGGCTGACTATTCCCAGCCTCTGCTGAATCCAAAGGTTTCATTAATGTGAACCTGTGGAGAACCAACAAAATTCTTGCACAACCTTTTGAGAAGGCACAAGTTTCTTTAAGATCACAGCAAACTAGTGGAAGCATATTTTTCAGTTATCTTTCAAACTCGTTTTTAAGTTATCTTTCAACATTTTACTTTCTCGTGGTATTTTCTTTCAAAATCTTACTTCTCATGGTAATTGAAGCATGTGGTTGCGTCTTCAGTAAGCACTGACGTTGTTATCTGCTCCGTTTTCAACACAGATCACTCGTGGCATTGTCCAAAAAGTTTCAATTGACACGTTACTGCATATCATCATCAACGACAGTGGGCACAATGTCACGAAAAGTTCAATTGACAATCCGGAGCTTTTAGGCCACAAAGTTCTGGATCTTTCGGTCCATTTTTCGCCATGCATGAGCACCAACTTGTTTCGATAACCATCATGGAAAATTATTTTATTTTATTTCTTTTAGTAGCCATTAAGGTACCATGGCCCAACTTTTAACTGTACGACTTTAAGATTCTTTTGCATATCTCCTAGTACCCTTTTAAACAACCACTCATGGCTAGTACTAGTAGAAGAGGTTCCCAATATTTTCACTACAACTCGTCACTGGGTAGAAGAGATTTGACTAAGGATACAAGAATTCATTGAAACTTGAACAAAGGTGGACATGATATATGTGTGATTTAACCTATCCACTGTGAGCATCAGTGGCTAGCTTGAAACGTAAAGCGCTTCTTTCTCAAAAGGCAAAACAACCTTCAACCGAGTAGAAAATCCAGTAAAAGGACACTAATTAATCCTGAAGATGACACGCTCACACTGGAACACCCGCTCATGCTTGCAAGATTCGCTATATCCCACCACGAATCATGTCACCATCACCAAAATTCACAGGGTAAAAAAGTGGCGTGCCGTGAAATCAAAAACCACACTACAGCTATGACGAACCACGTTTCTGTCTACATATGGTGGGCATCGCGCTGTAGAGAAAGACGCCACCTTTCACATCAGGTAGTCATCACCCGATTTTTTTGACAAAGAGCATATATTAATATCGAAGATACCAATTACACATAGGCTCTGCAACAACGCATTGCCCTAGCAGCATTACGGATGCACACAACCAAAAAAAGAAAGAAGAATTACAGAAAAAGAAAAGTCCTGGTACGGTGGTTTAGTCCTTGAAACAGCAGCACTAATACCACCAAGACAACACCATAATCATCACCCGATTAACTCTTCGACATGATAACCTCGACATTACTCGATTGAGAATCAAAACGTTCAACACCACCAGTCACCATATAAGCAGCCAATCACGCCGCGAGCAATGCGATCCATAGAAACAACCAACCATTTGGCTCGGAATATCTTTATCGGTTTTCTTTTGCTCGGAATGTACAACATGCGGGTGAAACTGTTGATTTCGCTTGGCAAAATGCAAGAGGAGACCTCTTTTTTCAAGATTTCTGAAGGAGGAAAATCTTGCTCTGCTCAATGCCTTCTACGCTAAATCTATGATGTGAAGTGTCATCGCAACAACCTCGCGCGATGGGAAATAATTAGTACAAGAACTACGATTGGACCTCTCGTCCTTTCCCTCTCGATTTTTATTGTGATCCTGTTCGATGGCGGAGACCCCGATCCATCCCGACAAAGCTATGGTGGAGGAAAACTGAGGGCAACAACAGTTAAGGAAGAGGGACCATGGCTTGGTTATGTCCCAATTCAGACTCATCTTACTTATTGACACATCTAAAGAATTATCTTTAACCAAAAGAAATGCACAGCCATTCCGAGCTGTTTTTTCCTGTTTCACGATAAGCTTTTGCCATTTATGTGTGGAGGATATCAATTGGAGCATCCATATAGTATAGGTAGATAATACGTTTGGGTCAAGGTCAAGGTGCTACCGGCCTGGCTAGTTTGCCGGTCCAAAATTTTGACCAGGCTCATCGAAGGGGATGGATCCTTCAGTGAGGGTGATCGACGAAATCTGCAGACTCGCTAACTAAAGATACCGATGAAATAAAGAAATCATCGATCGTTCCAGGAAAAGGATTGGGTCACTTGGAATTAGATCATGCTAGATGCTCAATTGGATGGCATATTCTAAGCCCTGAGCCGATCAGTTCATAACACTGCAAGCGTACTTTCAGCACGTGTTCAGTTCGTCCAGTACCCAGATGGAGACGAGCAAGCACACAGCCGTGCACATGGAGAAGGGGAATTTTGCCGAGATTTTTATCAACTGATGTCTACGAAGATCGATTGTGTGTCTGATTAGAGACTTTTACAAAAAAAACAAATGCTTCCTTCATTCAAAAATAAAACCTGCTTAAGTTTTTCTAGATACGATTATTATTGAGCGGCTTTTAGTGTGTAGAAAAATCTATTTTTTAAAAAATTGAGCAGCTTTTTTGAAAAAACGGAAACACTTTCCTAACATAATTTACTGCTCCTTCTTTATATATTATTTGTCACTAATATTGATGTAGTGTTAAAGTAGACTTGTGATCCATCTTGTCGACATAACGAGTAGTATATCCGGATCCCGTGGTGCTGTCCGAATTGCCACAACACATTAAGATACAAGTTGACTTTTAGATGAATCGCAAGTTGATAATGTACAAATCTAATTTAAGCTCTCCAACCTGACAAGCGCGCAGCCACCCCACATGGAGATGGAATACTAGGTCCGATTACCAATCAATCCATGGATTCTTTAATTCTATGGACGCCTTGAGCCAAGATTACGAAATTGGTTGACCCATTTTTAAGGCATTAGGGGATCATGTGTTTAACACTAACCTAAGCGACCTTAGCTCATCTCACTCTGGCTGGGGGAGTGGATATATAAACCCAATGTTTGAGTTTAAATTTTTATGGATGCAAATTTAGGTTTTTATTTATACTCGAGGCCTCTTGCCATAAAAATAGTCGCCGTGCCAAGATGAATATAAAGTTGAATTCCACCGTAAGTTGGTTAACTTGGCGAAGGACAATCACTATCCTATTCTTATAGGAGGAAATTTAATTTGCTAAGATTTCCATATAAGAAGAGCAAAGTCAGATTTAACAACCACTGTCCTTTCTTATTAAATATTGTGATCGGTAGTCTTGATTTAAGAGAGATTTCAATGAATGGGAGACAATTCAGCCATACGAGAAATTGGACGGGGTAGGGAACACCCAAAAACTACAGTGTAAACGCCAGTTCAATTTTGAATTGGGATGCTTGCATTGTGAGGACTTTTCTAATATGGTTTAAAAGATGTGGGAAAAACCTGTGTTGCTGGCCACAGTCCAGTTCAAAAGTGGAAAAATAACTGTGCACAATGCGTAAACAACTAGCTGGATGGGCTAGGCATATCGTGGCCGGCTAAAAAATGAAAAGCTTCTCTTATCATCCAATATATTGATGAGTTAGAGGCTTTCGCGAAAATACGACCATTGTTTACGCAAGAGACTAAACTGAAAAATCAATCCAATGCGCATACTCAAATGGTATCAGCGGTCAAAAGCCCAAGTCATTTTGGAATGAGACTCAAATACAATATACTTTCATAGTGTTTCCAATGGCAGACATCGAAAGAAACATGTTCACTCTCTTGTTCAAAATGAGGGTGCGATCGAAGGGCATGGACAACTCAAACCTTATATTACAAGTTACTATAAAAATCTGTTCAGGGACCTGAAGAGGATAACTTCTCAATGGATGAATCCCGAAGAATGACATTCCGTGAGTTTTTCATGAGGAAAACGCCCACCCTACTACAGCTTATTCTGAGGAGAAAATAATAAAAGGTTATTTTTCAAATGGAACACAACAAAGCCCCAGTTTGGACAGCTTCCCATTGGAGTTCTATGAGAACTTGTAGGAGACGATCAAAATGGACTCGCTCAAACTGTTCAATGCTCTTTATGCTAGAAAACTTGAACTATTTCGCCTAAATTTTGGTGAGACAATTTTTCTGCTAAAAGTTAATGAAGCGGAAAGGATCCAACGATATAAGCTTATCTATCTTCTAAACATTAGCTTTAAAATATTCATGAAAACCGTAACTATTAGGCTAAACTCGATGAATGATTATGTTCTACGTTTGACTCTGACTGTTCTTATGCAAGGAAGAAATATCCTTGATGGGTAGTGATCCTGCATGAAACAGTTCATGAGCTGCATTGGAAAAAGATAAATGAATTATATAAAAGATTGACTTCAAACAGGCTTATAATAAAATTAAGTGGTCTTCAATCCATCAAACGTTTAGAATGAAAGGTTTTTCTAGCGAGTGGCTCGCGCTAATCCATAATATTGTTTTCGGGGAAAGTGTAGCTATCAAAATCAATGGCAATATTGGTATTAAAGATGATTGAGTAAAGGCGGTCCATTATCAACAATGTTATTTCATATAGTGGCTTATATGTTAGCCATAATGATAGAGCGTGCAAAAAAATGATGGTCAAATTGTGGGTGTAGTCCCACACCTCGTGAATGGAGGATAATATATTCTTCATTATGTCGATGGCACAATTCCCTTTATGGAACATGACCATGAAAAGCAAGAAATCTGAAATTAATATTATCAGGTTTCTAGCAGCTCTCGAATCTTAAATTTAATTTCCACAAAAGTGAATTATTTTTTGTTTGGGTGACGACCAATAAGAGGCTACCCTTTATGCTTTTTTCCAGTCAGTTACTTAGGCTGGTTCATTATCGGAGGCTCATAATACTAAGTGAAAATGCATCGAGGAGAGGCTACAAAAACGGTGAAGTGCAACCGGTGCGCGATGCGAGTCCACATGGCCTTAAGCGCGCACTAACCGTCTCGCAACGCGCGTGTGGACCGATGCACGGATGCCAGAAGGCTAAAAGGTGGCAAGCGCAGTAGCTTTGTCCATCAATGCCCGTCGATGATCGGTGCGACGCATGTGCTCCTATGTCGGCATTGATGTCGAAGGCGCCGAAAATTTGTGCGGGCATTGATGGTCTGGGGTTCTTATACCGACCTTGCGTCGGTCTCTCCCACAGCACCGCCCGTTAGCGCCAAAAACCAGCCCGCCACCACCTCCAACGCTAGAGGAGATGTGGAAGCTGTCGTCCTGGCTCAAGACATCAATTTGGATTTGAGCGGATGTGTATATCCTAGCTATGCAGAGGCCAAATGTAATACTTAATTATTTTAAATAATAAAACGTTTTTTATTGAAAATGATTTAAAAGAAATATCACTCTGTTATTGAGAAAGAAAATAACAGGATGGAACGGGTGGTGCACTGTCTCTAGATATCAATATGATAAGATAATTAATAATTTAAGATGTAACCCGTGCGTATATATCCATGGAGCCATCATGCCCATCACCATTAACTCTTTAGTTCCGATTACTTAGTCAATCACATAGTAGCCAGCTTATCGATGTTCAATTATTTGCTCATGTACTATAGCTCGACAGTTGACGCACACACCTGGTCCCATGCATGGTGTCCTTGTTGCTGGTAGCAAGTGCGGCAGACGCGATGCAGACCTAATTGTGATCCCATTTGTTGTTGTGAAGTGTATAAGTAGATTGTCTAGCTCTTTCCATCAGTTCGGACTTTTGGTTTAAGTGGCCAGTGCATGAATCTTAACATGGTATCATAGCCCCAGGTCTCGAGTTCAAATTCTGGCTTTCACATGGTTTTCGCAATTAAGTCTAAAAATTGTTGTTGCCCCCCTCTTTAGCCACCGCTGATGCCCTGTTTCGGTGTGCTCTTCTTCTTTCACGTGTTGACTTTCTCTTCTCCCGTCACACGCGAGTGGGGGTGTTGTGAAGTGTATAAGTAGATTGTCTAGCTCTTTCCATCAGTTCGGACTTTTGGTTCAAGTGGCTAGTGCATAAATCTTAACACTTGTGAGGTAAATATGAATCTAATTAAAAAATATTATGGAACAATGTTGCACCATTATAGTATCTATTATGACACACAACTTTAATTCCAAACTTAAAATGTAGCTCGACAAAACAAAAGAAAAAAAAACTATTTTGGGACATTATTTGTTATATGATGTCGTATACCTAAGTCACCAAAAAGTATATAACCAACTATCGGTAAGATGGTTAGAAGTATAGAACCTACGAGAGCGATCAAACCCGAGGTTAGAAGATCATGATATCTCCTCACATGCCCTTGTGAAATCCTACCAAAAAACTTTGTGGTCAAAATATCATGGTATCTCTAGATAATTATTTCTACCAAACAGTTGACAAATTCGATGGACATGGAGCCATGGGCTTGAAATATGACATCAACAATCTAACAATGTCAACCGACACAAAGTCTAAGAGTGGAGTGTTTTTCCACTACTCACATGCGCCTGTATCTCTATGTAGGCCAGGTGGGCTTCCACTAAAATAGTTGAGAAAATTTCATAAGAGATATCCGGAAGCCCCAAACGAAACCCATAATCATTTTTTAGTTTTACTGAACATTTATGTTTATTTTTATTTAGTTCTATCACGATATAATTATTTTGCTCTATCATGATACAAAATCTGCTCTCTGTATTTTTTTTATTATTTAAGTGTAGTTACCACAACAAACTACATGAAAATACTTCTTTGTTATGTAATTAACTAATTGTAATGTTTATAACCATGTATGAGAAATAGACTTACTTTCTTTGCTAAAAAGCGTGCATAGGATTTGTAACAAAATGTTGGTTAATTCTTTTTTTTTTCTGGAGAATGGCGCTTCAATATTCTTCTCAAACTTAGTACTCTTATACAACTGAAAATAAATAAAAGAGTCATAACATCATGCCTCCACATAATAGTAGGGGATGCTGAGATGACTTTTAGTTTTAGGAGATGGTGTGTGCGAGAAGACAACACCGGAGATGTGGGACACCCCCTTATTGTTCGGCTAGAGGCACCGGATGAAACTATCTGGATCACATCGAACAAGGCATGAAACACACACAGTTTTTTACCTAGGTTCATGCTGCTGCGTAAAATCCTATATACTACTTATCTCAATTGATGGTGCGTCCTGCTTATCTCAATTGATGGTGGATTTGCACTCATGTTACAACGGGAGAAACAATCTCCTAAGGCAGTCAGGGCCCGTGGCGGAGTTACATCATCTGGAACCAGGGTGCACCGAGGATGCCACAATAGATATAAAACAAATTTAGGGAGTGCATATGTGGTAGAAAACTGATGTTTTACAAAGAAAAATTCCTAAAAGGGGCTTAGCATTTCAAGCTTCTCCTTTCATAGTGTAAGGATACCATTTGGATGTATAAAATTTCTAAAAAAGGGTTTAGTGTTTCAAGCTTCTCTGTTAGCTCTATAGTTCTAATCTTTTTGCACATTTCTACTAAATACCATGACTTTGTTAAAAGAGTCAACTACAAGAACACTGAACATGTCAAAATTGAACAGTGTATTGACTACACATCCTGCATTAAACAGGGAAGCATATACACATAGTCAACTGTACAGGGTGATGCTGGAGCCAAAGCATCCAGGACATACATCAGTCTGCAAGCCAGTCCAGATTATAACACTCTTCTGCTACCTGCACGCGCAGGTCTGGGATGACCTGCTCAGCCTCTCTCCAAAGCATCGCCGTCTCCTCGTCGCACACGACGTGGCCGAGGGACTTGAGCGAGGAGGAGGACCTCGGGAGGCTCCTGAGCCGCGAGCACTCCCTCATGTCGATCTTCTCCAGGTTAGTCAGGTGGCCGAGCTCCTCCGGGAGGTCCGTCAGGTTGATGCACTGCGATATGTCAAGGTACTTCAGCCTCTTCAGGCTGCACACCGACGGCGGGAGCTTCCACAGCGCCGGGCAGGCGTACACGCGCAGGATGCTGAGGCAGTGCAGCTTGCCCAGCTCATACGGCAGCTCGGTCAGGTCGTGGCAGTTTGAGATGGAGATGCTATCCAGGGAGCTGATCTCACATATACTAGGTGGCAACTGCTTTAGATCTACACAGTGGTCGATGGTGAGGTTGGATAGGCACGGGAATGTCATCGAGAGGTCCATCGTTGACCCTCTTAGACTGTTGTTTAACTCACACAGCACGAGAGAGATCTTGCGCAGGCTCTTCAACGGGATTGTGCTTTTTGGAAGTGGTGGGAGTGTGATCTTCTCTAGCCAGAGGCTGCGCAAGTCACTGAGCATGGTGAAGGCAGATAAGTTGTCAAGGGCCGCACTGGTAGTACCATAGTTGATTAGCACCAGGGCCTTCAGGTTCTGCATAGTTGCGATGAACGGCGGGAGGTAGTACACACTTGAGGCAAAGTTGAGGATAAGAACTTCTGCCTTGGGGAAGCTCATCTGGAACCAGTCAGATTCTTTCATCGCACCTGAAGTTTGAAATCAATTCGTTAGATCATCTTGTACTTGTAGTAAGTCGATAAGGGGAAATTTTGCACCACTAGAAAAAAATTGACAAACAGGTGCCCGCAAAAAAAGAAGTTGACAAACAGTGAGTGATCAGACATATCACCTGTGTGAATGGAAACTATCTGAGCTTCAAAGGGAGTGTCCTTATTTCTCTGCCAATCTCTGGGAAGTGATTCTTCTCTTCTTGGCATTACTAATCGCCCCCGTTTGTTCAGAGAATCACGCCCACTCATGTGAAGTGCCAGATCCCGCAACACATCATGTTGCGTCACTGAATAGTCATGATAGTTACTGTATAAATCTCCAGCTTTATTCCTGCAAAAAGAGCATAAGAGAATCAGATATGTTCTTGCAGTATATGGATTATCAAATGATTTCAAGAACATATGTAGCATACTTACTGTGCATCATTAACTAAGGTAAGCAGGTTTTTGTTCGACAGCTCCATTAGGATGGCGAAAGCATCTGGCTCTTCAAGATCATGTATCTCCATCCAAATGTTGATCAACACGTCAAGAGGGATCTTCTTATCCTCTGGGAAGCAACCCAGATCAAGGAAACATTCTCTAACCTTTCCTGACAAGCACTCGACGCTTGCAGCCATCCTCTCCAGGAGTTTGGTCTCATGCGAGTCGGAGATAGACTCTCCTCGTGACAAGCGGTTCTTCGCGCTCAACCATATCATAGGAGGCTGATCACGCAAGGATGCACCGATAACCTTCAGAGCTAGCGGAAGCCCTCTGCACTCAGCGGCCACCTGCTTAACCAGCTTCTTGTCAACAGTCTGAGGAATACACTCCTGATCGAAGGCAGCAGTGCAGAAGACAGATAGAGCTTCCTCTTCGCCGAGTAATTTCATTTCATAGGTCCGTTTAACTAGCGTAGGGAACTTCAACCTTGATATGACAAGAGTCGTGCAGCCAGGGAACTTGAACACGAGCTCCTCAAGCTGTGAGAGAGACCACACATCATCAAGTATAACAAGGACTGGTCCTTTGTCCCTTGGTCCTAACTTGAGCTGCCATTCCGGGATCTGGTTATACGTGCCGAGCACGATGTTGCTGCTGATCTGCTCCCACAGCCTCATCTTGATGGTCTCCAAATTCGCGGACTGCGAGACCGTCTCGAAGAAGATCCTGTTGTTGAAGTAGCCTGAACAAAGGAACATGTATTAGCGCTGGGTAGAGAAGAAAGATTGCTAAATTTCGAGATAATAAACTATGAAAGAAGATAAAGAGGATTATCATCACTAGTTCCAAGTGTCTTTGTAATTGCAGATGGTAATATCATATTTGAGTTACACCACGACCAAATTAATTGGGATTTAACAGTTGATATAAAATTATTGGAACGATAAGAAGAGGAGTATGTTACTTGGATCTGAACCATAATTAAATAGATATATGTTTAGAGCAGTAGAATAAGTGGCAATCATTTTTGGTTGAAAACAAAAATGTAACTTTCATGATGGCAAAAGATTTTCAGAGTATCTGCAAAGTTTGGCAGCCGGGAGTGGTTGTGTTGCTCTCACAGCAACCCTATCCCATGACAGCCATGCGCATGGTCAAAGCGCCAATTTTGACCAAAAAATAAGTGGCGCGGACCAAAACGTAAGCATCAGCCTCAACTTTACCTAATCGAAAAGATGACACGCCAATCAAGCACCAAAGATTCCCCATTTTTCTCAATCTTTCTTACCCCGTAATTCCACGAGAGAATTTTGGAAACATCTACTCAAAGAATCGAATGATGAACTTTGTACTGTAGTATGCAAGAACCGAACAAAAAAGAAAGAATTTAAGGAAGAATAATTCCTATGAGACGGGATGGTTTGTGGGATTCGATTCTTGTTTAGAATTATTACCTTGGACCTTTTGATCCTTGTAGATCTCCATGGCGAGCGTGGTCTTGCCGCTGCCGCCCATGCCGCAGATGCCGACGACCTCCCAGCCGCCGCCGCCGCTCATGACCATCTCCTTCACCTTGTCTTTGCCCACCTTGATGCCGCTCCCGAGCAAGTCGCCGCCTTTTTTGTCGAACTCCTCCGCCGGGACCTCCAGATCCATGGGCGTGCACACGGCGCCCTTGGCCGCCGGCGTCGCGACCTCTACACCCTTGGCCGGCGGCGGCGCGACGGGCAGGGACATGGCCACGCCCTTGGAGGGCGGCGGCAGCGGGACGGGGAGGGACATGGCGGGCGGGGAAGCCTGCATGGCGGCGGAGACCTCCTCGACGCGGCGCTCGAGGCGGCCGATGCGCGCGTCGGCCTCGTCGCGGAGGCGGCGCACGCCGTCGAGCACGCTGACGGTGGCGTGGCGCGCCAGCCAGCGCGCGATGCCCTGGTCGGCCGCCTCCATGCGGCGGGCCAGCTGCGCGGCGCGGTACACGTTCCAGCGCGGGGAGGCGGCCGCGCGGCGCGCCAGGTCGAGCGCCTCCCGGAGCCGCGCGGCCAGGTCGCCGAGCTCGGCGCCGCTGCGGAGGGCGCCGGCGGGGTGCGGGTGCTGGACGAGGGGCAGGAGCGGCTCCACGGTGCGGCGCAGGCGCTCGGCGGTGGAGCGGCAGAGGAAGGTGCCGGTGACGGCCCGCAGCAGCTCCTTCACCGCGTCGCCGGCCAGCTGGTCGAACAGGATCCGGCCTGGGTCCATGGCTCCCCTCCCGCTCTCGAACAGGAGCCTCGCTTGCTTATCTTCTTGGCTGCTTTGGTGGTGGGGTGTGCTGGGTGCGAGCTTGCGTGAGCTGGGTTAGTCGGGCAAGTGAGAGGTCGCCATCGCCATGGGGGAGTGGAGGAGGAGGAGGAGGAGGAGGAGGGGGGCGGCGTTTGGTCGCGGAGGCGGAGGAGGTGGAGATGGGTTTATAGAGGGCGGCACGGCAATGGGCTCCCGGTGGGAGTGGAGGAGGAGGGTCAACCGTTTGCGGTGAGGGGTCGCCGGTGCACCGGTGGGCTCCGCCGTGTGTACACGAGGAGAATATATAGCACCAGTGCACCGGGTAGTCGCCCAGAGTAGACCTGGATCACCTGACCTTTACCGGATTAGGCTGGTGCCAATGCACCGCCCCACTATAGTCTCGCCACGTCAGCTTTTTTTTCACTCTCACCCCACTCTCACCCCACTCTTACCCCACCTTGCCAATGCATGGGCTATAGTGAGAGTTCTCACTTCTCTCTCCTCCACATCACCATTTCCTTTTCACATTAAGTTATTTCACTTGATTTATTTTAGACATTCAAAATAATGCAAGAAAATAATTTTATTCAACTTAAAATGTTACCGATTACATAATAATTAATAAAATTGTATAATAAAAATTAAAAATTACATAAAAAATAAAAATTCTACTCCTCTTCCTCTTCTTCCTGCTCCTCCTCCTCGACGTCATCTTCTTCCAGACCAAGCTTTTTTTTTTCACCATCTTGATGGCCTTCGCATGTTTGCGCTTTTCTGCTTCGTCCATGTCGGCGGTTGATCGGTCTTTCATTTTGTTCCATTGCTTGAATAGCTTGGCCTTCTTCATCATGTTCCTCATCGCGAAGGATTTACTTCCTACCTCACTGCTTGATCAGGTTTCCTTCCCCTTTCTCCTACCCTTACGTGCCACGGCCTTGGCCCTATCACGGCCCGTTGGACGCTCTTCCTCCGTGTCGCCTGTCGCCTCGCTAGAGCTGTACTCACCAGAAGTTCCTTGACGGGTTCTCTTGGAAGTGGAGTCGGTTCCACTACCAGGACCATGTTGTCCTTTCCACTTCGCCTCATTTTTTACAGCATCCCACCAGTGGTGTCGTCTGAACGGCTGAGTCACTCTTTTGTCATTCGCGTACCTCTTCATTGCCGCCTTCATGACCATACCATCGTCTGCTCCACTCTGACGTAACGCCGATTCTTGGATGTGAAATGCATTGAACAGGGACACCTCCTTGTTGTAGGCGTTCCAATGATCCTTCAGTTGCTTCGAGGTCCGATGACGGGCAGGATCCGCGGTAGAGTTGAAGGTTGCAGCTATCTGACCCCAAAAACTAGTGTCGGACTTGCAATTACCGGCAACAGAGTCATTGGAGTTAAAAAGCCAAGTATTAACCTACCCCGAAATAGATATTGTTAGTGAAAAATCGAAGCAAGAACCAACCCCGAAATAAATATGTGATGGGTAAGTAAAGTACCAGTTTTTCCTCTTCCTCTTTTGTCCAGTCAAGCCTCTTTGGACGCGGTTGACGCGGTGGTACGATTGTTTCCGCGGCATCGGACTCCAAGCTTGGAGCACTGGCTTCAGGAGGTGGTGGGGGGTACGGACCATATGGCGCGTATGGATACGGATGCGGAGGGTATGAACCATATGGCGGGTAAGGAGGTACAGTGCCACTCCCGCTACCTGTAGGTGGAGCATGTGGAGGTGGTTGGGGGTATGGATACGGAGGCGGAGGGTATGAACCATATGGCGCCGGAGGTGGAGCGTATGCCCCATATGGCCCCGGAGGTGGTGTGCCGGAGGGGTATAAAACTCGGGGATGCGGCGAAGAACCGACATTGGTGCGACGATGTGTCGGAGAGAGATCATCTAGGCCTATTGGTGACCCGTCGGGACCCAACAGATCCGTGAACGTGGTCAAATCTGGTGGAGTCCAACCGGACATGGTGTAGAAGGTTTGAGAGAGTGAAGGAGATGAAATGGGTGTGGAGTGAGTGAAACCATATGGGGGTATTTATAGGGGGTGGGGATGAAATTTTAGGGTTTTTTGGCATTTTTTCGGATTTTTTGAAGTACCAACGGCTACCCCAACGGCTAGCTGAGGTAGACGAATCAGATCGCGCCACCTCAGCTAGCCGTTACACACTACCGCCCGCCTCTCGCCCGCTCCCGCCCGCCTCTGGCCCACCTATCGCCCGCCTACCGCCCGCTCTCGCCCGCCCTCTCGCCCGCCCCTCTCTCGCCCCGCCCCGCCAACGCTGCCGCCTCGCTACCGCCCCTCTCTCGCCCCCAACGCGGGCGGTAGCCGGGCGGGAGCGGGCGATACCGCCCGGCGCCAGCACCACCGCCCCGCGCTCGCCTCCCGCCCCACTCCCGCCTGCCTCTCGCCCCGCGGCGGGCGATACCACCCCGCCTCCAGCCCCCATTGGCACCAGCCTTAGGCGTGTCGGGTCTGGAACAACATCGCACGCAGGCCAGCCATTTTTGGACTCAACATGGCAATATGCTTTGAAGGTGTGTACATACATTTTCGAGAGAAATTATTTACGTACGAACGCATGCATGTTCTAGGAGTATACTACTAGAATACATGCATAAAATAAATGAAAAAATATGATAGTTGTGTAATTTTAGAACGGTTTTGGTAACTGAGAATTACTTATGTCTCAATCATCCACAAAAATGCACTAAAAATGTGCAACTGCAGTTAAAAATGTGTAACTCGAATCAGTTGAGTTGACTGAGACATAGGCACTCCCATCTTGGAATTCTATGAATCTGTGCTACGACATGCGTACCAAATAGATTAAACTAGTACTAGTTTTAAAAACAAATAGATTAAACTACAATTTACATATTTGTAATGTACGAAATAACAAAGCAAACGAACATGCATTAATCGTAGGCTCTGTTTTGGGATGCAAACTGAAGTTGCGAACATATAATTTAGCTACTACTACTTTCCATATAACGGGGACTAGAGTTATAACTGATCGATTCCAATTCGATCTGTTTGATGACAATGGAGCCGAGGACTTCCGTTTTTTTAATAGAGCAACCAACCGTATTTCATTAACCGAAAACTAAACACAAACCGGAATAAAATGATTATCCTGAATTTGCAGATAGAAAAATATAAACGATCGTGAAATACAAAACGATCCATGGGGTTTCCTGCAAACACCATAGCCAGCCACCGCCGCCAAACTCCAGCGCCGCCGAGACGGACACCGGAAGAGACGCCGAGTATCCACCATCGCAAGATCCAAAAAATCATCATCGCCAACGAGGATTTGTGAGTCGATGAACAGGCATGCTGCAAGCAGGAAGGCACATGTCGTTGTGGCACGTCGACCTCGGGACGTCCCCATGCTATCTTGGATCAAGATATGTTGCCTCCCATCGAGGAAGTCGGAAAAGAACGATATATCCACAACCTCCGGACCAACATCTTCATTCCAGAAGAACCACCGCGCCCCGGTCCTCGGCGCCCCAGCCTGGGTCACCCACGCACATGATCTGCTCCATGAGAACGTGACGAAGGCAACGACAACAAAGATGATGTGCTGAGCACGGGCGAGAATAAGTGAGACGGCCAGGAGGCAGCCGACACCCATGGTGGTGGCGACAACCAAAGGAACGGACGTGCGTCGTCTATCGTCGAGTAGCGCAACACGTCATTACCAGTGTTTGCTACGCGCACACTCGCCGAAGACAAAGGAGGGCACTGGCGCGAGAGTGTGGCGCCCACATTGTCCCTTGCACAACTCCTGAGGCCGTGTGGCGCGACACTTGCGACGACGGATTACATGCCTAGGACATGTCGCTGATGGCACAGGTGGGTGAGATCATCGCCGTCCTCGTCCGCTTAAGCCCCGCCGGCAATTCCATGCTGCCTGATATTCTCGCCATGAGGACGATGCCACCCACGATTGTTTCCTTCAAAAACTCGGCCCCTCTTCGGCCCTCTTCCATGTGCCGGCTCGTGCTATCATTGCTCACCATGGCCGAGATATTCCCCTTCGCCGTGTCATTGTTGCTCCCGTCGTCCGCTTCCCCAGCCTCTGCCATAGTCATCATGCTCCTCGCAACTCCTGAGGCCATGTGGCGCACACGTGGGTCTCTGCCTCGAGGCTCTCAGGCGGTGAGCACCAACGTGATTCCATCGGCCTCGCTCTGCTCCATGAACCCAACGTGCTCGACGAAATGTCTCCAAATTATACTATAAGATAATTGTCGACTATTTTCTAGCTCTTATGAACCAAGTTTGAAACTTACTGAACAGAATGTTTTTAAAGAATTTCTTTGCCATGTTTCATCAAGTATCAACATGTATCATTTAAGTTTCAAAAGTCAATTTTCAAAATCTATTCAATATTGGTCTCATTTCAAAATTGCCTTGAATAGGAACCCAAATATTCAAACAGATCAGAAATTGAATTTTCGGTTCAAAAACTACAGAGATTTTAAGTTTTCTCACTAGATGTAATAGTGCAAAGGAAAAGGGAATCTATCTCACACCAAAACTATAGAAAAAGAGATGAGAGAAGGTGGTCCCGCGCACGGGATGCGTGCGCCGTGCACGGGAGAGTTACATTTGTCCTAGAGCATTGCATTGAGAAGACCATTGGGCGCCATGCATGGATAGCTTTTTTCGATAAAGGGAATTATACACTATATAAAAGCTAAACGTTTTAGCGATCTGATATCAATTGGGGCACTGTAGATCTGCTATTTTTGCGTTCCTTCCTTCGGTAATTTCGTGCCATCTGTCCTTCATTTGTGGGTCCTGCTCTTTTTTACATTTTTGCTCCTTTATTTTTGACGTCTATTTTACAGGTTACCGGTTAGGCTTCCGGTTAACACGTTATTGGTCGCAGCGTGGGAGTGAATTGATAGGAAATTGTAAACCACTCGCCTGGGATCAGGATATTGCGGTTTTTCTGGAAGAATCCCGTCTCCCTACTATTTGCCGTTTCCTCTTCTCGAACCAAACGATGTGGAGGCCGGCCAAGCTGCATTGGATGCGAACGAGGACGGAGATGCCCTATCCGACCATGGGTCTGGCCGCGACCAGCGGTATGTTGCGTGCCCGCTCCCTCCTCTACCTCAGGCTCTGTCTTCCGCTTCACCCCCTCTCTTCCTGTCTCCTTCAGCCGCCGATGGCAGCGAGCGCAGTAGAGGATCTCGAACTTTTCCGGCGCGTCCTTGGCTCCACGGCTACCGGTATCGGCGTCATCAGGCCGCCGTCGCGTCCCTGACCCTACCAGCTTCGGGTGGCAAAAGGAGTGGCGGGGGTCCGGGGCAAGCAGCACGTCAGCGTGCCATGGCCCTGCGCCCTAGGCTAGGGCGGAGAGCAAGTATCCACGGTTGAGTCTTCTTCTCCTTTCTTGATTCGTTTTCAGCTTCAATCTCAATTTCTTGACTTTGGTCAGTGTTTATGTAGTCCACATCTACGTAGTTCAAGGTGTATTTGCTGTTTCTTGATTTCCTGGGCTCTAGGTATGCATAGTTGGATGTAGTGTTTTGTTGATGTTCCGTATGATTCCTGCTGTTTCTTGCAGTTTTGGACATGGATTTTACTGGGAACAATAGTCACAAGAAAGTGAATTGGAGGAGTGAGCCAATCATGAAAGCAAATATGGTTTCGACCCACACTGCCTATTTGGTGAAATGCAGTTACTTGGGTTCTTCTATTTTCTGCTTCTCCGTAACTTTGCATGCAATATATCCATCTTGGTAATTGTATATGGAGTTTGGAGAGTGTGTATATGGTCAGGTATTACTTTGGAGAGTGGGTATATGCAAGGTATTCTGCGAGTTAGGCTGTTGATTTAGTAATTTCTTGCATATATATGCATCGATTCTGCTATTATCGTTGTTTGTTCCCAGCATTGGAACATTTGTATCTTGCATTTGCAGGTTAAATATTAGGAAGTATTCTTCTTTACGTGATATTGGGCTATGCTACGGGAATTAGTGAGTCAACTGGTGTTGTGTGGCATATGCAAAGTTAGATTGGTGATTTCAAACCTTAGAATTTTGGTGTACATGCAAGTCTAGCTACTTACACTTCGTCGGTTGGATCAGGTAGCCTGGGGTTCGGCTCTCCATTACCAACAACCAGTGTGCTCTTTTTTTGCTCCGCCGTGCTGCGGATTTCTCCAAGGTTCACATCCAACTATTGATGACAAAAGAATTCTTAAGAAGATAACGTTGACTGCCGCGGAAAGACACTTGAATACTAGATGATTGATTCGAGATTAACTGTTGGGGATGCTTTCTTAATTATGTATGTTTGATTTCCCTTCCATGCAGTATAGAACAAGCATCTTGTGTTTAATATTGGGCATGTTCAGTATCTTGGATGATATTTTTACCCAGGGTTGTTTGTTTGTTTAAGCAGATGATATTTACTCACTTTACCGGTAAGAAGAATGATTTCTACTCATAGGGTGCTGCTTTCTTTCCTTTGGCAAAAATTACATGAAAGGGAACCTACTTTTTCCTCCATTGTGATTTGTCGATGCAATCATTCTGGTTTAATCTCCCTTGGTACTTTATTTAGGGCCTTAGGGCTAGAAGGAGATGCGGTGTGGCTATCCTTTTAGATCAATTAATCCGATGCCGATTTTTTTGTGCTGTATCTCTTCTGTTAGTACATAAATTTCATAAGATCAAAATTCTACTTGCTATTTTTCAGCTTCATCGCTTTCTGAAGTGCCCGGCTTCACAAGATAAAAAAAGTTGTCGCCGGCATTTGAATGAAAAGATTGTTTCACGAAGTAAACTTAAAAGAAAATAGGACCGTAATAGCAAATTACATATAATATTGAATACATATATGATCTGCTATTTTACTTTAATCCGTAACTATTCGTGATTATTTCAGCAGTGGCGAGTTTTCCTTTCTTTCCCGTTGCAAGAGCTGTTGTGTATCGTCGCAGGGGAAGCTTATTCAAAAGAATTGTGTTTCTGTTAAGAAAGTTCAGCTCTGCATCTCTTACCTTTATCTATCGCGTAGTGATTTCCTCTGTTCTTCACTGAATCGTCATGGTTTTAATTCATTCACAGGACGGTTCCCCGACTGTCAATTTCCTTTGTTCAAGAAATGGTGAATTTCTAAAATGTAATATATTTTCATGTTTTCGTTCACGCCTTTGCTTTTAGGATACCTGATGTTTTTTCAGCTTATTTGTTCCAGCTGAGTCATCTTCTTATGGTTGTTCTGTTGTTGTGTGGGTTTTACAACTGGCCGAAGATTAGTTGATCGATAATGCCGATATATACACCATGATATATCTGTGCAGATTGGATCACCTAATAGATACCTACTAATTATCTGCATATTCAATTGTTCAAAGAACTTTGACTTATGTTCGCGAAGAATGGGCACACATTTTCATCTTTTAGTAGTTGTACAGAGCCCATTCCTACTAGAGAACTAGGCTACATTTTGGAAAAGCAACATTACGATAAAAATATTTTAGGTGAAAAATCTCTTCTCTTTTAAAAATTGAAACACCATATGTTTTTTACTAGGAGAAAGTGCAAGGCCCTACTAATGGATCTAATTCTACCTTGGTACTTTATTTACGGCCTTACACTGCCATCTACAATCAAATAATATCAGATGTCGGTAATTCAGTAGGAGGTCTTCATTTTATATCAGCCCATGTGCAGCAGGCCTACACGGAATACATTTTTACGGAATTCTACTGTTACATATTTATGAGCTCGTGCCTGTTTACTCTCATCATATTTGGATTACCATCTTTATATGCAAGGTCGTGTTTTTTAATGACTGTATTATTATGTAACTTCCTTGCAGGGTTGCTGACTAATTTTCATTCTCTAAACAATCATGCATATGTAATTATATGTTATATATTGGGATTCACAAACCAGTAGAGATGTGATGTTCTCTGAGAGTTTTTTCAGTTTCATACATGGATGCTGACTGAAGTTGCAAACCGAGGTAAATAAATCACCTCCCTAAGGCATTCTCTACTCAACTTTCCCTATAGCAATTAGTATACATATATGCATGTTGGGTGTCTGCGGATATATAGTTCCTATATTTCCCCCCTCCATTGTTTGTTTTGATGTATTGGTTCGCATAGTGGTGCATTCTCTCAGTTTACATTAATTGTTGTACATTGTGGTCTCTGCAAAGTTTTATTTCTCAGTCCTACTGCGCCCATATGTTTGTAGCAGCTGGACATATCGTCTTGAATGTAACTCATTTGTTTCTGTCCAGTTGGTCATAAAGCAAACTTCTCCTCTTCAGTTAGTATTAACTTCCTTCATCAGCAGAATTGTGTTTTAGGTTTGTGAATTGCGATTAAATGTTTATAATATAGAAGGCCGTAGAGTTCTTTCTGGTCCTTTATACTATTCTTATCTATTTGATGCCGCATTTGTTTATGTCCAGTTGTTCATAAAGTAAACTTCTCCTCTTCAGTTAGTATTAACTTTCTTTATCGGCAGAATTGTATTTTAGGTTTGTGAATTGCGATTAAATGTTTATAATATAGAAGACCGTAGAGTTCTTTCTGGTCCTTTATACTATTCTTATCTATTTGATCCCGGTGATGCTGGAGAAGGTTTTTCTCCTTGCCAGTCTTTTTCAAGCTCCTTACATTATCTCTTTGTCCAAACGTATTAACGAGTTTTTCCGCAGATCGAACCTATAACATGCCCTGTCTGTTGAATGGTTTATGCTGGTGCTTGAGACATATTCTTGGGCATGTACAAACTGATGATTTCAAGCATGTTTGACATTTTTAGGACTCGACGTGAGCCTTTACTTAATTAATAGAACCATGATTTATCCAAAGGATCGAAGTAGTTGCTCCAAAGTGGGAAAATATGGTGGAGAACCCGGGTGTAGGCCCATCTGATTCCCTTGAAAGCGTTATTGTACTGTGTGTTATGCTGACCTAAATAACAATATCAACTGTTAATTTTCTGTCATTTTCTGTTATGTAATATTAATGTGATCCATTTATGTAGGTTGTGGTTGGAACTCAGAAGTAGAAGAACGTCAGTTTGGCTGCTGAAGTCCTTTTCAGAACCTTTCACCTGATTAAAATGTCCAGGCTAAGAAAAAAAAATGAATGCATGAAATAGATTCTTCTTGATGAGATAACCGAACTGCCTCTATGCAGAGTGGAATCTCATCAACAAAAGAATAAACAGAAGGAATTGCTTTCAGGTGGCGGCAGGGATGATAGATTTTGGAGATGCACATGTTCAAAAACGTGAATGGATAAGACCAAGATGATGCATTATTCCCTATTTAGAACTTTTTTCCATGACTGTTGCTTTTAACAAGTTATGAGTAAGTTCGATGAAATAGTAATATAGTTGGTCATATACAATTATGGAGTGCTTTAGATAAATCTGGTCACTGCCATAATTATTCATTGGAGCAAATGTTGTGGCTGAGTTTGTATCGTCTTCAGGGAATATCGTAGTATTATGTATGAGCTATTTATTGCTCTCTGTATTGTAGAGAAGTTAAGCCTGAGATGCTTCAGATCAAATGTTTTCTTAGTGACTCATGATACATGCCATTAAACAATTATTATGCTGACATACATGTATGACAGGCGCGGCGTGCCGCCGCGCCAATGCTTGCTAGTATATTAATATGAAAATATACTAATTACATTTAGCATCTGCAACAACGCAACATCCTATCGGCAGTACGGATGCACACAACCAAAAAAAGAAAAGAAAACTAAGAAAGAAAAGTCCCGCTATAGCATACTAGGCCTAGCAACAGCAATACAACCACCACCAAGATAACACCTGAAATACAGAATCTCCAAAAACGACGCCTACAAGAAGAGAATAGTGCACCAGCGCCGTCGTCGCCTGACCAAAGATCTTAGGTTTTGACCCTGAAGATAGTCACTGCTCTCAAAACAATGTCTCGAACAAGGTCATTGTCAGGCACAACCAGTTAAGGCCCGACCTTGAATTTTCACTCTAAAAAGTAGGACTCTGAACTTCACCTGGGCCGCCGTCCTCACTTCCATACCACTGCTGCGGAGCCCGGAACACCAAGCAAGTCCCTCAACAACGTGGACACTTGAACCTCCCTTAGCTATTTCTCCACTCCGGCCTTCATGTTATCATTTTTTGTTTAATGGAAATCATATTTGGGTAACCATCGACATTATTTCAAATGTAATTCCTTTTGGATATTTGTGATTATAATAAGGAATTGAGCAAAAGATTTGGTAAATTACTTTCCATAAGTTCTGAATTATTGATTGTTGACGACATCTACAGGTATTAGTTTAAGATGTACTCCATATCATTGAAGATACAACGAAAGTCGCCGTGCATACAAAGTGCTCCATGTAACTTTCATCATAAACTACATAAGCTAAATAAAAGAAAACCAATGCTCCACTTTTGATTGATGCAGCACAAGCGCTCCTGATGCCTTCCAAGCCCAATGTAGAAAAGCACTGAGTGCTTTCCATAAACCGGTCATCTTTCAACTTGCTGAATTTCTGAATGCCCGCCCGCTCTTTTATGGACCCAGATTATTGAAATATTGAGTGAGTTGCTCAATAAGTACAGGTATTGAAACAAGCAGTCCAATTTAATGCGGAACTTGCAACACTATGGATACATGTTCTTCTAGTTAAAGACAACTAAATGACATGTACCTCTGGGTTGTCAACTATTCATAATCTAGCTTTTAAAATTGGACACTAAAGTAGAAGGCATAGGAAAATGCCTTTGGGAAAGTTATCTATCACTGAGTGAGAAAATGCTGGGATCAAACTAGACTAGAAAAGTAATAAATTCTGAGTCTCTCGGTAAACTAAGCAACAATTAAAACTGCCATTACGGGCGCACAAACGGCACTTGCATCTATAATAAATTGTTAAGTTTACTGATCGTTTTTGAGTTTGGAAATTGGCATGAACTGCGATGTGATCAATGTGAGGACATTGAAGAGTTTTCGCCACTAATATTTTATTTTGTTTTCAACCAGCAAGTACAAGCCAAAATATTATAGGCTGCCAATCATTTCTGCAAATCAAATTTAGTACACACGAACCAAATATTTCCCTGACGTCACACACGTCCCCTTGAGTTTGTCCGCCATAGTTGCTGCAAATCAAATTTGTACACACGAGCCAAATATTTCCCTGACGTCACACACGTACCCTTTGAGTTTGTCCGCCATAGTTGCTACCAACATGAAAGACAGCATGGGACCGTGGGTGTATGTCAACTGTCGAGTGACACTAATGGCGATGACCCCATGGCCCATGGGTTACATCTTCAGTTATTATCTCACTGTATGATATCAAGGTGTCCAGAGACGGTGCACCGCCCGTTCCATCTTGTCATTTTCTTTGTCAATAATTAATGTTACAGTATGTTTTCTCAGATCTGCTACGGTACTAAGCGCAAAATCGTCCAATGCCTTAGAATTTGGGTTAATTAGTTTGTTAATCTTAGCGAAAGATATCCGCATAACTCAGAAATTATAGTAGTTTACCACCTAAGCTAGATATATCTACTTTGTTCTAAATAGTGAGAATGTGGAGAATTAAATCGTTCCCGTCAAAATTCATGTGTCTCAAGTTGAACCTTCGGTTCTATCACATAGAGAGATGACTTTTTCAATGAGTTTACACCCGCCTCTGCATCATAGAGACATGCATGATCATTTTTTAAAGTTACTCATTTAGCAACGAATTGAATTTGTATATTACCAGAAAAAAAACTATATATGGTCCCAAGTGTAGGATTCATTGGATACTGCGTTTCTGTTCTAGACGCTTGCCCTCTGTTCTCTGTTTTCCTTCACTGTAGGTCGCTATCAAAAAATACACCATCTCCGGGCAGCATCCTTTTTCCCACGACGAATTGTTGATTTCATAAGCATACATATATGGCGTCAGGGGGCGGATCCAGCATGAAGCCATGGGGCAGCTGCCCCCACTCAATTTCCACTCTCTTTGTAACGTGCGAGGCTAAATCGTGATTTGTCCCCACTTTAAAAAGAAACTTTCTCCGCTTAGCACATATTTGCTTCCTCTAAAATTCTCTCCTGGGTCCACCCATGTATGGCATATGCAGATTTAATCGTTATTTAAATTTGTACATATACTCTTTGACAAAAAAAAAATATTCTCGCGAAGATACCAATTATACATAGCCTCTGCATCAACAAGATGTGTAAAGTCATCAGGGATCCTTGTACACATATGTAAAATCGGATTCAGCGATGGATGGTAGTTTTCATTGTTTGCTACTATCATAGCTAAGTTTTGTTTTCTATGCGTTACGAAGGATGTAAACTTTGAAATATACATTTTACGTGAATACACTCTGCTTTTTAGGCTTTTTCGAAAATATCACACATGAACCATTTTACAAAAGTCGAGACAGCATGTGCCGTGGCTGCGCTTGCGGCTATCCGAGCATCACGGCAACCGGCCGTTGACACGGGTACGTCAAAGAATAGGAAGAACACATGCTAAATACACTTTGCAGTGTTATAATATCCCCTCGGTGTGTTTAGAATACGACATCTACTGGAGCATGTAGCAAGATCCAAGCGCCAATCCCTTTCCCAGGACAATAGATAGACGATTTGTTTATCTCATCAGCCTCTCTAGGCAGCGTATACAGATTTTCATCGCTCACGGGTCGATCCTCTTCGATGAACCTGGTCAAAATTTTGGGCCGACTACCTGGCTGGTAGCGCCTTGACCTTGACCCATATGTATTTATGCACCTATGTGCCAAAAGTGATACCGTCCACATGAGACATGTTAACGATGTGTGTGTCATGCACGCAAATTGTAGATGTCTGCAAGAATATAGAGTACCACTGTCCTGTCTATACATCCCTTTTTCTGATGTACCACACACGAAGCTTATCGTGAAAGACTTTTTTCACTCTGACTTAATCGGATGTGAAGGAGGGCTGGTGTGCACACATGAATCTTTGGGTGAAGCTCACGAATTAATGATGGTTGCTACTCGTAAAGTCTGCCTACAAGACGTAATTTAGAGGGCTCACATCTTCTCCAATGCCTACTTTGGTTTGGAAACTATGGACGCCTCCAAAGTTCAAAATTTTCGCGTGGTCCGCGTGGTTGGTTTTCCAAAACCAAATGTGGACGGCAAATAGGCTTGAATGAAGGGGATGGAGAAGTTGTGGGCAATGCAAGCTTTGCAACCAAACTCAATAGACGGTTTGTCATATCCCTTCAAATGTTGGTTCACTACTATGGTATGGTCCTCCCAAAAAAAAATGACTTGGCCTTCATGATGTGGAACCAGGAGATTGGCAAGACATGTGAAGTGTTAATGAACGGTGGAGTGAAGAAATTCACAAGAACTGCAGGTAATATGTTTGCTACAAGCATTGTCGAGGTAATATGTTGTCCTTCCTTGATTTAGCCTGGGGAGCTGCGGGTTGTGTTCTAGCATTTTAACCTAGATCTTTTGTGTTTTACTGGGTGCTTTTTGTGTCGGTGGAGCGGGCGTACCTTCCATACTCGTAAGGGTTTCTCTCTGTACAATTTGTATATGTTGTGTACACCTTGTACGCCTTTCTCTCTCTAATAAAATTTGGGCTGAATGCCCTTCGAGATGAAGATTGCTTCAGTGGAGACTGCTTGTACTTTGTACTACCAACAAGCATCTTTCGGCCTGACTTTTCTATCTGTCTCTGCATCGTATGGAGCACAGTGGAGATGATTAAAAACACAGTAAAATCGCAAGCTCCAATTCTTAAACTATGCCAATATAAACAAGACAAATCTTCTAATATCTTCGCCAACATTGGCATCGTTCTGTATTTCTCTTCACTGCTGCACGTCCACGATCACTTCATTTGAATCTATCTCTCACAGCCATGCCCGGGTCCAAGCGCAGACGAAGTCTCCTCCAGTGAAGCCAATCGATCGGAGACGAGAGCGATATGAATCGTGTGTCCGCAGCAGAGACTGCAAGGCGGTGAGCAGGAGACGATTCGTCCCATATGCATTTTGCGAAGGAGACGCATGGCTAGCAGAACTCTCATACTTGTGTTAATTAGAGCCAAATGATCATCCAGCTAGGCTAGCTAGGACGGCTGTGGCGTGGCTTGCATTTGCTTGTAAATCGACGGCCATCTTGCCACAATCGCTGAGGCGAATGGTCTATAGAGAATCATGTAACTAGTAGAATGGACTTGTTAAATCACATACGGATCTTGCGCACTTGTGTGCAAGTCCAATTAACTGATGGGTGATTAGCCGAGACCTCCTGCAAGTCTAAGCTAGTAGGAGATTCGCAATAAAATTGATCTTTGAACAAGTGGTGATGTCTCACCCTTTATAGCTAAAATTTTCAGACATCACAACAGTTTGGCTACTCATACCATAAATGATAATCTGTGATGCATGTATTCTTCACACAATTTGTTTGACACCTATTCTCCACACAAGCTGGTGCTCATGCTTGTCTAAGAAACGGGTCGAACGATTGAGTAGTCTGTGGCGTAAAAGTTCCGGACTGTCAGATGCACCAGAAATTGCATTGCGTCTAAAGCGTTTAGTACAATTTACATCATAAAATAGCTAATCCCAAAAGAATGGAACAAATGCTTGATAACTGTTTCATGCAACACACGAGCTCCTTGTGCATTCGAGGTGTACCATAGCGGAAGCACTATAGTACCCTCCATGAACTATTTATCTCTCAACTTGCGATATTTTTTGAATTCTACATGTGCTCTTTTGTAGACCAAAACACATTGATATATTAAGTAAGAAGGTACTAGTTGATCCATACAATTACCGAGGGTGTGCTGCCCAATCGAATGTGGAACATAAAACATCATGGACACTTATATATCTTGTAACTATTCATACTGACTTACAAATTTTGACAAAAAAGAAGAAGCCAAATAGTAAATGTCTTTAAGTATCACTATTTTTTATTTAGGTGGATTATTTAATGTAAATTATATTTGGGTAACCATCGACATTATTTCAAATGCAGTTTCCTTTTGGGTATTGGTGAGTCTAATAAAGAAGTGAGCAAAGATGTGGTCAAATTACTCCATAAGTTCGGAATTATCTATTGTTGACGACATCTACTGCATATACTTGAAGATGCACGGAAAAGCGTCGTGCATGCAAACTTCTTCATGGTACTTGCACCATAAACTACATAAGCTAAATAGAAAACCAATGCTCCACTTTTGACTGATGCAACACAAGCGCTCCTGATGCCTTCCAAGCTCACTGTAGCAAAGGCACTGGGTGCTTTCCATAAACCATTCATCTCTCAACTTGCTGAATTTCTGAATGCCTCGCCCGCTCTTTTATGGACCCAAATTGTTGAAATATTAAGTGAGTTGTTCAATACATTAATTGAGGACAAACAATCCAATTCAATACGGAACTTGCAACATTATGGATACATACATATTCCTTAAGTTAAAGCCAAATAAATGGCATGTACCTCTGCATAGTCAACTATTCATAGTCTAGCTTTTAAATTTTGAAACTAATTAAAGTAGAAGGCGTAGGCAAATGCCTTTGTTAATGTTATCTCAAAAGTTTCCTTTTGGTCATTTCTTTGATATAAATTTGAGACCTGATACTAAAATTATTTCGAAAAAGATGCCTTCTAGGTACCACTGAGTGAGATAAGGCTGAGATCAAATTAGATGATAAATTACGGGACTCACGGCAAATAAAGGAACAAAACTGCCATCACTCATGCATAAATGGCACTTGGATCTATAATAAATTGTTAAGTTTATTGATCTTTTTTGCTCTTGTCATGAACTGTGATGTGATCAATGTGACGACATCGAAGGGTTTTCACTGACAATTGTTTAGTTTGTTCTCAACCGGCAAGTCAGAGCCAAAATACTATAGGCTGCCAATTATTTTCGCAAAGAAAATTTAGACACGAACAAAACATTTTCCTCACGTGACACGCTTCCACTGAGTTAAGCGGCGCGTCCGCCGCAGTTTCTACCATCATGACAAACATCATGGGACCTTAGGTGTCTATCAACTGTCGAGTGATATTAATGGTGATGACCCCATGGGTTACATCTTGAGTTATTACCTCACTGTATGATATCAAGGTGTCTAGAGACGGTGCACTGCCCATTCCATCTTGTCATTTTGTTTTTCAATAATTGAGTGATATGTTTTCGGAGATCGACCATGGTAATATGTTTTCGGAGGTCAATTTGCTTTGTAGTATTAGAGACAAATGTCTGCATAACTAAACTACTCCCTCTGCTTTAAAATAAGTATCGACTTTTTATCTAGATACATATGGACAACTAAAATGCATCTATATTCATCTATATCTAGATAAAACCACAACACTTATTTTTAAACGAAAGAAGTATTTTAGTAGGTTGCCACCTAAGCTAAATGTATGTACTTTCGTCTCTAAATAGTGAGAATGTAGGGAATTAAATGTTCCCGTCAAAATTCATGTGTCTCAAGTTGAACCTTCGGTTCTATCACATAGAGAGATGACTGTTTCAATGAGTTTACACCTGCCTCTGCATCATAGAGACATGCATGATCATTTTTTAAAGTTATTCCTTTAGCAACGGACTGAATTTGTATATTACCAGCAAAAAAATTTGTATACGGTCTCAAGTGTAGTATACTTTGGATACTGCGTATCTGTTCTAGACGCTTTCCCTCTGTTTTCCTTCACTCTAGCGGTCAAGATCGCTATAAAAATCGCTAGTGTATGAAAAGATGATCTTACCTGAGCCCCACTCAATTTCCACTCTCTTTGTAATGTGCCAAGGTAAAACGTAATTTGTTCCCACTTTAAAAACAAAAAATTCCACCTACCACGGCTGCACTTAATTTCTAAAATTCTCTCTTGGGTCCGCCTGGCATAACTAATCATCGCGGAGTTTTTTTTTCTATACATCCCAAAGGATGTAAAAATTTGAAATTGACATTTCACGTGTTTATAGAACTCCATGCCTCCAATATACTCTGATTTTTAAGGTTTTTTCAAAAATATCACACATAAACATTTTAGAGAGTGGAGACAGCATGTGACGTGGCTGCACGCACCGCGCTTGCGGCCATCCGAGCATCATGGATCCGGATAATCGTGCCTGGGTTTACTATTTAACTATTTATCAACCGGCCGTTGACATGGGTACATCGAAGCATAGGAAGAACACATGCTAAATACACTTATCGATAACATCGATCGGTTGTGCATTTGTGCTGGTGTGGAAAAGGCATATGCTAGCCTAGTTACAGAAATGAGCTTATGTTTCAGCTCAGATCGCTAAATCCAACTGCTCTAGCGATGAGGACTCCTGAGGCAGCTCACGAGTTCCTCTAACCGACAGAGTCCAACCTGGGCACATCTCCATGGTGTTTAGACGGTGAATCCGCTCCTTCTACATGCAACACAAGAGCTCCTGATATCTTCCAAGCCTATACCATAGCGAAGGCATCGGGGTGTTTACCTATAAACTTGGATTTTCTTTTAATGCTCCACTTCCTCTTCTATGAACAAAGAGTGATGATGTAATATCTGATGTGTGCAACTAATTAATGAGCACTTGCAGTCGAATTCATTGTGAAACTTACAACATCACGCACACGTATATCGTAGCAGAGGAGACGACTGCAAGGCGGTGACCAAGACACTATTCGTCCCGTATGCTTTTTGCGAAGGAGACGCATGGCTAGCAGAACTCTCATTCTTGCGTCAATTAGAGCCAAATGATCATCCAGCTAGCTAGGACGGGTCTGGCGTGGCTTGCATTTGCTTGTAAATCGACGGCCATCTTATCGGCAATTATCGCTGAAGCGAATGGTCTCTATAGAGATTAGGGAATCCTGTAGCTAGCTACTAGTGGTGCTTTTCAACTGGCTTGAAGGTTGTTTAGGTTTTGAGTCAACCACGGTCCATGGACTTGTTAAATCACATACGTATCATGCGCGGTTGTGTGCAAGTCCAATTAACTGATGGGTGATTAGCCGATACCTCCTGCAAGTCTAAGCTAGTAGGAGATTCGCAATAAAATCTATCTTTGCGCAAGTGGTGATGTCTCACTCTTTACAACTAAAATTTCCAGATATCACATCAGTTTGGCTACCCATACCATGAATGATAATTTGTGATGCATATATTCTTCACACAATTCGTTTGACTCCTATTCTCCACACAAGTTGTTGCTCATGCTTGTCGAAGAAATGGATCGAAAGATTGAGTAGTCTTGGCGTAAAAGTTCCAGACTGTCAGATGCACCAGAAATTGCATTGCGTCTAAAGCGTTTAGTGCAATTTACATCATAAAATACCTAATCCAAAAGAATGAAACAAATGCTTGATCCCTGTTAATTTCATGTAACACGCTAGCTTCTGGTGCATTCGAGGTGTACCACAGCGAAAGCACGGAGTACCCTCCATGAACTATTTATCTCTCAACTTGCGATATTTTTTGAATTCTACATGTGCTCTTTTGTAGACCAAAACACGTTGATATATTAAGTAAGAATGTACTAGTTGATCCATACAATTACAGAGGGTGTGCTGTCCAATCCAATGTGGAACTTAAAACATCATGGACACGTATATGTCTTGTAACTATTCATACCGACTTCTAAATTTGACGCAAAAGTAGAAGATAAATGGTAAATGTATTTAAGTATCACTGGTTAATTTTTTATTTAGGTGACTTCTTTAATACTGTATAAATTATATTTGGGTAAGCATCGAAATTATTCCAAAGATAAATTATACTAGAAGGACCCTCCGCGCGTTGCTGCGGCGCAGATATAGGAAAGGTAGTAGTCTATATTCCATTTTGAAATATCACACGTGATATGTGATATGTAATATGTACGCTCTCATGTTTGAGATTCTGACTGAACCTAGATTTACAGTTCTTAATGGAAGGTGGACATGAAGATGCTAGCAATACGAACTCTGAATATAAAGAGAAGACATACGATTATTTGGATGGCATTACTCCTATAAAGTTAAGATAAATAACTTGATCTTTCGGACATGTTGTGCCGCTGCTCCAGCAGATGTTTTACCTTCTCTTGCTCTTGTTGTGTGTGAATTCTGTATGGATGTGATTGCTTTATTTATAAAGCGGCGCGAAAGCCTATTTCGAAAATTAGTCCTATAAAGTTTATTGTACGAACTAAGAAGTTTAGTACACTGAACTACACATCGATCGTACACATATATTCAGAGAATTGCTTACACATGTTTCAGTAGTAGTAGTACACACTCCAAAACAGTTGGTGCTTATTTGGACAGAATGCCATTGCAAGGAAAATAAGCATTGAAATATGGCGCGCTACAAATATTTCCATTGTCAGCTTCTCTGACTGTAAATAATTAAGTCTTCTTTTCTCAACAAACACAGCCGAAACTCAACTGTGTCCTCTAAAAATAACTCTAACTGTGTTTTGTACCATCGAGAAATTGTAAACAGTTAAGTCTTCTTTTCTCAACAAACATTGCCCACTTGGCATGTCGTCAGCAACTTCTTTACAGAGATTGTAGAGATTGTAAACCTGCACAAAGAGGTCAGTGATAGAATCATAGAACAGATCGTTCAAGCAAAATCAAGCGGAAAAGCCGTTTAATAAATATAGTGACCTTTAAAATCAGTAAAATAAAAGCAAATAAGGACCATGGAATTAAGGGTTGCCTTTCTGACAAAATCGTAGACCAAAAGGAAAAGGATAGATTAGTGTAACAAAAACGAATAGCCGTCAATGTGGCCGAAGTGCGAGCGGGGCAGGAGATGACCTTGACGTCGGGAGCCATTACTTGGAGGTACCTGCTCCGCAGCTGCTGTTTTTGAGACAGACGGAGAAGCTGGCCGTGGTGGGTGGTGACGGCGAGCAGGTGGTGGAGAGAAATTAGCAAGAGGGAAAGACGATCTAGCCGGAGCAGAAGGGCCGGCGCGCAGCGCTGAAGAAACTGCCCCCAACAACAAGGAATTCATGGTGGGGGAACCCCAAATAGAAACACGCAAGCCGCCGATCAGAAGTCCCGAACTTGCGAAAGAGAATAGCGACCCCAGCAGTGGACAACCAACCGGGAGAGAGGCATACTAAGAATGCAACACTGGAAGGCGGTAACCTTGCTGACAAGCAGGCCTAGCCAGAGGTCGGTTACACCAGGAAGCAACGTAGTCAAACAGACGCAAAGAAAACAAAATTGGCAGCGGTGGAGGCAGAACCTGGGACCAACGATAGTGACGGGCCGATCAACCACAGGCGTTGCCAACCCTGGGAGCTTAGTGCTCTTAGAAGATTTGGATACTGGTGAGTCTAACAAGGAAGCGAGCAAAAGGTGTGGTCAAATTACTCCATAAGTTCGGAATTATTGATTGTTGACTACATCTACATGTATTAGTTTAAGATGTACTGCATATACTTGAAGATGCAACGAAATGCGCCGTGCATGCAAACTTCTTCATGGTACTTGCACCATACTCTACATAAGCTAAATAAAGCAAAACCAATGCTCCACTTTTGACTGATGCAACACAAGCGCTTCTGATGCCTTCCAAGCCCACTGTAGCAAAAACACTGAGTGCTTTCCATAAACCGTTCATCTCTCAACTTGCTGAAATTTCTGAATGCATCGCCCGCTCTTTTACGGACCCAAATAGTTGAAATATTAAGTGAGTTGTTCAATACATTTATTGAGGACAAATAATCCAATTTCAATACGGAACTTGCAACATTATGGATACATACATATTCCTTACGTTAAAGCCAAATAAATGGCATGTACCTCTGGATAGTCAACTAATCATAGTCTAGCTTTTAAATTTCGAAACAAATTAAAGTAGAAGGCGCAGGCAACATGGGTGGCTACATATTAGGCGGATCGAAGCCAATGAAGCATAGTCTAGTTTGGCTTTTTCGATCGATCTTTTATATTTTATTTGTTCAAACTTGATACTCGAACGGCTGTGTGCATCTTAGTTATGCAGAGGCTGCGTGTAATGCTTGAATTTTGAGTAATGAAGAGCCCTTTCTCGAAAAATGCCTTTGGGAATGTTATCTCAAAAGTTTCCTTTTGGTCATTTCTCTGATAGAAATTCGTGACCTAATGCTAAAATTATTTCGAAAAAGATGCCTTCTAGGTAGCTCTGAGTGAGAAAAGGGTCGGATCAAATTAGACGAGAAATTCCGAGACTCTCGGCAAAGTAAGCAACAAAACTGCCATCACTCGTTCACAAATAGTACTTGGATCTACAATAAATTGTTAAGTTTATTGATAATTTTTTGCACTTGGCATGAACTGTGATGTGATAAATGTGAGGACGTCGAAGAGTTTTCGCCGATAATAGTTTATTTGTTCTCAACTGTAGGCTGCCAATTATTTCCACAAAGAATATTTTGATACGAACGAAACATTTCCCTCACGTGACGCGCCCCCTCTGAGTTTAGCGGCGCGTCCGCCACAGTTGCTACCAGCATGACAAACATCATGGGACCTTAGGTGTCTATCAACTATCAAGTGATATTAGTGGTGATGACCCAATGGGTTACAACTTGAGTTATTATATCACTGTATGGTATCAAGGTGTCCAGAGACGTTGCACCGCCCGTTCCATCTTGTCATTCTGTTTTTCAATAATTGAGTGATATTTTCTGCGATCTACCATGGTAATAAACAAAGATCGCATAATGCATTGGAATTTAGGTCAATTTCTTTTTGTAATATTAGCGACAGATGTCTGCATGCATAACTCAACTACTCCCTCCGTTTTAAAATAAGTATCGTAATTTTATCTAGATACAAATGGACAACTAAAATGTCTTCGTGGAGGCGAGGACTGTTTGTGGCCTGGTCAGCACGTGAAACTTGTGCTCGTGTGGAAAAGGCACATGCTGGCCTAGTAACAGAAATAAGCGTATGATTCAGCTAAGACTGCCAGCTGCTCTATCTATTCACCGGAGTTCCTTTAACCGACAGAGTCGAGCCTAGACACGTCTCCAAGGTGATCGGAGATGGTAAATCCGTCCATGCTACATGCAACACAAGAGCTCCCGATGCCTTCCAAGCCTACCATAGAGAAGGCACCGGGGTGCCCTCCATGATCTGTTTATCTTTAAACTTGCAACATTTTTTGAATGCTCCACTTCCTCTTTTATGTACAAGGAGTGATGATGTAATATCTAACGTGTGTAACTATTGAGCAATTCCAGTCCAATTCAATGTGGAAGTTACAACATTATGCACACGTATATATCGTAGCATTTGAAGTCGGAGGTGTTCTAGTCAACTATTTAGTCCCACTTTCAAAATTCAACACTAAAGTAGAAGGTAGATGCCAAATGCCTTTGGGTGTCATTATTTCAAAATTTCATTGCAGCTGGTTTCTTTGATGGAATTATTTTCTAGAAGAAGCAACAACATTATTTAAAAATAAATTACTGTTGGTTATGAGTGAGCCCAATTGCGAAGTGAACATAAGGTGGTATCAAATTAAGCCAGAAGTTCTAAATACTTGAATGTTTACTACATCTATCTCTATTAGTTTAAGTTGTATTACCAATAGTTGAAGATGCACCAGAAGTTGCATTGCGTCCAAAGCGTTTAATACAACTTAAACTAGATTTTTTTTTTCGAAATGGGCAAAGCCCAGCCTCTGCATCAAAAAGATGCATATGGCTTTTATATGTATTGCATATTTCAGTAGTAAAGTAGTTTTACATCATGGATCAGACAAGGTTGAGACATGTATCAACCATCTAAAAATGAAAAACAGTATCAACTTAAGAATTTTGTAATCTACTAGTGTGCCGCCACCCAGTAACATGGAAATAGTAGTCCTGAGTAACCGTTAGCAGATGGTTGCTCCCAGTAACCATAGTCTCCCGATGACCTTCCGGTAGAGCAAAAGCCCATTGCTGAATCCAGTATGTTGCTCGTCGGATCATCTGCAAAAAATTAGTTCCCGTTTGTCTGTTAAAAATAATATCATTTCTAGTTGTCCGAATAGACCAACATACAACTAAAATTCCAATATATATTCGCGCTTTATCATGTTTATTGACCCCATTGAGCCAATTACCAAACATATTGGTAATATTAGCCGGAGGAGGCAATTCATATGATAAATAAATCATACGCCAGATAATCTTAGCAAAAGGACAATCGAGAAATAAGTGTTGTACAATCTCTGATTCATCACAGAAGCAACACTTTTGGCAGCCTTTCCAATTTTGTTTGAGCAGGTTATCCTTGGAAAGTAACACTTTTCTCTTAAGGAACCACATGAAGATTTTGATTTTTAGTGGTATTTTTAACTTCCACAAATATTTCCGTAGAAAGATTGTATGTCTCTGTATCTAGTCAAGGTACATTGATTTAACCGTAAAAATACCAGAATCATTAAGTTTCCACACAAACCTATCCGGATTATTTGACAAGTGCACTCGCATGAGGCGTTGACAAAGAAGCATCCATTGAGTCCATTTTTGATCATTTAAATTCCTTTGGAAAGTTATATTAATAGGGGTTTGTGCTAACACAGTAGCCATCAACAAATTTTTTCGCTGCACTATATTATATAAGGATGGATATTGTTAGGCTAATGAAGTGTTACCTAACCAAGTATCTTCCCAAAACCGAACTGAATCCCCTGTTCCTACGTTGAAAAAGCATGTGCTGAAAACATCATTCTTAACACGCATAAGACCTTTCCAAAATAGGGGAGTCGGTGGGTTTAACCTCAACTTGTGCCAAGTTTGATTTTTCAAATATTTATTAGAAAGAAGTTGTTGCCACATTCCATCCTCAGTGAGAAGGTTGAACAACCATTTACTTAATATGCACTTATTTTTTTAATTTAAGGATCTCAATACCTAGCCCTACTTGATCTTTGAATCTACAAACCATGTTCCATTTTGTAAGCCTTTATTTTTTCTTTGTATCATCGGTTTGCCAAAAGAAACATGAACGATAAAGTCCAAACGCTTTCTCACTCCTACTGGTATTTCAAGAAAGGAGAGCATAAACATTGGAAGTCTCGTCAAAACTGAGTTGATTACCACTAATCGATCACCATAAGAATGCTTGATAATTGTTTCATGCAGTATAAGAGCTCTTTTTGAGGAAATATTTATGCAAGTTAAAAATGCCACTCAAGATAAAAAAATTATGTGGTTCCTAAATAACAAAGTGTTGTTAACCAAAGATAATCTTGCAAAAAGAAATTGGAAAGGGTGGACGAAGTGTTGTTTTTGTGGTGCACATGAATCAATTGAACACCTCTTTTTAGCTTGTCCTTTTGCAAAATTACTGTGGGCGCATGATTTATTTCGCGTTTGATCTCCCACCTCCAACTATTATTACTAATATGTTTGGCAATTGGTTGAATGGAGTTGACAAAAAAAAGCAAAAGATCGTCTACGCATTGGTGTGTCGGCCTTGTGCTGGTCAATTTGTGCTGAAATAATATTGTGTTTAACAAATCATCTTCTTTCAATATTTTGCAGCTTATTCATATGGTGGTCCACTGGATGTAGCTTTGGGTGTTGCTCTTACCTCAGGACCAGCGGGATATTATGGATACTGGATGCAACCATCTCTAGACGGTTGCTCGGGATATCTTGTCTCGGGCTGGATGGTGCCATAATAGTCGACTACATGATGTTTAGTTGGCTTTGTTTTGGGGTTTTGGTATTTCGCTGGTTGATTTATGTATCGACTATGAGTGATTCGGGACTCTTGTATTAATTACTATTATGCTTTGAGACATATTAATAAAGGTTGTGTGCATCAGCATGATGCAGAGGCCGGGGTGTTATCCCCTTTTCGAAAAAAATAAGAGCTCTTTTATGGACCAAGATACATTAATATACTGTGTGCGGATGTACTAGTTGATCCGGAGGAACCCACCGTGCGTCCAATGTGTTTTGCACAACTTACATCACAATGAAACAAACGATCCATTCTTGAAGGATGTAACACAAGAGCTCCTGATGTCTTCAAAGCCCACTGTAGCAAAGGAAATAATGGTGCTTTCCATAAACTGCTCATCTTGCTGAATTTCTAAATGCCTCGCCTGCTCTTTTATGGACCCAAATATATTAAAGTATTGAGTGAGTTGCCCAATACTTATTGAGGACATGCAATCCAATTCAATGTGTGCAGCTTACAATATTATGGAAACATATATATTGGTATAGTTGAAGCCATAATTGGCAATAACCTCTTGATAAAGAAGTGAACTTGGCTCACTTGTTTAGGGAAGTGGATGTACAACTCATCCACCTAGGTTAAAGTTCTCACGGACGTAAATTTGAGTTCTTATTTTTCCGTTTCACAAAAAAAAGTTCTTATTATTTCGAAAACAAAACCTCTGTAGTGGTTTCCCTACCGTATTCCTTAAAAAAAAAACCTCTGGGTAGTCGACTATTCATAGTTCGTCTAGCTTTTAAAATTTCGACACTAACCTAGAAGTCATAGACAAATGCCTTATAGGGATTATTATCCCAATTTTTTGGTTGGTTTCTTCGATAGAAATTGGTGGCTGGATATCAACACTTTTTTCAAAAAAAGAGATGCATTTTGGTATTACTGAATGAGCAAAGGTTGGGATCAAATTAGTCCAGAAATTCCGAGACTCTCGGGAAAGTAAGCAACAAAATTTCCGTCTCACTCATGTACAAATCACACTAAATAGCATCTACCTACATTTAAATTTTAACAAAGCTTGAACAACCTTTATATGGGACGGAGAGAATACTAATCATCGCTAATTTTTTTTCTCTACCTTCTAAAATATGTAAACTTTGGAATTGAAAGTTTACGTGTACATAAAGCTCCAAGCCTCCAATATACTCTATTTTATAAGATTTTTCAAAAGCATCACACATAATTTGTAGGAGTACGTATTTACTACCGAAACTTGTATAGAACATTTTACCGAGACGTCGAGACAGCATGTGCCGTGGCTGTGTCAAAGGCTCAAAGCATTGGAAGAACACATGCTAAATACACTTTGCAGTGTTAATATCGCCTCAGAGGTTTTAGAATATGCCATCCAGTGGATCGATCCAAAGCGCCCATCCCTTTCCCAGGACAATACGTAGTAGTCGATTTGTTTATCTCATCAGCCTCTCTCTGTACGCAGCTTATACAGATTTTTCATCGCTCACGGGTCGACCCCCTTCGATGAACCTGGTCAAAATTTTGGGCCGGCGACCTGCTGGCTGGTAGCTCCTTGACTTGACCCAAATGTATTTAAGCACCTATGTGCCTAATAAACTGATACTGAGAAATGGTAACGATGCGTGTGCCATGTATACAAATTGTAGATGTGGACAAGAATATACAGTACCACTGTGTTGCCGTACGTGGAGAAAAGGACGTCGAACATTGATCTAGTTGTTGTCTAAAAAACCATTGATCTAGTTTAGACGATGATCTTGGCATGTTCTCCCCAACAACGCCATTGAAAACCAAATTCATTCTTCCTTGAATGTTCTTCTCCCCCTCAGTCTGCCTCAATCAGAGATGTGTCTGTGGACCGAATGCGGACGGGTCTCCACCATTGCAAAAGCAGGTCAAAATCGTGGGGCTTTTGTAGCATTTATTTCCCATCCTTCGCAAATTTCACATCCGCCGGAGTGTGGTTTCAGGTTCATTATAACATCTCCAGCCGTGTCCCCCAAACTTGTTCGTGTGTCAATGACGCGTCGGGCTCGCTGCCCCTCGCTTCGTTTCTCGCTCTGTCCGGCGTCCCCGGAACATTCCTGTGGAGCGGGGACGGGCTCGGGACGCCGGACAGCGTATAAGGCCGCACCGGACAGAAAGAGCCTTTGGGGCATGCGACTGGGAACGAAAAAAATGTCCGACGCGCCCAAAAAACCTTTGGTGGACGCGGTTGGATATGCTATTACACACCATGTTTTCTTGTAAGCTCGGTAACCACCAAGAGATTCATGGGGGTGTATAACGACTCCAATAGTAATCAGCACTTGTTTAAGAAGGATGCCACAGATGACGTACGGGGGCTACGGCATGTGGTGGAACTCAATGGTCGATAACATAGTCATTCTAGAATCTTGGTGCTCCCGGCTTCGGTCGGGTCCAACTCCAAGGGGATAGATCTACACCGACTTCGGTTGGTGATGATAATGGCAACACTTTCGGGTGTCTCCTGCTTGATCGCTTCTTTGTGAAGTTTGAATCCCGACTAACGTGAATGATTAAAAGATCTCCGGGTGAAAACATAATCTCTATTGGAGTGGAATACGGTGGTGGATGTACCACTACCCTGTCGGAGGCGTCTTCTTGGAGCTCTTGGCCCTTGCGGAGCAACGTGTTCGTGACAGCAGGGTAGAATGTCTTTTTGGTAGGTGGATGCCTGGGCGGCAGCATTGGATGGTGGTTGTACACCGATGTGTGTGTGTGTGTGGGGGGGGGGGGTAAACTAGATATCCGGTGATCCAAGCTGGTTGGGCCATGCACAGTTGTGGCTCGCATGCAGTTTTGGTGCCGAGTGGTGTAAGTCGAAGCAGCAACCCAGAGTCGGTGATATGAATTTGTTGTGCCTCGTGTATTAGCGTCATGTGAACGATGGGTCTCCTCATGTGCATGTATGATTTTATAGTCGTTTGATTTCCCTTATAACTGGATGACTCTATTCTACCGTACGAATTGCTTGACTTCGAGAGATTTCTTGGGAAAAATGATAACTTGAAGATGTGCATCCAGAAGATCCTTTGAAATCCGAACCAGCCGATATGCTCTTATTAACCAATCAATTTGTCTAGCACAAAATGAAAATTGCAACCATAATATCTTATTTGAAAAGCGGAGCTTAGCCCCAAGCTCTACATCAAAATGATGCACACTGTCCTTCTTTATTGCAAAGTCATGGTATCAAAGTAAATTACAATTATGGATCACACAAAGGTGCAACATAGATCAACCATCGAAATATAGAAAATAAAGATGTTTTATAATCATCCTGAATTCTAAGCTATGGCACCAGCCACCCTGGTAGAAGATAGCATGAACGATCGTCGTCAATCGAGTGCTTCCAGAATACATATGTTTTTGCTGCTCCACACAAGGAAAGAAGGACCCAGTGGCTAATCCAAAGGAGGCGAGAGGGTTGCCTTCGCCCGATCAAAGATCTAATTGTTTTTTCCCTGGACTAAGACCGAGTTCCTGAAATAATGCCTCCAGGTATCTACACTACTTAAAAAGGAGGAACATGTTCCTTATTCTGCCAATACGTCAGATCTTTGGTCGTACGCCCGTTCCGCACTGCGTTTTGGTTTTCGTCGCGCTTCTCCCGCAAATGGCCAAGCCCAACAAACCAGTATCATGATCTCCGCTATGCCTCCTACTACGCACGCGTAGTCAACGCGATCGACATCGCCCTCTCCCTCTAGATCCCAGAGTTTCCCGAGCCTGATCGTCCTCGGCTCCTCGCCCTCTCCCTCTAGATGCCATACTAGGTCTGTTCCTCGCCGGCACCGCCCCATTCCCGGACACATGCCCCATGTCCTCGCCGGCACTATCGGATTCCCTAGGGACGGCGATTCCTCATCCCCGGCGGCCTCATGAACGGAGTCGAGAAGGCCGGAAGGGCATGGAGGCCGTGGGCGGCGATATCCATAGGATGCTCCGCAATCGAGACCCGCACCTTGCCGTCAGCGTTGCATAGTAACAGGTACTCTGTATTAGTGATGCATCGATCGGGTACCCAGCCTCCCACGTCATGCTTCAGTCCAACCGATCTTTGAGGGCGTCTCGCGCTTGCAGTATTTAATCACGATTTGATTTGATCGATCGATCGGTTTGGCTGGATTTTGTGGCTGGACATGAGCTAATCCATTAGGTTCTCGTGCCGGTAAACGAAGGAAGCTAGCTCTTATCTTTGGTTGCTTGCGTCGGAGAAACAAATAGGGCCGCCAGAGGTCATTATCGCTTGATTTGCATCTGATTTGAAGGACCAACCACAGCCGTAGGTGGCCGTGTCATCCTCCACGGGGTCTGTGGACACTGCAGCGTCTCCGTGGGTTCCATGGCCACCGCCTCCATGCGTATCCTCCAGGGTCGTGGGCGACCATGATGTTGCATCCGCCGCCGACCACGATGCTGCGAACCTGGTGGCTATGCTGGAGTACAGGGAGCACCTGGTGCGGGAGAAGTGGATCCAGATCGAGACGGCCTAGATCATCCGCGAACGCCTCCGCTGGTGCTACCGCGTCGAGGGCACGAGACAACCACCACAAGAAGCTGGGGCAAGGACCGCCGCCCGGCCGACCTGCATGGTACTACTCTCTTCCGAATCCTCTAGGCTATGCTCTAATTTCGTCTATCACTGTTTCTACCGACCATGGACCATCCGACCGATCCATGAGGCTAGCATGATGGAGTTCATACCCTTTCAGCCTTCAAGGCTATTATTGGGAAATTTTCAGTACTGAAATATATTTGATCTCACATGCATGCAGTTTAATATTAGATTAAGCTATGTATAACTTATCTCTATATGTGTTGGCTTCCAAGCAATTTCTTACATGAACATTATGTTATCCATGTGTTAGTATTCCTATTTTTTATTAGGACACTGCAGATATATGTAGGCAATTGGTATGATAAGATTTTGGTAATTTGGTTCGTACACCATTATAGCTTCACCTATAAATTAGAAACCTCTTCTTTTATTTTCACTCTTTTAATTTCCTTCTATAAACTTATTTTTGTATAACTCTTATCGATGTTACACATATGGCGTTGAGAAAATTAAATACGACCTGAAATTAAATATTAGTGTTTGTGGGCCCCAGCTTGAGCATAAAAGGTTTTAAATGTTAATGAAATGCTAGGAGTTTTACAGCTCAAAGTTGTTGGTTTCCACAATTCCACTTATGTACTTATCAGATGAAGTCTGTCGAGTTTTTGCAGGTTTAGATAAATGGTTTCCCTCCTCATGTTCTAATTGTTCAGTTTGTAGAGAAGTGCATCTACTGGCTACTTCTTGGATGTTGTGGGTAAAATGAAGTATTGCAGCTTAGTTTTCAGTTATCTCTGGACATGTTGCCATTTTGTTGACATACTTCCATAATTTAGACTAATTATATTATCTTTTCACCGAAGACAATTGGTTATTAGGTGAGCACGCTGTACCTCAACACCTCCAAACCAACGAGCAAACCAGAAGCGTCGCCAGCTCCTACACGAGGACCATGAAGTCTGCAAGCCCATCCCAGGTTATATTATTTCACTTGGTTCAGTGTTCATTGTAGTCCGACAGATAAATTAAATTGACTTGGGTATGGTCAGTTACAAAAGGTGAACAGATGAGCATGCCACTTGCAGGTGTGCACAGATTCTTTATTGTAGATGGCAAAGTAATTTGGCATGAATAATTCAATGATGTTTCAAAGTAATTTGATGTTCACCGAGTAGACATAATTGGTTAGCATGGTTTCTTTCTTTTTGATAGTTTCAGATTAGGAGTAAATTAGTTCAAATACAACTCAGGTTCTCCAATCCTCTACAAATAGTTTAGCACCAACAAAATCGGAGAAGCCCACCCTTCAAACTAGCTACAGATTCCAATTAAGTTCTAACCACCCAAGTACTTGTCTAATTTGTATCATGATCACAAACAAAGCGTCATTGACATGGGACCTTCCCTTTATTGTCAGGCTATAGCTTGAATGTTATTAGAAGCTTTGGTGTATTGCATCATTTCAATATAGTTCAATATGACCTGACACTATAGCATATCCTTATGAAGAGCTACAACATATGTGTAATCAAGGTTATCGATATTAAAAGCAGTTGCTTCTTAACAGACAACATAAGCCAGAGATCATTTTGGAACATCGCGCGCGATTTGACCAATCTGAACCATGCCCCTGATCAGGTGGAACCTCCGGCATCGCCGAAATCGTCTGCGCCCGGGAGGGGTGAAGAGGCTTGGTGGAGGACGCCTTGACACTGGCAAATAATGGTGCGGCATTCGTCTCCTTTGGGATCCTAGAGTTATATATATATATGATGAACCTGGGATCGAGTTCTTTGATTTGTTGGTGCAGATCAAGGAGTGCATAAGCTGCCTACGCTGCAGCGGTAAGGAGACGTCGTAGCAACAACACACAGTAGTGCTCACAAGTGAGGGGATTCCCATTGGTTTGCATGTTGCAGCATTTTTGAGATTTATTTAGGGCAAATTTCCGTTGTATTGTGGCCTGTTTGAGAGTTTATATTGCTACTTTGTCATGTAGACCCTTTTATTCACGATCTGAATTGACATGAATAGTAGAATTGAAGGTTTGCGAGGATGTGTCTAACCTGATATCCCACATGATTTCTTTGCACCATATGCCTTTTCCAAGAGGTGCTGATCAATAAGAATTATCTACGGATCAGCGTGCATAGTAGTAACTCATACACGCAATTCCTATGGATTACAATGGAGTCAAAAGATGCATGCAAGAGCACTATATCTGCCCCATTATATTAGAGGATAAATAAATACACTACAAGAATATAAAACCTGATCATTGCTACAGTTTTCCTTCTGTTTGTTTCAAATTATATTTCTTTTCTTGGGTGCACACACTGCTCATTATATTAAAAAAATATGTTCGTTTGCAAAAAGAATCCTAGAACCCATCAAGAGTCTGCGAGTAATATTTATTGTACTTCTGCAGAATACTTCTATTTGAGGTTTGATGCCCTCATGGTGCTATGACTATAAGATATTTGAACAAAAAGAGGTGAATTTTGAGTTTTTACCTTGCAAGTTAATTCTAGGTTTTTGTTAGCCTTACCAGTGCTCTTCTTGGGGCCTATTGCATTATGGATTATGAGTTCTCTTGAGTGAGTAGGTACCATTGCATCAATGCTGATAAGCGGTGGATGATCCAATCTATTCTTTTCCTCTTCTGTATTTGCTTAAATTATATTTCCTGTTTTATGTGTCCTCAAATGAATACTATGCACCAATTATAAACTAGCCCCCCTTGTGGAATTACAGGAAGGGGAGGGAGGGCGGTGCCGGTGAGCAGGAAAAGCGGCCGACCCTATGCGATGGAGGAAGGTAGAGGGCGAAGAAGCGTCACTGTGGGTGGAAGGGCGGTGCACTGCAGAAGTTCTCTCAGGGTGGGAGGTCTGTCCTCACAAAAAGACACAGGTTTATTTGTGTTGCTCGTTGGTTCACAACCTGTCAAATATGACATGCATATATATACTCAGAAACCATGCCTTTTGTATGTTCTCAGTTGTTCTTCTGCCCTGAATATATAAAGGTGACCAAGAAGTGCTCTGTTCAAGCTATGAATGAGGTTCCAGTGGCCAATGCCAGAATTCAAATTTTTGGAACACCAGTTTAGGTATGTCCTTGAATACATAGATATTTATCACCAAAAGAAATGAAGACTAAATTTTATTTCGGTTGAACATTTAGCAATGCAAATCTTTTTGATCTTCAACCAACTAAGTTGTGAATGTGTTAATTTTGTGTGGTTGCTTCACCAGGACTCCTAATGCTTCAAAAAAATTAAGCGGCAAGCTCCATCAGTGATTATGGCTGGCGCTAGGTGCGGGGATGGTAGAGGCCCAGTCGGAGGGAGAAACGGGGTGCTGTAGCTCAGCATGCTCAGCAGGAAGGCAGAGGGAGGGTCCAGGAAAGCTGGAGAGGGCGTAAGGAAGACACCGCGGTCATTGGTGGCGGCGGCCAGACTGAGGCATGGTTGTGGTGGTGCTTGAGGATGGGCGGCTCCTCGGGAAGGAGATGGTTGATTATAGCGGAGCGGAAGGGGCACTGCGCCAAGTCAGGGACGGGCTGAAGAAAAACACCAAGGCGCCTATTAAGAGCAACCCGTCGCAATTCCTGGTGTAGCTGGTGATTGAGGGTGTGGTTGAACATCAGTGGCGTGGGACTCCACCTGGCCCCACCTTCTGTGTTAAAATGATGGATTACAAGACTGATCTATTCCCTCCGTTCCAGTTCATAGGGCTTGCGCGTATCTCTTGGTTGTCAATTTGGCCAACATAATATCATTTCTATAATATAAAAATTATATAATTAGAAAGTAGAACATCTAAGCTTTCTAATGATATATATTTTGTAATACATATGTTGCATTATCATCGTCAAATTTACAACCTAGGGACACGCGTAAGCCCTGTGAAGTGGGACGGAGGGAGTAATATGCTTTGGTTATTCCTTTTTTGTGGGTTAGTTCAACCCAGAGTTGTGAGATTGAAAGGAAAAGAAAATTGTGACGGAGAAGAAATCCGACATGTATCATCTTACGTCCATATTTTGGAGCTCGTACAATGTTGCATTACTTCTATAAATGTTCCTAGACTACTTGGGCGTTGGAGGCACCTCAGAGGGGCAAATCGATCGAGTCCGCTCGTTTCACCCGCGACAGTGAATTCCTCCACCCGCGGTTCACCTCGTCCGTCAGATTGCCGTAATTTTGGCTTACCTAACGATGCACGTTCGTGGTCCATGACAGCTGGGTCCATTTAGATGCGGGGCCACCAGGAAGAGAGAGCGTGGGCTGCTGAGGCCAGTCGGTTATGCTTTTCGTGTGAGCGGATGCACGGAATGGTGAAAACCTAGATCGAGATTCACTCCCCAATCCCGTCCATCCTTTCCTCCCCAATCCTCGTCTCTCCTTCTCCCCAACCGTGGCGGCGCGCGTGGAGGAGCGGAAAGGGACGGCGGTGACCCGTGCGGCGCCAGCGGTGGCGGACTCGCCCTTCCCCGCGCGCGAGGAGACGAGATCGGAGGGGCCCTCGTCCTGCGCGAGTGGCGGCGTGCGGCTCCTGTCCTCTCGGCTGCGCGCCTAGCGACATCGGCGGCTGGACGCGGCGGTGGCAGGCAGCGCGCGCGCAGGCGGCGGCGCGTCCACTGCCGGTGGAGCTCAAGATCTCTGGCCGCTGGACAAGGAGGGAAGGAGCATCGCCGCCTGGATTCGCGCCGCTGCCAGCTGGAATCGCGCCGTCGCCGGCCAGAATCGTGCCTCCTCCGCCTGGAATCGCGCCTCCTCAACCTGGATTCGTCCCTCCTCCACCTGGATTCGCCCTTCCCCAACGTCTGGCGTCGCCTCTGCTGCTGGTCTGCTGCCTCCCCAAGGTACTGCATCCGCCTCTGTTTCTTAGCACGTACCTGAGCTTGCTTGCTGCTCCCCCGTTGGTGGTGGTGCTGATGGTTTGACCCGATTGCTTGGCTGGCCAGGGAGTGATTGAGGGCAGTGGTGATCCTTCAGACTCAGTCATCAAGAAAAGGCACAAAATGGGGCGGTTCTTCTATCTCATATCATGTATTTACTTTATTACGATTTTTTTATTTATGATCTGTTATATTATTGCATTTATACTATACTTGCCGTATCGCCGTTTCGCTGTTTTTTGAAATCGCCGTATGCCGTATCGCCGTCTCCGTATCGCCGTATCCGTGTTGCCGTATCGGTGCTTCGTAGCCAGTATGTAATCTTGGTAGCAGAAAATAATTCAAACTTGACTTAGCTTGTTTTAAATATCTATTGTTCGTTGGCTGTCCGTTGTTACTTTCCAGCCGCGGATTCATACGAGTTGGATATCACCCTGTTTTAACGGTAGCATAAACTTTCTGTGGTGAATTTGTTAGATATCTATTGTAGCTAGGCATAATTATTGTTATTTTATATGAATATTTGCAGGAGGAATTTTTTTGATCATACAAAGTCGTTCTTCTGAAAACTGGCTTGAACTTATACGTGGAAGCATGCCTATATATAAATTCCGAAAGATTATTTTAAGATTATCACCTTTGATCTCCCGCACTCCAAGCTTTTGCTTCTATGGTAAGACAATCCATCACTTAGTTGCTCTGACGAAAAGGGCAAGATAGTTGTATGCTTGCCAACTGTGCAAGGCCTTACTTTACAAGTTTGTCAAACCAGGAATAAATGATGTAGAACGAGTGAACCAATTAATTATTCCATCTGTATATACAATTTCACATGCTTTGTAAATATGAATTTTGTAACTGAAATTATATTGCCACTCTATATCAGTCTTTCACTTTCAGTGGTCAGGCACATTTTTTATGCATCCTGCTCATATCATGTCATGCTAATATGTTGTGTTCAGCAGATACACTGTAATATTTGTCCCTTGTTTCTGCCGTGCTGCAGGAAATTGAAAATAATTCAAACTTGACTTAGCTTGTTTTAAATATCTATTGTTCGTTGGCTGTCCGTTGTTACTTTCCAGCCGCGGATTCATACGAGTTGGATATCACCCTGTTATAACGGTAGCATAAACTTTCTGTGGTGAATTTGTTAGATATCTATTGTAGCTAGGCATAATTATTGTTATTTTATATGAATATTTGCAGGAGGAATTTTTTTGATCATACAAAGTCGTTCTTCTGAAAACTAGCTTGAACTTATACGTGGAAGCATGCCTATATATAAATTCCGAAAGATTATTTTAAGATTATCACCTTTGATCTCCCGCACTCCAAGCTTTTGCTTCTATGGTAAGACAATCCATCACTTAGTTGCTCTGATGAAAAGGGCAAGATAGTTGTATGCTTGCCAACTGTGCAAGGCCTTACTTTACAAGTTTGTCAAACCAGGAATAAATGATGTAGAACGAGTGAACCAATTAATTATTCCATCTGTATATACAATTTCACATGCTTCGTAAATATGAATTTTGTAAGTGAAATTATATTGCCACTCTATATCAGTCTTTCACTTTCAGTGGTCAGGCACATTTTTTATGCATCCTGCTCATATCATGTCATGCTAATATGCTGTGTTCAGCAGATACACTGTAATATTTGTCCCTTGTTTCTGCCGTGCTGCAGGAAATTTTAAATCTTCATTATGCGTGATCGCAAGTGATGATATATTTCTTAGAAATTAAAATGTTGCTTGGCCCTACATGGCAACATCCTAATACTTACTTATGCATACAATCGGAAGTGTATTGCTTCTGGTCTGTGATGTCTTTAATTTTAGCTCCAGGTTATGCAAAGCTTATTTTGTATGTACCTAAAAGTTGTGTTTTGTAAATGTTGAAGATTTATAATTTCTGGAATGCGCCCTATTTTACACTAGCTTATTTGCAAATAATGGTTTTGTGATCTTTGGTATTAATTAGAGAGAATGCTAAAGTATATAGAAGAGCGGTATCTGTAATCATGGGATGTTGTGGTTTAAGCTTGCTTGAATCTTGGTCCAGCTGATGTGCATATCCATTGCCTCTTGTGTTGTTGATTGCTTTGCCGTCTTTCAGCACCTCAGAAAGGCTTTGATTTTTTTGGGAGAATAGAATCGGTGAATTGAGTCGTTGTGGCTATTCGGTTCATATTGCCCTATTTGATTCATTTGTTCATATTTTTTAAAATAATTTTATTTCGGACCAGCCATTTGACTAAAATAGATTGTTACTTTTTTAGATATGATGCCATTGGCCAGCATGCAGTTCCAGTACCTATCATCATTGTCACTCCATGGGGTACCACAGGTTGTCTCTTGTGTATAGTATTTCGTTCAGTAGCAAAATAGTCTGTACATGTTGGAATAAATGCACAGCTCATACTCCGGTTACTCATTAATTGCATTTTGCACACAGTATTAGTTGAGGAAAGTGGGGTTCGGAACTCTAGCAGAGAAACTGAAGAAAAGTGGGATTTCAGTCTAGCCATATGCTAGGCGACTCCTGCTGATTCTAACTTGAGGAGGACATATTAGAGGTTATAATGTACTCCCTACGGTCCATAATTCTTATCATGGTTTTATTTCTGGATTTTGTTGCTTGATGATTATGTACGATTTTATTTCTGGATTTTGTTGCTTGATTATCATGTAAGGATTTTAATATTCATAATTACTTGATGATTATGTTTGAATGCTTGCAGATTCCGGTTTTAGTTAGCCTAGATTAATTATTGTCATGTCTTTCTGTCGGTTATCAGGATTAGTGCTTTTGGTGGTCCAATTTGGCAAGAACACGAAGAAGGCCGAGTTGGAAGAGGCTGCTGAGCAACCCACAGGTAATGTAGCTTACAGAACTGAATTATGAATGTGTTTAACTTAATTTTACATTCTTAAGGATTAACTTGGACCTTTAGGTGCTTCTTTGCGGGACCTAAATTATTTATTAACATGTATTTCCTGTCAACATTATTGGGTTTGAACGTTTTGGATGCACATGAATGATGTTGTATTTCATCTTTTTTTGAAATGTTGAGACTACCTTTTTTTTATTTTGACCAAAATTAATGAGTTAGTCTTTTAATTTGGTCATATAGAACATGTATAGAAAAAGAAACACAACTTATTTGATTGTGTATAACCCATTTTCATTTTTTATTTCACTTTCTTTCCTCAAAATTATAGCAACCGCAGAGCATGGAAAACAAAACTTTTGGCTTAAGTATTGACGGTTGCGCCAAGTGACTTATTAGTTGGAAACAAAATAAAATATATTGTTGCGAGATAAGTACATATGTCAAACAATCGTAATACTTGAATGACTATTGAGATAAGGCCCGTGCTTTAGCAGTTCTACGTGCCCCGCGACGAGTGCTTCAACCACGTCAAGAAGGCCGACTTCACCTCCTACCTCCTTAAGGCAATCAGCGCCGGCATCCTCCCCTCGCGACAAGATTGGGAGGAGACGAGCGTAGGCCGAAGGTCGGAGGCCCCACTCAAGGAGGCCGTCGGGGTGGCGGCAGCAGCAGCTGTGGCAGGGGCAGGGCATGCGGCGGCGGGCGGAGCGCGAGGTGCGGCAGGAGTTCCTGTTGTGGCTGCCTGCCGCGGCAGACAAACTACCAGAATTCCTGCCGTGGCAGCCTGCCGCGGCAGAGAAAACGCCGAATTCTCTGCCGCGACAGAGGACCCCGCTGGGCGAGGCGGTGTCGAGGCGGGGGCACTCGAGGCCGGGGTGGGCGCACTTGGGGCCGGCGCTAGGGTGCACGGGGCCGGTGCAAGAGCTCGCGTTGGCGGCATGGGCGGCGTGCCGAAGAGGTCGTCGAGTCCGCGCGGCGCAGGAGGCGCAAGCGCGGATGACGAAGCTGCATGCTGAACAGGATTAACCTTCTCATCGAAGACAACATGTCGCGAGATGGGTATTCTTCCAATGACAGGGTTAAAGCAGCGGTAACTTAGATGGTTAGAGGGATACCCAAGAAAGACACATGCCATGGAACGAGCACTAAGCTTATGTGGAGCGGTGGACGCGATTTTAGGATAACAAAGACAACCGAAGACACGAAGATCAATGTATGAGGGAGGATGACCGTGGAGGCATGTGTACGGAACATGGGACTTTATTGTTGTACTAGGACAACGATTAAGCAGGTATGTGGCAGCAGCCAGAGCGTCGGCCCAGAGAGGAGCTGGAATGTGAGCTCGAAACATAAGGGTGCGCATAGTATCATTAATGGTACGAATGGCATGCTCGGCTTTACCGTTCTGCTGGGAAGTGCATGGGCATAATAGTCGCAGGACGGTGCCGTGGGTGGTGAGGAGATTATCAACGGTCTTGTTGAGGAACTCGAAACCGTTATCCGTCTAGAGGGAGCGAATAGTGACACCAAATCTGCGTGCGCGTAAGCGAATTTTTTTTCCAAGAGTACATGGGCAACTTATTAGTTGGGCAACTTATTAAAGCGGCGTCTATTCCTAGAAATTATTTCAAACTAATTAAAACACCATGCATAGGTACACTTAAACATTGCGATGAGAGACAAATGTGTAGGATAACGTAGCATAGAAAACAAAAATTTTCCTACCGCGAACACGCAATCCAAGCCAAGATGCAATCTAGAAGACGGTAGCAACGAGGGGGTATCGAGTCTCACCCTTGAAGAGATTCCAAAGCCTACAAGATGAGGCTCTTGTTGCTGCGGTAGACGTTCACTTGCCGCTTGCAAAAGCGCGTAGAAGATCTTGATCACGATCGGTTCCGGCGCCACGAACGGGCGAGCACCTCCGTACTCGGTCACACGTTCGGTTGTTGATGAAGACGACGTCCACCTCCCCGTTCCGGC
>NC_061512.1:14698546-14867901 GCF_022539505.1 Lolium rigidum | reverse complement strand
GATGGCGAGCAACGTAGTTATCATTAGATGTGTTAGGGTTAGCATTGTTCTTCGTTTAAGCATGCTTACGTAGTGCAACCCTTGCATATCTAGCCGCCCTCACACCTATCTCAGGTGTGGGGCGGCGCCCGCTTGATCATTATTTAGTAGATCTGATCCGTTACGATTGCTCCTTGTTCTACAAGGATTAGTTTAATATCTGCAATAGTTAGGCCTTACAAAGGGGGAGGATCCGAGTGGCACGTAGGGTGGCGTTCGCAAGTCCTAAACAGGATGTTCCGAGGATCAACTTCATGTTGGTTTTTAGGCCTTGTTTAGGATCGGCTTACGAGCACCGTGCGTGGCCGCGAGGCCCAACCTGGAGTAGGATGATCCGATTATGCGGTGAAAATCCCAAATCGTCGTAGATCTCATTAGCTTTATCTTGATCAAGCAGGACCACCAAGTATTCGTGCACCCCGTACGAATCATGGGTGGATCGGCTCTTTGAGCCGATTCACGGTGGTAACCCGAGAGCCGATCGAGGCTCGTATTTAACGTTTACATGTATGCCCTGCAGGAAACTAAGCGAGGCATCCCCATCACCTTCCCGACCAGGTATAGGTCAGGTGGCACGCCCTTGCACTTCGCATCGCCGCGTGTGACCGAGAAGAGCATTGCGGGCCGTCGCTCGGAGGGGTCTCAGCCAGCCGCAGCTCTAGGCTCTTCCCGGCTCTACGGTGTTGACAAGGCCGCTGCCCGCCGGTGGGTTTTGGCAGTCAACAATATCATTGATTTACTTCCTAGCGTGCCTTTTCCACTTAGTCTCCCCTCATGCTGCGATTCAGGAACACCAATCGGCTTAAGGTCAGGAATAAAGTCAACACAGAACTCAATGACCTCCTCTGTTCCATAGCCCTTGGAGATGCTTCCTTCTGTCCTAGCACGGTTATGAACATATTTCTTTAAGACTCCCATGAATCTCTCTAAGGGGAACATATTGTGTAGAAACACAGGACCGAGAATGGAAATCTCATCGACCAGGTGAACGAGGAGATGTGTCATAATATTGAAGAAGGATGGTGGGAACACCAGCTCAAAACTAACGAGACATTGGACCACATCATTCTGCAACCTTGAAAGAATTTCTGGATTAATTACCTTCTGAGAAATTGCATTGAGGAATGCACATAGCTTCACAATGGGCAGTCGAACATTTTCCGGTAGAAGCCCCCTCAATGCAATCGGAAGCAACTGTGTCATTATCATGTGGCAGTCATGAGACTTCAGGTTCTAGAATGTTTTCTTCTCCATATTTATTATTTCCTTTATATTGGAGGAGAAGCCAGACGGGACCTTGATACTGCTCAGACATTCAAAAACTATTTCCTTCTCTGCTTTTGTAAGAGCGTAGCTGGAGTAATGACGTCCTTTATCTGTCTCATGCAGTTTTTTGGGGTCTTTCCTACGTTGCTGGTCCTCTCGTGCTTCTGGTGTATCTTTTGTCTACCCGTACACGCCCAGAATGCCTAGCAGGTTCACGCAAAGATTCTTCGTCACGTGCATCACATCGATAGAAGAGCGGACCTCTAAGACTTTCCAATAGGGTAGATCCCAAAATATATAGATTTCTTCTTCCACATGGGCACGTGTCCGGCAGCGTCATTCGGAACAGACCGTCCGCCAGGACCCTTTCCAAATATTACATCTAGATCCTTGACCATACCAAATATATCAACACCATCACGATGGGGAAGCTTCTTCCGGTGATCAGCCTCACCATTGTAATGCTTGCCTTTCTTTCTTACGGGATGGGTATGCCTAAGAAATCGATGATGCCCCAGGTACACGACCTTCTTACATTTATCCAAATAATCACCTTCGAGCTCATGTAAACAGTGCGTGCATGCATTGTATCCCTTGTTTGACTGTCCTAAAATGTTACCAAGAGCAGGCCTGTCATTGATGGTTACGAAAAGCAGCGCTCGTAGGTCAAATTCCTCCTGCATGTGCTCGTCCCACACAGGTACACCTGCTATGAACCACAGCTGTAGAAGTTCTTCGACTAATGGCTTCAGGTACACATCAATGTCGTTCCCGGGTTGCTTCGGCCTTGTATTAGCACTAGCATCATAATGAACTTCTGCTTTATGCACAACCAAGGAGGAAGGTTATATATACAAAGAGTCAGAGGCCAGGTGCTATGGCTGCAGCTCTACTCTCCAAAAGGATTCATTCCATCTGTACTTAGACCAAACCTTAAGTTCCTTGCATCCTGCAAAGTACGGGAACTCTCTGTCGATTTTTCTCCATTGGGACCCATCAGCATGGTGCCTCAACATTTCGTCTTTCTTACGGTCTTCTTTGTGCCATCGCAACAACCTAGCGTGCTCTCTATTTCTGAACAAGCGTTTCAGCCAATGTTATTATAGGAGCATACCATATAACCTTGGCAGGAACCCTCTTCCTGGGGTGCTCGCCCTCAACATCACCTGGGTCATCTCGTCTGATCTTATACCGCAATGCAGTGCACACCTGACATGCATCCAAATTCTCGTACTCATCGCGGTAGAGGATGCTGTCATTAATGCATCCATGTATCTTTTGCACATCTGATCCTAGAGGGCAGACAACCTTCTTCGCTTCGTACGTACTGGCCGGCAATTCGTTACCCCTTGGAAGCTTCCTCTTAATTATTGTCAGCAACTTTCCAAATCCCGAGTCAGTGACTCCGTTCTCTGCCTTCCATTGCAACAATTCCAGTGTGCTGCCTAGCTTTTTATGGGCATCTTCGCAAGTTGGGTATAACAATTTGTTGTGATCTTCTATCATTTGGTTGAAGGCCAACCTTTCCTTTTCAGTTTCACATTCTCTCCTTGCATCAGCAATGGCCCGACCAAGATCATCATCAGCAGGCTCATCTGGTGCCTCTTGATCTTCTGCTTCATTGTCTTCATTGCCTTCTGCAGTGTCATCGTATTCAGGGAACATGGGATAACCGTCATCATCCTCTTCCTCGTCTTTATTGTCTTCCATCATAACCCCTCTTTCTTCGTGCTTGGTCCAACAATAGTAACTGGGCATGAAACCGTCCCGCAGAACGTGGCCGTGAAAAATGGTACTCGAGTGAACGTAATTTACGATATTCTTACAGTTAACACATGGACAATACATGAAGCCACCATGTGTGTTTGCCTCAGCCACGGCCATAAAATTACTCAGGCCCGAAGTGAACTCGTCAAAGCGTCGGTCAATGTACATCCATTGCCGATTCATCTGCATGATATAATTAAGCTTATCAAAAACCATTACAGAATATCATGATGTATATATACACATGCATTTTATCAATTACAGATGAAAGGATAAAGTTGTTAACCTCGATGGAGAAGAAAAAAGAAAGTTAAGTGTGACTTGATTTGTGTGAACTCAAGTGGCAAAACCTTTTAAGCATTTCATCGAACACCTCATATGAAGAGAGCAAAGCAATACATTCCTCTTGTGATAAGAAAGTAAAAAAATGGCTAAGTGTGGCTCACACTTAGACAGGGGCAAGGTTATATAGGCAGATGGAGACTTTGTCCCGGTTTGTAATACAAACCGGGTCCAAAGGGTGGGCCTATGGTCCCGGTTTGTACTACAAACCGGGACTAAAGGGTTCCGAGGCCTGACACGGCTTGCCGCGCCCTGCCACCGCACCTTTAGTCCCGGTTTGTACTACAAACTGGGACCATAGGCCGCTAACAGACAGGGGCCAGCGGGTGGGGTCGCCCAGCGCGAAACGAACCGGGACCAATGCCCCCCATTGGTCTCGGTTTGGTTCAGAACGGAAACATTTGCTCCCATGGGCTTGGGAGGAAAGGCCTCTTCTCCACTAGTCAACTTTTTTTCTCTCTTTTGTTTTGATCGGCGACCGGTTAGTTTGGTTCAGTTTGGCTGAACCAGGAATATGACCTTGACTGCTGCGTGCTTCAGTCCGCTTCTTTTCTCTTTAGTTAGTGGCGCTGCAAGAAATGAAGGGGAGGAGGTCCAGGCTCGGCCCGTTTGATTCTGATCTGGTACCAGTTAGTTGTCACACTCGTTTGTTAGTAGTTAGTCATAAGATAGAATTTAGATTGTCAGCTACCAAAAACAGAAACTACTTTAGCTGGGGCATTCATCGAGTCAGCCACATTTTTTTTAACTAATATGATCTTCCGCGAAACTAATGCCTCATCAAAATTGCTCCTTTGGGCACTAAATTTGTTCCGTCGAGTTTCAAATTTGCCCTATCAGATTTCAAAGTTGCTCTACCTGGTACAAAAATTGTGTCGTCCTCATTTTTTCTGGTGAAAAAACACAAAGTCCATGAATAGCTAGGGGGAACAAGGATGAGAGATTGAGAGCACGACGGAGACGGACGAGGCGAGAAGCTAGTACCACCTGGCGGCGGAGGCCAAAAACTAGCTGGAACCAACTAGAATGTCAAGTAGGTAGCTCAATAGGAACGTTTGGAAGCTTGAAGCTACGCTATTTTTTGGTTAAATATTTATTATAATATTATCTCTGATAATCTTTCTACTAATCTTAAGTCCATAATGTATGATTGTTCATTTTATCACTAGTAGGATAGTCCCTGCTGCAAGTAGTATATCCATTTGTACGAGGAAAACTAATAATTGAGTCCATTCCATTTCAGGCTAAATTTATTTGAAGATAATCTAAATTCGAATAGTCTCGATTATGTTTGTTGCTAGGATTTATTAGTATGATTTATTTCACCATAATATTTTTGAAGATAATCTAAATTTGAATAGTCTTGATTGCCTTTGTTGCTAGGATTATTAGTAAGATTTTTTTAACTTAGTCCAATGTGGCGTGGTATGAACTTAGTAATTTTTTGGATAACTTGTCTCTTCTGACCAACTAATAGTCTGAATGTGCACGTTCTTCATTTATGCGACAGCAATCAGTTTATACCGTTTTCAGAATATTTATTAAATTTCACATTAATTATGGTTTTTGTTTATCTATTCCTAATATCATATAAAACTATTTTCCTAATTATGGTTTTTGTTTATCTAAATATGTTCATTATTTGTAAACATTTATAGCTCTGTATTTTTTTACACCGCTGGATTTACATCGTGATTCAAGTTGTCATCTCAGTTGCACATGGGTTGCAATAACAAGTTTATACTCCCTCTGTTCCATTCTATAGTGCCTATAGTTTTTTGGCACGGAAATTAGCGCAAGAGTATTTTTTACACAAGACCCCTAGCTGAACGATTTGAGATCAACGTAAAATTTGGGAAATCCATATCTTACTAACTTACCATAACAAATTTGGGACCTAAACGATTTGGGAGCTGAACGGGAAGGGGGTAATTGAAAAAAAGATAAGCTACAACCTTATATTCTGAAACAAATGCCAAAAATCTATAGGCACTATAGAAAGGAATGGAGGGAGTAGTTTTTTTTTGACTATGTTACCGTAGGGGAATCCCCTACGGTGTGATTTTTCTATTAATAATGGGGCACAGAGCCAAACATAAACCCGAGTTTATAGTTACGCATGAGTTGTATCTGAAATTTATTTAGATGTGCATAGGTAGCAACTGGTGTGATGTGGAGTTATTTAAATGAGAATTAAGTTAATTATTTGTGGACTCGTAATTAATCGTGTGTGTTAGTAAATGTTTGACATAAAAAAATATCTTGAAGCTACAACGAAGCACTTCTCCTGATATTGGTTGGTAGTCACTTATGTTCCACTTCACAAGTTCTTGAACATTTTAACCTCCGAGAACTATCCAATCATAAGAAATATCTCTTTTATAATTAACTTGACCAATATTGTCCGTTCAATCTTTGAGAGATCTCTTTGCACTTTCAAAAACTCTAAAATAAACATTCCTACAACGATCCAATTGTCTTGAATGTTGATCAAACAAAAACTTATGTGATGACATGCATTGGGGGAAAAATAATATTGTCGTACCAATAACCAAGGGTATATGAAGATCAATGGATTTCATTTATACATTAGGAACTTGGTAATACAAAATGAGATGCGAGTCCCTTGAACAAGCTTATTGTGACGAAAATGAAATACATTTTTTTGTCAATAAGTTGACAAATCAAAGAAAATAAATATGAAATGCCATAGTAATATTTTAAACAAACAAAACATCCATGTGTGTGAACCAAGCACATCGATGACTCCCATGGACAGAATGGGTGCCGCTCAAGGGGTGCCAGCGGCCTTGGTGTATTTCTCGGAAGTGGCCATGTCCAGGTCGGCTTCCTTCTTGAGGGCGGCGGCCTTTTCTGGCGAGGCAGTTTTGGCCTCCTTCAATTTATCGGTGGCAGCGGAAAAATACCAGACTGCCGCAGTTATGTTCTTGCAATAATCATTGCACTTTGGGGAGCATACATCCATACCTCCTTTGCACTCCCCGATGCATTGTTCCCAACAGCCTTGAGCAGCAGCCACCGTTTGTGGCAACATCGGAGCCACCATGATGGCGAGAAGAAGTATCACCAGAGTAGTATTATTAACATTTGGCGCCATCTTACCTAGGTTCTCAATGTTTCTTCCGCCTGGTAAGGGGGTTATTGTTGTTGAGGATGGGAGGCTTGTGGTGTGCAATGAGTGTTGTCCATCATTGGTTATATTATATATAGAAATGCTTAGGGGAAGAATGTGTGGCCGTGAGAGATCCATGGCAAGCCCCACAGTGCCAGTTTCATATGATATCCTCAAAGCATGGATAGCCATTCATTTCCTTGTATTGACTAAACAATGTTGGTGCCATGTGTTGGGTTTGGAAGTACCTTGTTTTTTCAGGTTCATGGAAGCGAAGTTACCGAAATAGAAAAAGATGCTTAATCAGCAAAGACACACGAAAATAATATAGGTTATACGGTAGTTGGCATTTTTAGAAGTCTTCCATCCACACCCTGGCCCGACGGAGGTAGATAAAGGGAACCAAACTGGTGGAACCAAAAAAACACTCTATGAACGAACGGTTTTCTTCGATGATCCACCCTTCGATGATCGACGGCTCACGGAGGATGCCTCCGGGTCGACGCAAAAATCTGCGGCCCGGGGCTCACCGTGCGTGGCTTGCAGGCGAGGACGACGACGCGAGCAGGTGCGACAGAGCGCAGGGCACCGCAGGGGCCTGGCGAAGGCGATCTTGCCGGTACGGAGATGGCGGCGCTGGCGAGGGAGCGTGGCGTCGCTGACACCCGCTCGGACGAGGCCGACGATGGAGGCGGTCGGCGCTCATCGCGGGGCTTGCTGGAAGGCGACGGCGACGGCGCGGAAGGGGAGGCTAGGGACTCTCGGCTGGGACAGCTTCCCTCGGCTACGCATGCATGCATGCGAGCTTGTTGAGGACAACCCGAACGGCGCGATGGCCACGGTGACGGAGACGTAGACACGGTCCGCGCGCCGGTTCTGCGGGAGGACACGGCGACGGCGGAGGACGAAGGACTGCGCGGAGGTATTCTGCGACCACCCGGAACGGGCAGCGGCGAGCCCGGACGTCGACGCGGACCACTGCGTGCACGGCGCCGGAACGGTACTCGCAGCGATGGTCTCGAGCTCGACGACGGCGATCTTCCGGCGAGTTCCCGGCAAGCGGAAGGGACGGAGATGAGGTATAGAGATAGGAGGAGACACGCATAAAGAGAGTAAGAGTAGAGAGAAGGGCGGAGAAGTGGCGGCAACCTCGTCCACGTCGAGAGCGGCAGGACGCCGAGCTCCGGCTTGGTTTCAACCTCCGGCCGGGGAAGAAACGAAGCAAAGCCTCGTTCTCAGAGGAGCTAAGATAGGTTCAGGAGAGGGATCGGAGGGCAGTATGACGGGGCGCAGTCCTGGGCAGCAGCATGGCCGGGCGTATATGTCGCGCGAGGGTCACTCATCACTCCGGAGGCGACCATGGCGGTGTAGAGTCCTCCGGGAGATGAATCCCCTCTCCGGCAGGGTGCCGGAGGAGATCTCCAGAATCCCCCGAGATGGGATCGGCGGCGGCGGCGTCTCGATAAGGTTTTCCGTATCGTGGTTTTTCGCATCAGGGGTTTCGCGACGGAGGCTTTAAGTAGGCGGAAGGGCAGAGTCGGGGCCCGACGAGGGGCCCACACCACAGGGCGGCGCGGGCCCCCCTTGGCCGCGCCGCCATGTGGTCTGGCCACCTCGTGGCCCCACTTCGTATGCTCTTCGGTCTTCCGGAAGGTTCGTGGCGAAATAGGCCCCGGGTCTTTGTTTCGTCCAATTCCGATAATATTTCGTTACTAGGATTTCGAAACCAAAAACAGCAGTAAAACGAGAACCGGCACTTCGGCATCTTGTTAATAGGTTAGTTCCAGAAAATGCACGAATATGACATAAAGTGTGCATAAAACATGTAGGTATCATCAATAATATGGCATAGAACATAAGAAATTATCGATACGTCGGAGACGTATCAAGCATCCCCAAGCTTAGTTCTGCTCGTCCCGAGCAGGTAAAACGATAACAAAGATAATTTCTGAAGTGACATGCCATCATAACTTTGATCATACTATTTGTAAACATATGTAGTGAATGCAGCGATCAAAACAATGGTAATGACATGAGTAAACAGGTGAATCATAAAGCAAAGACTTTTCATGAATAGTACTTCAAGACAAGTATTAATATGTCTTGCATAAGAGTTAACTCATAAAGCAATAAATCAAAGTAAAGGTATTGAAGCAACACAAAGGAAGATTAAGTTTCAGCGGTTGCTTTCAACTTGTAACATGTATATCTCATGGATAATTGTCAACATAGAGTAATATAACAAGTACAATATGCAAGTATGTAGGAATCAATGCACAGTTCACACAAGTGTTTGCTTCTTGAGGTGGAGAGAGATAGGTGAACTGACTCATCATAAAAGTAAAAGAGAAAGGTCCTTCAAAGAGGAAAGCATCGATTGCTATATTTGTGCTAGAGCTTTTATTTTGAAAACATGAAACAATTTTGTCAACGGTAGTAATAAAGCATATGAGTTATGTAAATTATATCTTGCAAGTTGCAAGCCTCATGCATAGTATACTAATAGTGCCCGCACCTTGTCCTAATTAACTTGGACTACCGGATCTTTTCAATGCACATGTTTTAACCAAGTGTCACAATGGGGTACCTCCATGCCGCCTGTACAAAGGTCTAAGGAGAAAGCTCGCATTTTGGATTTCTCGCTTTTGATTATTCTCAACTTAGACATCCATACCGGGACAACATGGACAACAGATAATGGACTCCTCTTTAATGCATAAGCATGTGGCAACAATTATTATTCTCATATGAGATTGAGGATATATGTCCAAACTGAAACTTCCACCATGAATCATGGCTTTAGTTAGCGGCCCAAAGTTCTTCTCTAACAATATGCATGCTCCAACCATAAAGGTGGTAGATCTCTCTTACTTCGGACAAGACGGACATGCATAGCAACTCACATGATATTCAACAAAGAATAGTTGATGGCGTCCCAGAAGCATGGTTATCGCACAACAAGCAACTTAATAAGAGATAAAGTGCATAAGTACATATTCAATACCACAATAGTTTTTAAGTTATTTGTCCCATGAGCTATATATTGCAAAGGTGAATGATGGAATTTTAAAGGTAGCACTCAAGCAATTTACTTTGGAATGGCGGATAAATACCATGTAGTAGGTAGGTATGGTGGACACAAATGGCATAGTGGTTGGCTCAAGGATTTTGGATGCATGAGAAGTATTCCCTCTCGATACAAGGTTTAGGCTAGCATGGTTATTTGAAACAAACACAAGGATGAACGGTACAGCAAAACTCACATAAAAGACATATTGTAAACATTATAAGACTCCATACCGTCTTCCTTGTTGTTCAAAACTCAATACTAGATGTTATCTAGACTCTAGAGAAACCAAATATGCAAACCAAATTAGCAAGCTCTAAGTATTTCTTCATTAATGGGTGCAAAGTATATGATGCAAGAGCTTAAACATGAGCACAACAATTTCCAAATATCAAATTATCCAAGACATTTAGAGTTACTACATGTAGTATTTTCCAATTCCAACCATATAACAATTTAACGAAGAAGAAACTTCGCCATGAATACTATGAGTAGAGCCTAAGGACATATTTGTCCATATGCTACAGCGGAGCGTGTCTCTCTCCCATAAAGTGAATGCAAGGATCCATTTTATTCAAACAAAACAAAAAACAAAAACAAACCGACGCTCCAAGCAAAGTACATAAGATGTGACGGAATAAAAATATAGTTTCAGGGGAGGAACCTGATAATGTTGTCGATGAAGAAGGGGATGCCTTGGGCATCCCCAAGCTTAGACGCTTGAGTCTTCTTAGAATATGCAGGGGTGAACCACCGGGGCATCCCCATGCTTAGAGCGTTCACTCTCCTTGATCATATTGCATCATACTCCTCTCTTGATCCTTGAAAACTTCCTCCACACCAAACTCGAAACAACTCATTAGAGGGTTAGTGCATAATAAAAATTCACATGTTCAGAGGTGACACAATCATTCTTAACACTTCTGGACATTGCATAAAGCTACTGGACATTAATGGATCAAAGAAATTCATCCAAGATAGCAAAAGAGGCAATGCAAAATAAAAGGCAGAATCTGTCAAAACAGAACAGTCCGTAAAGATGGATTTTATTAGGCCACCAGACTTGCTCAAATGAAAATTCTCAAATTGAATGAAAGTTGCGTACATATCTGAGGATCATGCACGTAAATTGGCTTAATTTTATGAGCTTCCTACAGGGAGGTAGACCCAGATTCGTGACAGCAAAGAAATCTGGAACTGCGCAGTAATCCAAATCTAGTACTTACTTTACTATCAAAGACTTTACTTGGCACAACAAAACTTAAAACTAAGATAAGGAGAGGTTGCTACAGTAGTAAACAACTTCCAAGACACAAATATAAAACAAAAATACTGTAGTAAAAACATGGGTTGTCTCCCATAAGCGCTTTTCTTTAACGCCTTTCAGCTAGGCGCAGAAAGTGTAACTCAAGTGTTATCGCGAGATAGAGCATTGATATCATAAGCTCCCCCATTTGTAGTGGTACTAGGGGCTTTGTCAATTTTAGGCCTATAATAATATTTCTTTGGTTTAGTCACTTTAGAGGCATACATAAACTTTTGCTCCTTTCCCACATAAGCTTTCTCTCTAAACTGTAAAGATGAAAAGGTTGAACCCAAGGTTCCCATAGCTTTTTCAAGTTTGCTAATCCTATTAATTTGATTATCATGGTCAACACAAGTTCCTAGGACACTAATTCTTTCATCAATTCCTCCTAAGGATTTATCAAGTTTATCAGTTTTAACAAGTAACATCTCCAACTTAGTTTCAACACTAAGATTTTTCTCTATGGTTTCTAATTTTTTCATAACATCCTCAAGGGAAGTTTCAATTTTAATTTCATTAACAGGTGGTGTTCCAAATAAACTCTCAATAATGCAACTAGCTTCTAAAGCGGGAGCACCTAGGAAGTTACCCCCCGCGAGACAATCAAGAACATATCTATTCCAGCTAGAGATACCAACATAAAAATTCCTGAGTAGGATAGTGGTGGAGTGTTTCTTAGTGCACCTATTATGGGCATCACTAATTCTATACCAAGCATCTTTTAAACATTCTCCTCCTTGTTGCTTAAATGAACGAACTTCAACTTCAGGATTACTCATTTTAGCAGTAGTAAATAAAGCAAACTAGATAAAGTAAATGCAAGTAAACTAATTTTTTGTGTGTTTTTGATATAGAGTGCAAGACAGTAAATAAAGTAAAGCTAGCAACTAATTTTTTTGTGTTTTGATATAATGCAGCAAACAAAGTAGTAAATAAAATAAATCAAGACAAAAACAAACTAAAGAGATTGAGAAGTGGAGACTCCCCTTGCAGCGTGTCTTGATCTCCCCGGCAACGGCGCCGTAAATTTGCTTGATGCGTGTAGTTGACACGTCCGTTGGGAACCCCAAGAGGAAGGTGTGATGCGCACAGCGGCAAGTTTCCCTCGTAAGAAACCAAGGTTTAATCGAACCAGTAGGAGTCAAGAAGCACGTTGAAGGTTGATGGCGGCGGGATGTAGTGCGGCGCAACACCAGAGATTCCGGCGCCAACGTGGAACCTGCACAACACAACCAAAGTACTTTGCCCCAACGAAACAGTGAGGTTGTCAATCTCACCGGCTTGCTGTAACAAAGGATTAACCGTATTGTGTGGAAGATGATTGTTTGCAGAGAAAACAGTAAAACAAGTATTGCAGCAGATTTGTATTTCAGTATTAAAAGAATGGACCGGGGTCCACAGTTCACTAGAGGTGTCTCTCCCATAAGATAAAAGCATGTTGGGTGAACAAATTACAGTCGGGCAATTGACAAATAGAGAGGGCATAACAATGCACATACATGACATGATAAGTATAGTGAGATTTAATTGGGCATTACGACAAAGTACATAGACCGCCATCCAACGGCATCTATGCCTAAAAAGTCCACCTTCAGGTTATCGTCCGAACCCCTTCCAGTATTAAGTTGCAAAGCAACGGACAATTGCATTAAGTATGGTGCGTAATGTAATCAACAACTACATCCTCGGACATAGCGCCAATGTTTTATCCCTAGTGGCAACAGCACAACACAACCTTAGAACTTTCGTCACATCGTCCCAGGTGTCAATGTAGGCATGAACCCACTATCAAGCATAAATACTCCCTCTTGGAGTTAAAAGCAAATACTTGGCCAGAGCCTCTACTAGTAACGGAGAGCATGCAAGATCATAAACAACACATATGTAATAACTTGATAATTAACATAACATGGTATTCTCTATCCATCGGATCCCGACAAACACAACATAGAGTATTACAGATAGATGATCTTGATCATGTTAGGCAGCTCACAAGATCCAACAATGAAGCACAATGAGGAGAAGACAACCATCTAGCTACTGCTATGGACCCATAGTCCGGGGGTGAACTACTCACTCATCACTCCGGAGGCGACCATGGCGGTGTAGAGTCCTCCGGGAGATGAATCCCCTCTCCGGCAGGGTGCCGGAGGAGATCTCCAGAATCCCCCGAGATGGGATCGGCGGCGGCGACGTCTCAGTAAGGTTTTCCGTATCGTGGTTTTTCGCATCAGGGGTTTCGCGACGGAGGCTTTAAGTAGGCGGAAGGGCAGAGTCGGGGGCCAGACGAGGGGCCCACACCACGGGCGGCGCGGGCCCCCTTGGCCGCGCCGCCATGTGGTCCGGCCACCTCGTGGCCCCACTTCGTATGCTCTTCGGTCTTCTGGAAGGTTCGTGGCGAAATAGGCCCCCGGGTCTTTGTTTCGTCCAATTCCGAGAATATTTCGTTACTAGGATTTCTGAAACCAAAAACAGCGAGAAAACGAGAACCGGCACTTCGGCATCTTGTTAATAGGTTAGTTCCAGAAAATGCACGAATATGACATAAAGTGTGCATAAAACATGTAGGTATCATCAATAATATGGCATAGAACATAAGAAATTATCGATACGTCGGAGACGTATCAGACCTCCACTCCGGGGCGAACCCCATCTCCTCCGACAAGGAGGAGAAAGAAGAAGAAGTAGAGAAGAAAGAGGCCTCCTCCTCCGCCAGGCACCCGCCGATGAAGCGCTCCCGCATGTGGGCGGACAGCGAGGACGAGGATGATGACGAGGAAGGAGAAGAGGAGGAGGAGGAGGAGGATGATTCCTCCTCTTCCGCTGGGTACCCGCCGGCGAAGCGCTTCCGCGCTTGGGCAGACAGCGAGGATGATGATGATGACGAGGAAGAAGAAGCTCCGGCCAAAGGCTGGGGCAGCAGCGACGAGGAATTCTCCGGCAGTAGCGCCGACGGCAACTCCGACACCGACGATGATGCTAGCGAGGATTAGCAATGTAGGATTAGTAGTCCCTGAGCAATCGGCTCTTTTTTTGTTCTTCCTCTCTTGAGCAATCGGCTCTTCATTGTAAAAATCCTCTCTTATGAATAAAGAAGACTTTTCCTTAACTTGATTTTGCCGATTTCCTTTCGTACTGATTCTGCCGATTGTTAATTTGACCAACGCTCAATGAGCCGATGGCAACGCATCGGCCTCTTACGATAAATTTTGAGATAGACCAATTTAGCCACCTCCTCAATCGGTAACCTGCGAACCTTGCTCAAACTCAGATCCCCAAACTTCCAACCGAACAGGTCCAAATCGCGGCCATTGAGCGCAGCGTTAGATTTAACGGCAAAACTCCTGAAATAATGCCTGGTCTCATCATTAACCTTAGGTTTCCAGACGTTCTCCTGCCGAATCCTTCTTTTCCAAATCCCCTTTGCCTTCGGGAGAGCTCTAGGACCATTGCTGAATCAACCCGGAGGCCGGAGCTGATACTTCTCGGGACGAGGCATCACTTATCTACAAATTTTCTTTCGATAATCTACCAGCGATGTTTGAAATCCTGCTCTGTTTTCCCGCAGCAACCATTCCTCAAAAAAGTTGAGATGCAGAGCCAGCCGACTTCAACCAAATCGGCTTCCTATAGCAAAGGGTCCTTCAGGGCAAGCTGCCCCCCGAGCCTCAGTCAAGGCGAGAAAAGAGGTGAGCCAGCCAAATGTGCCACCATCGGCTTCCAAATTATAATGCAGAGCCAGCCGATTTAAACAAAATCGGCTCTCCAGAGGAGAGAACCTTCAGGGTGAGCTGCCCCCCGAGCTTCTCCAGTTCAATTCTTGCGTCTTGCTGATCAGATCGGCTCATCATCTTCGGCAGGCTGATGTAACTTCCGGTGAGGATGTTTTGAATTTCTGGTGGTCTCCAAAACTCTGGACGTAACAACCTCTGAACGTGACATCAACCAAGTCGCCACCTTGGTTGCCCTTGAGCCTCTGTTTATAACAGCTGTACCTCCTGAGTCGATGGCTAAGCATCGGCTTTCTATCCTTAAGTCGATGTCCGTGCATCGGCTGCATATCATGCGAAATTTTTTTTTTACGGGCCGATTTTTCTATCGGCCCCCAATATTCTCACTGCACATGTATCGCACATGTTCATCTGATTAGGTGCCCCCCGAGCCGATTCTGCCACGTAACTGCTGATATCGGCTCTGTGGTTAGCCAAGGCACTAAAATGTGAACGTCGGCTCTGTTAGGAACAATGTGGATTTCTTCCGGCGCATCAGCCGACGCAAACCCATTGCCCATTAGATCGACGTTAAACCCAGGCAGAATGAATGGTGAGGATAATTTTGGCCGATTGCTGGAATCGGCCTCCATGTCGAATTGCTCAATGAAGGTTTTGCAATGTTCCTCCATAGATCCTTGGGGCCGATCACATGGATCGGCATTGCCACGTTTGTCCATAGATGCTGCTCTTGTTACACGGTCAGGCTGGTGGATAAAACCAGCCTAACCCCGTCCTTTGTCACGTCGATGCGCTCGCAGTCGTCCAAATTGATGCCTGAGAGTGGCTCTTGGCCTGATGTCTCCCAAACGTTCATGCCAGCCTGTTGAAATCTCGGCTGAATCATCTGCGTGGACGACTTCTACTTCATCTCCATCCCATTGTATTAGGCATTGGTGCATTGTGGATGGAATGCAACGATTGGCGTGGATCCAATCTCTCCCTAGTAGGACAGCATAGGAGCTCTTGCTGTCGACAACAAAGAACGTCGTAGGGACGGTTTTCCTTCCTACGGTCAGATCCACGTTCAGAACACCTTGTGCGTCAGATGCTTGGCCGTTGAAATCGCTCAGTGTCACATTGGTCTTGATCAGATCCGAGCTAGAGCGTCCCAACCGACGTAGCATGGAGTATGGCATAATGTTAACTGCCGCTCCGGTGTCCACCAACATCTTGTTGACAGGCTGCCCATTGATGTAACCTCGCAAGTACAGGGCCTTCAGATGTATGTAGCTTCTCTCTCGTGGCTTCTCAAAGATCACCGGCCGTGGGCCGCAGTCAAGTTGTGCCACAGGTGCTTCATCTACTCATGGAGCACTAAACTCCGTTGGAAGGATGAACACCATGTTTGTGCCAGCCGATGTCTCATCGTCGGCTTTCTTTTGTCTGGGGCGCCACTCTTTCCTTTGTGGCCGACCTTCTTCGTCCAGGGTTCGCTGAATTTTAGCGGCCAGATCAGGCCGCGCCTTCCTCAACGTGTGCAGGTATAACCTTTCAGCTTCCTCCAACCCACATAGACGCTGAACCCTTCGCTTTTGGGAACGGCTGAGCCCATCAGGGCACCACCTTGGGCGATGATACTTGTCTTCTTCTTCACCATCGTCCTCTAGTTCCTCGAGATCTTCCACCCGAGCGGACTCGAGCGTGCTCGTTCCGAGGCGGGAGAGGCCCTAGACGTTTGAACACGGACACGTTAGCTGCATCCTTCTTCTTTTGTTTACATTCTGGGCAGTTGCCGATTGTAGGCAATCGGCTCATTCCTGAATCCCAGCAGTGTCTGAAGAAGGGGCAGTTCCAGTGCCTATCCACGTCGTCTTGCTCCCTCGACTTTTCCTTGGCGTGGCGCTCATATCGCTCCTCGTCGCGATCATGCCGACGGTGTCTCCTGGCGTCCCTAGCCAGACGATCTCTTTCATCATCGTCGTTGTATCACCGGCGTTGGTCGTATTGACCCACGTACTTGTTGAGGAGGTGATCAGAGAGAGGTCGCTGATATCTTACGTTCCTCACTTCTCCCTCTGTGATGTAGCGCTTGCCATCGTGACGGAGCCGATCGCGTGGAGCGGCTTCCTCTGTGTCCTTGCTATGAGAGCAGCTCCCCTCATCTCCGTCCTTACCGCAGTGGTGCCCAGGTCCTACCATGTTGATATTGCACGAGAAATCTGGCTGGCACCCTCCATAGTAAGTATACTCCACCATGTTAACGGCGGGGAAGGGGTGTGTGTCGACCTTCATGGCGTACTGGCTGAAAATTAGCCACCCTTGTTCTATCGCCATTTGGACCTGTTGACGCCACACCCTGCAGTCGTTGGTGGCGTGGGTGAACGTGTTATGCCATTTGCAATATGGCTTTCCGTTCAGCTCTTGCACCGTGGGGATCTTGTGGCCTTCGGGTAACTTTAGTCGCTTCTCCTTGAGTAAGAGGTCGAAAATCTGCTCAGCTTTGGTCACGTCGAAATCAAACCCTTTTGGAGGACCTTGTGGCTTAACCCATTTACGGGACACGGGGCTTGCCCCCGAGTCCATTCAGCCACTGCTACCTCTTGATCTCCCGCGAGCACCTTCATCTTCATCTGCCTCAAGCAGGACCACCGCACGCTTGAATTTATCCTGGTAAACATCTGGGTGGCGCTGTTCATATGCTGACAGCTTCTGCACCATGTGCGCCAGTGAAGGGTAGTCTTCTTGGGAGGCCACGTCCTTGATCGATGATGAGAGACCCACCACCGCTAACTCGACTGCTTCCTTTTCACTTACATGAACCGAATAGCATCGGTTCCTAACGGTCCTGAAGCGCTGGACGTATTCTGCCACTGTTTCCCCGCGCTTCTGTCGTACTTGTGCTAGATCGGCAATGCCAGCCTCGGAACCCTCTGAGTGATACTGCACGTGGAACTGTTCTTCCAACTGCTTCCAAGTCCGGATTGAGTTTGGTGGCAGCGATGTGTACCACCCGAAAGCCGATCTGGTGAGGGACTGTGCGAAGAACCTCACACGCAGCTCGTCTGATGCTGAGATCGTGCCCAGCTGTGCCAAATATCGGCTCACATGCTCGATGAAGCTGGAACCATCTGATCCATTAAACTTGGTGAAATCAGGGAGCCGATATTTGGGTGGTAGCGGGATCAACTTGTACTCATTAGGGTACGGCTTGGAATAGCCGATTGTCCTCCTTTTCGGCATCATGCCGAACTGGTCTTTCAGAATTGTACAAATCTGATCCGCGGTGATGGCTGCAGGCGTCGAACTCTGAAGTTTCGCCGGGGTGGCATACTTAGCCAGCCATGCTTGCTTTTCCAGCTACGAGCCAAGCTGCAGGAGCTGAGCTGCGGAGGTTTGTCGGAGTGGCGTACTTAGCTAGCAACGTCCGCTTCTCAAGGTCCGTTCCCGACGTTCCTCCTCGCTGTTCCAGAAGTCCCTGCTGTTGCAGCCTGGTTCGAGAGTGCCCAGTTACTGCAGTCGGGCACGTATGCGCACGTGTATCCGTGGGGGATCTCCTTGGGCGCCTCATGTAAGAATTGGTAGTCACTAGGGTCACCACCAATCTTGTAGACGACGTATGCCGATGAACTCGGCACTTCTGGTGCTGCCAACGCGAACGGCAGTGGTGGACGGGACTGAAGTGGCATCTCTCCTTGGTAAGTCCCCAGAGCTGGTCCTGACGGAGAATACTGATGGCTCATGATCTCCTGGATCACGCGCAGAGCGACACGCTCCAAAGTGTTCACCAGGCTCTCAGAATGGCGGTGCAGCGAATGAGCCACCATGAAGTTGATCTCCTGACGCAGCGACCTGGTGCGTTCTTCTGACGGGGTGGACAGGTCCACTCCATCGAGCGCGCCTTCAGGTGAGAACCCTTTCCACCTGATGCCATGTGAGCGGGTTCTGTGGAAAGAGCCGATGAGGTCGGCTTCGAGGACTGCTTGGATCTCGTCATGCTTCTTCTTGAGCTCCTCAGTCAGATCCTCGTACTTGACCGGAGTGCCTTCCGCCATCTCAGATGCAGATGGCGACGCGGTTGATGTCGAAGATAGTCCCACCGGGCGTGCCAGAATGTGTTGCGGTCAGAAACCCACCGGCGGGCAGCGACGGGCAACACCGTAGAGCCGGGAATCTCCCAGGACTGCGGCTGGCCCTGGTCCCTCCGAGTGACGGCCCGCAAAGCCTTCGGCACGCACGTCCGATGCTGATGCAAGGGCGTGCCACCCGACCTATACCTGGTCGGGAAGGTGTTGGATGATGCCTCGCTTAGTTTCCTGCATGGCATACACGTAAACGTTAAATACGAGCCTCGATCGGCTCTCAGGTTGTCCTGTGAATCGGCTCAAAGAGCCGATCCACCCATGATGCGTACGAGGTATACGATCAGATGGTGGTCCTGCTTGATCAAGATGAAGCTAAAACGACCTACTACGATTTGGGGTTTTCACCGCATAATCGGAACATCCTACTCGTGATCGAGCCTGGCGGCCACGCACGGTGATCGTAAACCGACCCTAGACAAGGCCTAAAAACCAACACGAAGTTGATCCTCGGAACATCCTGTCTAGGGCTAGCAAGCTACACCCTACGCGCCACTGGATCCTTCGACCCGTTTGTAAGGCCTAACGATGCAGATATTAAACTAATCCTTGAAGAACAAGGAGCAATCATAACGGATCGGATCTACTAAACAATGATCAAGCGGGGTGCCGCCCTTACACCCAAGATAGGTGTAAGGGCGGCTAGATGCCTAAGGGTTGCACGACGATAGCATATGGTACGAAGAACAATGCTAACCCTAAAACATCTATGATAACTACGTTGCTCGCCATCAAAAAGGCTTCAGTACGAGCAACGCATGAACGACGAATAAACGTGTGCTGCCTAGATCGCAAGATGCGATCTAGGCAGCATGGTGCTTATCCGGAAGAAACCCTCGAGACGGGGGAGTTGGCGATGCGCCTAGATTGGTTTGTGGTGAACGTGATTGTTGTTTATTTCATAAACCCTAGATACATATTTATAGTCCGGGGGACTTTCTAATTCAGGCGTGCACCTAATCGTGCACGGGTTAAACTCTAACTTCTAAACGACACGTATCCTACTATGTTACAGATACACGGGCAAACTAGCCCAAACTTGGTATACAAGGCCGATTCATGTATTCCTTCTATGTATATTCTTCAAGCCCATCTTCAATCGCGGCCCACCTCTGATCCGGTCAAATTCTGGTGATAACAGAAGTGTAAACAAAACATATAGAAATCGATGTAAAACAAACATGGAGCATCAAAAATTATAGATACGTTTGCAACGTATCAATTGTCAGGTTCTGGATGGTGGCGGACTTCTTCCACAGATAATCTTGGTTCCTGTACACATAAATGTGTTGCCAGGCTTTCCCTGCTTCCTGGACAACTTCATCAGTAATATCGAGTTCCCAGTGGTGGAGAACCTAAAGCAACCACAAAACTCCTTGAAAGTAAGACAGTGCGGTGTATTGTTCAACGAAAAACTCACAGTGGTACATCGCCCAAGGGTGGCGAGGTCATCATGGAAGGTCGTGAGGAACTCGAGTGTGGCACGCTTGTACATGCCGCAGTTGAGTGCGGAGAAGACCTCCATGCCGGCGCTCCTCACCATTGAGGTGAAGTCACTGTCGAGGCCATTGCTAGTGACGAAACCGCCGTCGGCCCACTTCCTCGGGAGCACCTTACGGCCAGATAGTCGGTTGTACTCCTTGTCAAAGTCGGTGTCAAGCACGTCCTTGCCCTTTCGCGCCTTCTTCCGCGGGTCGTTTTGGCTGCTCGAGCCATCCGCTCCACCGCTCGAACTCTTTCAGAAAAAGCTCATTGTGCTGCAAAAAAATTCATAGCAAAAGTACATGCATTAGGTTTCTATGGTATTGTACAACGATTACAGGGACTAGCTTTGAATTTGAATGTGTGGAATCAACAAAAATTTCAAAACTATGAACTCATCTAGGTACCCAATATGAGAGATTCAACCGTTCATTGCTGCAAATAACACATGCATCGGGTGAGAAACGTACCGATGTGAAGAATCCCCAACTCAAACAAACAAAATTGGAGAAGAATCAATGATTCTAGGGGATTAGATTTTGAGTTTTGAGAGAAAGAGAGAGAAAGGAGAGAAAGGAGAGAAAGAATGGCTGGTTTGGGGGTTTCCCCGGCCAGCCCGACGTTTTTAAGTCACCACCAACGCGGTACGGGCGGACAGTACGGGGCAAAAAAGGCCGCACCGGTGGTCTCCACCGTTGGATACATCGCGTACGATCAAAAATCTAGATTTGGTAAGGGCGGGCGGTATGGGCGGATGCCCCCATATGGATTCCCGTTAAACATAAAGTAAGTTGTCGAACAAAGTTTGAAGATTCTCGTCCAAGCTGGTACGGGCGGATGGTACGGGCAGATGCCTTTGTACCAATGCCCGTTAAACCCACTGGAAATTCGACAAAACTCGTCCATAATGTTGATTGTGCGGTACGGGCAAGTGGTACGGTCGTACCCTGCCGTCCGTCATCCGCTAAAGCCACTATTTTCAGCAAGTCCATTCTCTTTTCTTTCTGGACTCTCGTTCGGGTCTTTTTCATCAAGAGTTTCCACAAATAATCAAAACTAAGTATAATTTGTTAGCACAATCGTAATGTCTATTAGAATTAGTAAAAATACTATAATAAAAACTAAATTGCGAATAAAGAAAAGGATGGGTTGACTCCCATCGAGCATTTTATTAAGAACTCATTCTATTTTTAAATAGATTTTCAATAAGTGGAACCTACAGTAAGTTCCTCACTATCAAAAACATTTACCTCTTTAGTGCGCTTGCTGGGTGGCACATATTTTTCCTCTTCTAATTTCTTAGGGAAGTACCGAGTAATCAGATCATCATAAATAGTGAAAATGATCTTTCCCCCATGGCAATCGACATTAGCTCCTGCAGTACTCAAAAATGGCCTCCCAAATATAATAGATAATTTATCATCATGATGCATATCTAGGATTATGAAGTTAGTGGGTATAACATGTTTATCTATTATGAGTAAAACATCTTCTATCATCCCCACAGGCTTCTTAGTTGTTTTATCAGCCATTTGAAAGTAATAGATGTTGGAGAATAATCCCCTAGGCCTATTTTCTAATAAAGGTCATATGTCTTAACACTAACACCTGCACCTAGGTCGTAAAGAGCATTATGAATTCTAGTCTTTCCTATTGCACAAGTAATGGTAGGTATGCCAGGATCACCTAATTTAGCTGGGAGTTTATCTCCATAGCTAGTCATCACGGCTATGGTTGTAGTTACTTTCTTTTTTCTGTTAAGAATATCTCGAAGACATTTAATATAAGTAGGAACTAATATAGCATTTGCTAACGGAAGTTCTAAACGAAGTTTACCAAGAGCATCAGCAAAGGCATCATAAAGGTATTGACTATGTTCAACCTTCATTCTGTCAAGATAAGGAAGATCTTTAGTTGGTACCTTTGATTTTACCTTTGGCGCTGGCTCCGGTTGCTTAGCCTTTGGCTTCTTCTTAGCCATCTGCTTTTCTAGTTTCTTCTCCTTCGATATTATTTCTTCTTCTTTTTCTCGGCTTACCACCTCTTCTTCTCTGGGGTCTACAGTCTCTGCGTCAGAATCATATACCTCATCTTGATTTTCGGTACCTTCTCCTCTCGACGCTTCTTTCTTTTTTTCCTTTGTTCTTCATAATCAATATCATCTAGCGGATCAACGAGGTTGTTCTCTTCTTAGCTCATTCTTTCTACTCCCTCCATCCAGAAAATGATGTCTCAACTTTGTCAAAATTTGTATGTATCTTCACACTAAAACTTGTCTAGATGTATGCATATGTAGACAAAGTTGAGACATCCTTTTCTTGACGGAGGGAGTAGTTCTTTAGCCTTGCGAGCCTACTCTTCTTGATACCAAGTTGGACCTGCAGGTTCCTTCGAAGAGCATATAATGTGGATTTTTCCTTTGGAATCACAACATTCTTTACTCGCTGCAATCAACAGCGCGATGCACTAGTTTCCTACCAAGTTAGCAGTGAGATCCCCGAAACTAGCTATTCTCTATGAGGCCGTCATGTGGTTTCTAATAGTTAACACTAGTAGAAAAACGCTCATCTATACCGGTTTCAGAGGGCCATTTGCACCGGTTTCTCAACCAGTATAAAAGATCCGGTACAAAAGCCCCCCCCCCTTTCGTACCGGTTCCTTACGAACCGGTATTAATGGCGCCTCCACGTGGGTGCCCAGGAGAGCGCACGGCGAGGGAGCTTTGGTACCGGTTTGTATTACAAACCGGTACCAAAGGTTGGCTACCGCGGCAGGAAATATGCATGAATCTCTGCCGCGGCAGAGAATTCATGGTTTAGGGTTTTTGCAGGGGTTTAGGGGTATCGGAGCGTTTCGTATCACGTCGATGCACCAGAAACGCGTTTGGGTTTACGTAGTACATGAAAATCAAGGTGATGCATATCAAGTTGGTGCAAATAATATAACACACATGTAATTGCATAAGTAGTACTCTTCGATGCATATCAAGTCGATGCACCAGAATAAAGTAGTACATGCATGAAGATCGATCTATTACATGTACCATAGTGGTACACTCCGAGTCAAACTATATATACACACAAAGCAATCGAGGACCTGGAGAAGATCTTTATGCATAGTGGTACTCTCCGGATGGTGGTATGACTTCCCGAAGGAAAAATCCCGCCAATTCCTCTCCAATTGCTTTGAAGCGCTCCTCGATTGAGATCTTCTCCCGCTTTCTTCTCAACTGTAAAAGAATAAGATAGAAATGAATACATGAGCTATGTGTGTGTGTATATATATGTATATATCAAATCACAAATCAAACAAGTATTACTGAAACTCAGCACAACTTATGGTAATAAAATAAATTTGTGAATATTGTTTTCGTACCTCTTTATTTCTTTCATTATTCGCTCTCTCGCTGACAATTCTGTGGATGTACTCGCAAACGTATTATCCACATAGATCACTCCCCTCTGGTTGTTTCGCGCATTTCTGTACAAGAATATAATTCAGTCAAACAATAATGAAGTATGATAAAGGTGTGTGGACCTAGGTAGCAGTACTTACTTTGTTCGCACGCCATATCAGCTTCGGTGCCCATTGAAAGGACTGATCTTCCTTGATGAAAGTTTCCCATACGCTGCCCGACAAAAGAAAATGCACAAAAGAGTTATCAATCAGTTGATATCAGGAAATTCACAAAAAAACCGAAAAGAATTTGAATTTCCTTTTGAGCATAAGAAAACAAGACTTGTATAGTATAGGCTCTTTGGTTAGTGAGTCAAAGACTTCAACTTCTCCTTCGTACATTTTAATGAAGATAAGAATAAAGTGAAACATGCGCACGTTTAAATATGTAGTGTCATATATATAAGTCATCAGTTAATATTTTAACATATGGTGAGCAAAATAGAATGTGTTATAAGAGAGTAACACTCACTGGAAGTTGTAAGGCCAAAGTATTGTCTTTTTGTCACGTTGTCGCTTCAAAAACCTTAGCAAAGTCTCCGGTGTATCCCTGTTATAGAGGGGTTCTTCTATGGTCCTGACATGCATTTTGTCCGGGTCAATGAACCCAATGTCCGTGATTTCATCCCTTTTGCATTCGAGCATCTTCGATCTGCATAACATAGCGCACAAAAGATTATAATTTGCAGATAATGAAGGAGCTGAGCTAAAGACTTCTCAAATTATATAAATAAATCACTTACAGACAATAGCAACTGATGATAGATTTGTCGAGGGCCCGAAGATTGTATAACTGGAAGAGTTCGGCGAAGTCAATGTTCACAGAGTATTCTTGGAAGTAGTGCCCTTCCTTAACTCGTACCATGATAGTCTCGATCCCTCCCTTTGTGGCAAGACCGTACCACGTATGCAAGTTACACATACTTGTTGGTAGCTTCCTGAGATTCTCGACCAAATCTTTCCCTTGAACAAATTGATATTGCACTTCAGCTAAGGGGTAATCGGTGTATTGTCGAGAACTTTGAACGGCCTTCTCGTCAAACACCTTGAGAGGGGGGGCCGATTGAACGGGTTGTTGTCCGAGCAGGTAGACTTGGTGTATCCCTTTTATCTCCTTGATACCCGAGCTGGTAGTGGGTTTTTTCGCATGCATCATATCTTCATACGACCTTTCAATAGAACGCCTATATTCAGATGGCGGCGATGGTTGAGGGTCATATAGATTCTCAACGGTACGCACAACTTTCACCGGATCTAGTGTCTTCTCAAAAGGTATCTCTGGCACTTTCGGTGCAAAAAAGGCTTTCAGCTCGGGCTGAACGGTTTCCCTGTTTTCCTCTTCACTTTTTTCCCAAGGTAACTTCTCAATGGGCGGCTGTGGTTTCTCCTTTCTAGATCTCTTCCTAGGCGACATACCGTTCCGCTTAACGGGCGCTGTCTTACACGGAGGATCTCGAGATGGTGGACTCACGCTAGGGTCCCTCTCAGGTAGGTGTGGACTTGGCTGCTCACGAAGACTGCTACCAGGAGGAGTCGATGGCATTTGTTGCTCATGTGGAGGAGTCGCTTGCCTTTGAAAAAGGACGATGTACTTCTTCGGCCATAGGGCGAAACCGTGCTTGACATCGGCCAGTGTCCTCTCATCTTCACCTCTAGGAATATCAAGCTCCATTGTTTCAAAACCCGGAACAACTGCATCCACCCAGACACGAACACAGCCAGGTGGAATGGGCATATGAGGGTGCATTGCTCCATCTTCACTTGGGTACACATAGCCGACCGCCACCTTAACGGACGCGGTCCTGAATAACATATGTAGCTCGTAATCTGTCTTCTCCGTGACATAATCCACAGGGTAGCTTCCTCCACATCCGTGAAGATGCGAGGAACCGACACTGCTTCTTCGCTGAGATGGGGCAGCATCGGCTTGTGGATCCTGTAGAAACAGCGGCTTATCAGGTGCCCTCTGATTTTTCTCAAGCGCCTCCACCCTATTTAACAATTATGTTAACGTGTCGGCGTCCTTCTTCTTCTTTCGCGAACGGCTTCTATAAGTGTCAGCGCTGTCCGGCCACGCTTCCTTCATGGTGAGACCTGGGCGAGCTCGTACCCGTCCAACGTGTTCAGGATTCCCCAGAGCGAGTGTTGGCTCGTCATTCTCTCTATCGGGAATGTACTCTCCCTTTCTGACCTTTTCAATTGCATCTACAAGCTTCGGTACAATTGCCTCAATTTTTTCCTTCCATTTTCCCTTCGCGATGATCAGCCCTGTATTTGGGTCCAACCCTGCCCCATGCGCGAACAACCAGAACTTGGACCGTTCGGGCCAGTCCCATGTCTGTGGAGTGATTCCTGCATCCATCAGTTTATTTTCAAACGCTGTCCACTTCGGAATGGCAGTCTTGTAGCGACCTGACCCCAAATGATGCCAAAGTTTCTTCTTTGAAGCATTTTCCGTATTTGTGACCGATCGGGACACAAAAGTAGACGATTGCTTATACGCCTTAAATGTGGGCCAGTGATCTTTTATCTTCACTAGATTATCATCGAATACTGGATCTTCATTCTTATATTTGTCCCATAAATTTTTCTTCCAGGTCTGGAATTGTATGGCCATCTTCTTCCATGTCCATTCCACGACTTTATTCTTCGGCCTTCCGTCATGTCTTCCGGTAGGCTGAATCGTGTCAGTAGACTGTCCCAAAGAAAAAAATTCATCGCGTCGTTGACATAACTAGCTTCAGTCCCCGCTTTCTTCGGCTTATTCCACTCTTGAATGCTGATCGATACATGGTCACTAACAAGAACTCGGGCTTTATTTGTAAATTTGCGGCAGTACTCTTTGGGATGCTCCGGTTCACCATTAGCCTTAAATGCCGTGAGGGCTAACCTACCCTCGCCCTTTAACACTCTCGTCGGGCCTCGTTTTGTTTTAACAGACTTGCTCGATGATGCAGAAGGCTAAAAGAAAAAATTATTCATTAATAAGTGCAATACAAATAAATGAATGCATCTAGGGATCGATGAACATAGACTAATTGATACATAAATATACACCTCGCTGGAGTTTGTTATGGACACTTCTTTGTCTCTTCTAACTTGTTCAGACTCAAGTCCCTCGCCGAAATCATTCAGAAAGTCTTCGAACTCGTTCTCATCTCCATCGGGTTCCGTACCACGGGTACTCTCATAGATCAATTTTTGCACCGCTTCTTCCCCCTCCTCATCTCGGACGAAGGTGTCGTCCGCCATACTTCAATGTCACTACAAAATTAAGAAAGCAATTATATTTCATTCATCCAATGAGTCATTTAGCTAGCAATTCATTATTTGAAATACATAACTTGTGACAAGTTAATAGCATAATCCTGTGAAATACAAAGGCATAGCATTTCTAGGGAGGTGGCATCGGTGGCGGTGGCATCGACACATTTCAATAGCATTTCTAGGGAGGTGGCATCGGCGGCGGCTCCATGGAGCTGGCGACCAGCGTCCAATGTTAGAGCGCCATGGCCAAGAAGTGCTTTGGCACTGTCGTCCAATGGCGATGCGCCATGCCCATGCACCGCACCTACGTATAACGCGGACGTCCATGCCCCGACCCTGCATGAATATGCTACCATGTGCATGTGCTCAAGGCGTGACACCGCCGGCGCCTCCGCCGCCGTACCAGCGCCTCGATTTGCTAGCTCGCCCATGCACGCGTAGCCTCTAGCCAGCTCCTCCGGCCATGCCGCACCGCCGCCGCCTACACGCTGATGCGTGTAGTTGACACGTCCGTTGGGAACCCCAAGAGGAAGGTGTGATGCGCACAGCGGCAAGTTTCCCTCAGTAAGAAACCAAGGTTTAATCGAACCAGTAGGAGTCAAGAAGCACGTTGAAGGTTGATGGCGGCGGGATGTAGTGCGGCGCAACACCGAGAGATTCCGGCGCCAACGTGGAACCTGCACAACACAACCAAAGTACTTTGCCCCAACGAAACAGTGAGGTTGTCAATCTCACCGGCTTCTTTGTAACAAAGGGTTAACCGTATTGTGTGGAAGATGATTGTTTGCATAGAAAACAATAAAACAAGTATTGCAGCAGATTTGTATTTCGGTATTAAAAGAATGGACCGGGGTCCACAGTTCACTAGAGGTGTCTCTCCCATAAGATAAAAGCATGTTGGGTGAACAAATTACGGTCGGGCAATTGACAAATAGAGAGGGCATAACAATGCACATACATGACATGATAAGTATAGTGAGATTTAATTGGGCATTACGACAAAGTACATAGACCGCCATCCAAGCTGCATCTATGCCTAAAAAGTCCACCTTCGGGTTATCATCCGAACCCCTTCCGAGTATTAAGTTGCAAAGCAACAGACAATTGCATTAAGTATGGTGCGTAATGTAATCAACAACTACATCCTCGGACATAGCGCCAATGTTTTATCACTAGTGGCAACAGCACAACACAACCTTAGAACTTTCTGTCACTGTCTCAGGTGTCAATGCAGGCGTGAACCCACTATCGAGCATAAATACTCCCTCTTGGAGTTAAAAGCAAAAACTTGGCCAGAGCCTCTACTAGTAACGGAGAGCATGCAAGATCATAAACAACACATATGTAATAACTTGATAATTAACATAACATGGTATTCTCTATCCATCGGATCCCGACAAACACAACATAGAGTATTACGGATAGATGATCTTGATCATGTTAGGCAGCTCACAAGATCCAACAATGAAGCACAATGAGGAGAAGACAACCATCTAGCTACTGCTATGGACCCATAGTCCAGGGGTGAACTACTCACTCATCACTCCGGAGGCGACCATGGCGGTGTAGAGTCCTCCGGGAGATGAATCCCCTCTCCGGCAGGGTGCGGAGGAGATCTCCGAGAATCCCCCGAGATGGGATCGGCGGCGGCGGCGTCTCAGTAAGGTTTTCCGTATCGTGGTTTTTCGCATCAGGGGTTTCGCGACGAAGGCTTTAAGTAGGCGGAAGGGCAGAGTCGGGGGCTGACGAGGGGCCCACACCACAGGGCGGCGCGGGCCCCCCTTGGCGCGCGGCCCTGTGGTCTGGCCACCTCGTGGCCCACTTCGTATGCTCTTCGGTCTTCTGGAAGGTTCGTGGCAAAATAGGACCCTGGGACTTGATTTCGTCCAATTCCGAGAATATTTCGTTACTAGGATTTACGAAACCAAAAACAGCAGAAAACGAGAGCGGCACTTCGGCATCTTGTTAATAGGTTAGTTCCGGAAAATGCACGAATATGACATAAAGTGTGCATAAAACATGTAGGTATCATCAATAATATGGCATAGAACATAAGAAATTATCGATACGTCGGAGACGTATCAAGCATCCCCAAGCTTAGTTACTGCTCGTCCCGAGCAGGTAAAACGATAACAAAGATAATTTCTGAAGTGACATGCCATCATAACTTTGATCATACTATTTGTAAACATATGTAGTGGATGCAGCGATCAAAACAATGGTAATGACATGAGTAAACAAGTGAATCATAAAGCAAAGACTTTTCATGAATAGTACTTCAAGACAAGTATTAATAAGTCTTGCATAAGAGTTAACTCATAAAGCAATAAATCAAAGTAAAGGCATTGAAGCAACACAAAGGAAGATTAAGTTTCAGCGGTTGCTTTCAACTTGTAACATGTATATCTCATGGATAATTGTCAACATAGAGTAATATAACAAGTACAATATGCAAGTATGTAGGAATCAATGCACGAGTTCACACAAGTGTTTGCTTCTTGAGGTGGAGAGAGATAGGTGAACTGACTCAACATAAAAGTAAAAGAGAATGGTCCTTCAAAGAGGAAAGCATCGATTGCTATATTTGTGCTAGAGCTTTTATTTTGAAAACATGAAACAATTTTGTCAACGGTAGTAATAAAGCATATGAGTTATGTAAATTATATCTTACAAGTTGCAAGCCTCATGCATAGTATACTAATAGTGCCCGCACCTTGTCCTAATTAACTTGGACTACCGGATCTTTGCAATGCACATGTTTTAACCAAGGTGTCACAATGGGGTACCTCCATGCCGCCTGTACAAAGGTCTAAGGAGAAAGCTCGCATTTTGGATTTCTCGCTTTTGATTATTCTCAACTTAGACATCCATACCGGGACAACATGGACAACGGATAATGGACTCCTCTTTAATGCATAAGCATGTGGCAACAATTATTATTCTCATATGAGATTGAGGATATATGTCCAAACTGAAACTTCCACCATGGATCATGGCTTTAGTTAGCGGCCCAATGTTCTTCTCTAACAACATGCATGCTCCAACCATGAAGGTGGTAGATCTCTCTTACTTCAGACAAGACGGACATGCATAGCAACTCACATGATATTCAACAAAGAATAGTTGATGGCGTCCCCAGAAGCATGGTTATCGCACAACAAGCAACTTAATAAGAGATAAAGTGCATAAGTACATATTCAATACCACAATAGTTTTTAAGCTATTTGTCCCATGAGCTATATATTGTAAAGGTGAATGATGGAATTTTAAAGGTAGCACTCAAGCAATTTACTTTGGAATGGCGGATAAATACCATGTAGTAGGTAGGTATGGTGGACACAAATGGCATAGTGGTTGGCTCAAGTATTTTGGATGCATGAGAAGTATTCCCTCTCGATACAAGGTTTAGGCTAGCAAGGTTATTTGAAACAAACACAAGGATGAACGGTACAGCAAAACTCACATAAAAGACATATTGTAAACATTATAAGACTCCATACCGTCTTCCTTGTTGTTCAAAACTCAATACTAGATGTTATCTAGACTCTAGAGAAACCAAATATGCAAACCAAATTAGCAAGCTCTAAGTATTTCTTCATTAATGGGTGCAAAGTATATGATGCAAGAGCTTAAACATGAGCACAACAATTGCCAAGTATCAAATTATCCAAGACATTTTAGAGTTACTACATGTAGCATTTTCCAATTCCAACCATATAACAATTTAACGAAGAAGAAACTTCGCCATGAATACTATGAGTAGAGCCTAAGGACATATTTGTCCATATGCTACAGCGGAGCGTGTCTCTCTCCCATAAAGTGAATGCTAGGATCCATTTTATTCAAACAAAACAAAAACAAAAACAAGCCGACGCTCCAAGCAAAGTACATAAGATGTGACGGAATAAAAATATAGTTTCAGGGGAGGAACCTGATAATGTTGTCGATGAAGAAGGGGATGCCTTGGGCATCCCCAAGCTTAGACGGCTTGAGTCTTCTTAAAATATGCAGGGGTGAACCACCGGGGCATCCCCAAGCTTAGAGCTTTCACTCTCCTTGATCATATTGCATCATACTCCTCTCTTGATCCTTGAAAACTTCCTCCACACCAAACTCGAAACAACTCATTAGAGGGTTAGTGCATAATAAAAATTAACATGTTCAGAGGTGACACAATCATTCTTAACACTTCTGGACATTGCATAAAGCTACTTGGACATTAATGGATCAAAGAAATTCATCCAACATAGCAAAAGAGGCAATGCAAAATAAAAGGCAGAATCTGTTAAAACAGAACAGTCCGTAAAGATGGATTTTATTAGGCCACCAGACTTGCTCAAATGAAAATGCTCAAATTGAATGAAAGTTGCGTACATATCTGAGGATCATGCACGTAAATTGGCTAAATTTTCTGAGCTACCTACGGGGAGGTAGACCCAGATTCGTGACAGCAAAGAAATGCTGGAACTAGCGCAGTAATCCAAATCTAGTACTTACTTTACTATCAAAGACTTTACTTGGCACAACAAAACTTAAAACTAAGATAAGGAGAGGTTGCTACAGTAGTAAACAACTTCCAAGACACAAATATAAAACAAAAATACTGTAGTAAAAACATGGGTTGTCTCCCATAAGCGCTTTTCTTTAACGCCTTTCAGCTAGGCGCAGAAAGTGTAACTCAAGTGTTATCAAAGGGTGGTGCACCTACAGCGGGGTTTGGAGTTTTCTCAACCATGCATAGTATATTGGATACATAAGTTTCAGCGTCTCCTTTCTCATTAGTCTTGGGCTTGCTACTCTCATCGAACAAATTTTCGGGAACAAGCCAAGCATAGTTATTTTCTAGTGCATCATTCATAGCTAGGAGTTTACATGGTATTGGTGCTTTGATCTCCCCACCATCATTAGCATTATTAGTGTACCTTATTCTATCCATGTCCATTTTTTCAAGGAGACCAACAAAATTAGTATGAGAGCCAAGCATATTAAATTTAGCAAAGACCTTTCTAGCCTCTCTTGCTAGACCACCAAATTCTCTAAGAAGGGTTTCTAAAACAAAATCTTTCTTTTCCCCCTCTTCCATATCACCAAGTGTAAGAAACATGTGTTGGATTATAGGATTGAGATTAACAAATTTAGTTTCCAACAAGCGAACTAAAGCAGCAGCGGCAATTTCATAAGTAGGAGCAAGTTCTACCAAGTGTCTATCTTCAAAATCTTCAACGGTACTAACATGGGTGAAAAATTCTTCTATATTGTTCCTCCCAATTATAGACCCTTGTCCTACCGGTATGTTCTTTGCGGTAAAATTAAAAGGAAACATGATGAAATAAGTAAAGTAAATGCAAGTAACTAATTTTTTGTGTTTTTGATATAGAGTGCAAGACAGTAAATAAAGTAAAGCTAGCAACTAATTTTTTTGTGTTTTGATATAAGTGCAGCAAACAAAGTAGTAAATAAAATAAAGCAAGACAAAAACAAAGTAAAGAGATTGAGAAGTGAAGACTCCCCTTGCAGCGTGTCTTGATCTCCCCGGCAACGGCGCCAGAAATTTTGCTGGTGCGTAGTTGACGTGGGAGTTAGAAATCTTTGTGGTGTAGCTTTTCTTCAGTTCCCCGGCAACGGCGCCAGAAATTTGCTTGATGCGTGTAGTTGACACGTCCGTTGGGAACCCCAAGAGGAAGGTGTGATGCGCACAGCAGCAAGTTTCCCTCAGTAAGAAACCAAGGTTTAATCGAACCGGTAGGAGTCAAGAAGCACGTTGAAGGTTGATGGCGGCGGGATGTAGTGCGGCGCAACACCGGAGATTCCGGCGCCAACGTGGAACCTGCACAACACAACCAAAGTACTTTGCCCCAACGAAACGAGTGAGGTTGTCAATCTCACCGGCTTGCTGTAACAAAGGGTTAACCGTATTGTGTGGAAGATGATTGTTTGCGGAGAAAACGAGTAAAACAAGTATTGCGGCAGATTTGTATTTCGGTATTAAAAGAATGGACCGGGGTCCACGGTTCACTAGAGGTGTCTCTCCCATAAGATAAAAGCATGTTGGGTGAACAAATTACGGTCGGGCAATTGACAAATAGAGAGGGCATAACAATGCACATACATGACATGATAAGTATAGTGAGATTTAATTGGGCATTACGACAAAGTACATAGACCGCCATCCAAGCTGCATCTATGCCTAAAAAGTCCACCTTCGAGGTTATCATCCGAACCCCTTCCGGTATTAAGTTGCAAAGCAACGGACAATTGCATTAAGTATGGTGCGTAATGTAATCAACAACTACATCCTCGGACATAGCGCCAATGTTTTATCCCTAGTGGCAACAGCACAACACAACCTTAGAACTTTACGTCACTGTCCCAGGTGTCAATGCAGGCGTGAACCCACTATCGAGCATAAATACTCCCTCTTGGAGTTAAAAGCAAAAACTTGGCCAGAGCCTCTACTAGTAACGGAGAGCATGCAAGATCATAAACAACACATATGTAATAACTTGATAATTAACTTAACATGGTATTCTCTATCCATCGGATCCCGACAAACACAACATAGAGTATTACAGATAGATGATCTTGATCATGTTAGGCAGCTCACAAGATCCAACAATGAAGCACAATGAGGAGAAGACAACCATCTAGCTACTGCTATGGACCCATAGTCCGGGGGTGAACTACTCACTCATCACTCCGGAGGCGACCATGGCGGTGTAGAGTCCTCCGGGAGATGAATCCCCTCTCCGGCGAGGGTGCGGAGGAGATCTCCAGAATCCCCGAGATGGGATCGGCGGCGGCGTCTCGATGGGTTTTCCGTATCGTGGTTTTTCGCATCGGGGGTTTCGCGACGGAGGCTTTAAGTAGGCGGAAGGGCGGAGTCGGGGGCACGACGAGGGGCCCACACCACGGGCGGCGCGGGCCCCCCTTGGTCGCGCCGCCTTGTGGTTTGGCCACCTCGTGGCCCCACTTCGTATGCTCTTCGGTCTTACGGAAGGTTCGTGGCGAAATAGGCCCCTGGGTCTTTGTTTCGTCCAATTCCGAGAATATTTCGTTACTAGGATTTACGAAACCAAAAACAGCAGAAAACGAGAAGCGGCACTTCGGCATCTTGTTAATAGGTTAGTTCCAGAAAATGCACGAATATGACATAAAGTGTGCATAAAACATGTAGGTATCATCAATAATATGGCATAGAACATAAGAAATTATCGATACGTCGGAGACGTATCACACGCGCTCGCGCCGCCGCTGCCCCCGGCCCACACCGCCTTCAACCTTGCCAACTACGCGCGCCTCAAGCCCGTCGACGTCCCGGCCGCGCCACCGTCCGCGCACTGGAGCGCCGACAGCAGCGCCTAGCTCCACCACCAGAACCGAGCCAGCGACCGCCTCCACGGCCACGGTCTCCTCGCAGGCGCCGCCTTCGACTATGGCCGGTGGCGGTCTCCTCGCAGGCGCCGCCTCCGAGGCCTTCCTCGCCGGCGTCCCGCCTGAGCTCCTCCTACACCGCCTCAGCCCCAGCAGTGAGCGCGGCCGGTGACGCATTTCGTCGAACGCCCTGAGCGCGAACGCTAGGCGGCCGGCGGGGTGGCCGGGGAGCGGGCGTCTGCGGCGTCGGCGAGGCGGACGGCGGCGTCGGCGAGGGGGTCTAGCGGCGGCGCGCGCAGCATGGAGCGCAGCGGCGGCGCAGCTACTTGCCGGAGGAGGAGGGGGAGAGGGGCGGGCGCGCTCGCCTTGGCCGGGTTGCCGGCACGTGGAGGAGGGGAGAGCGGCGGGCGACGGCGTGGGCGACGGCGACGGCGCGTCGGCTCTGCGCGTCAGCGACGGCGGTGAAGATGGCGACGGCGTGGGAGCACGCGTGGGCGACGGCGTGGGCGACGGTGACGGCATGGGCGGCGGTTTCTGCGTGTGAAGTGGAGATTTGGGCGAATTTCCCCTCGCGGCTAAGTGAAAACGGAGGGGAACCCCCTTTAGTACCGATTGGTACCACCAACCGGTACGAAAGGTCTTTCGGTTGGTGGTACCAACCGGTACCAAAGGATTTTTTGTTTTTTCTTTTTTTTTGCTGTTTCCTTTGTTTTTCTTTTGCTGTTTCTTTTTCTTTTCTTTTTCTTTCCTGTTTCTTTTCTTTCTCTGTTTCTTTTTCTTTTCTTTTCTATTTATTTTTTATATTGCTTTTCTTTTTCTTTACTCCCGCCACGACGCCGTCCGCGTGGGAAAGTTTCCCGCCCCGACGTCGCGCGGGAAACTTTCCCGCCACGACGCCGCGCGTGGGAGAAAAAAGGCGAGAAAAAAAGGGCGGGAATAAAATTTTATTACGATTGAACTTGAATTAAAAGTACATGGCCAGATTTGACTGTTGGAGTCATTCAGTCATACTCGTGCCTAGCCCTATAGTAGTCGCCACTGTAGTCGTCGTAGTCGCTGTCATCATCGTCGCTGGCATCGGGGTCGCGGTAGTCGAACCTCGGCGGGAGAGCACGCGTGGGCTGGGACTGAGGGTAGCGCAGGCGGGGGCCACGGTAGGCCATGATGCCCTGGAGAGTCCGGCCGCGCCACCACAGCCGACGGCTGGCCTCGTTGAAGTTCGAAGGAGGCGGAGCGCCCTCCTCCTGCCTGGCAAGCGCCCTCTCACGCCGATTGATGAAGAAGCTTTCCCAAGTCGGGTTGTAGTCGGGATGCCACTGGGGATTCCTCCGCTGCTCTGGCGTGAGCTTGAAGTAGTAGTGGTTCGTGATGGCCATCTCGTGTGCCACACCTAGAGGGACTGGAGGGACCGGTACGCCTCCGACTCTTAGCAACCAGCCGGTCGGGACGCGGTAGCCCGGCGGGCAGGGGTAGTTCGAGGCGCAAAGCGCCTCCGCCTCCCGGGGGGTTAGAGATACGATGGAAACCATGGGAGAGAATGATGAGGTTTGCAGATATGAGTCTAGATGTGATATGTAAATGGAGGCCAAGCCTACATATATATAGTGAAAAATGGCGGGAAGACAGAGGCGGGAACCGGTGGAAAGCGCAGGAAGAAAATAGGCGGGAAACCTTTAGTACCGGTTGGTATCACGAAGTATATGAAGGCATCTCCGGCTGTTGGTTCCCCTACTCCAGCTCCGCCAAGCACCTCTCACGCTGCTCCCCAACCGTCTCCGCCCAGAGCTCATCCTTCATCCCCTCCCGTTTCCGAGGCTCAAGTGGAAATAATTCCAGTGAGTAGCGAGAGGGCAGGCGGAGAAAACTCCGGAGCAAAGCGACCCGCTCCAAAGGGATCTCAAGTCCAAGGCCAAGAAGAAGCGGAAGTTACACTGGTAGAAAAAGGGGCTTTAGTCCTGGTTCGCAACTGCCATTAGTCGCGGTTGCGCAACCGGGACCAATTAAGCGCGACTAAAGGCCCCCCCTTTAGTCGCGGTTGCTTACGAACCGCGACTAAATGCCCGTCCACGTGGGTGCCAGGCGACCGTCGGGGCGGAGGACCTTTAGTCGCGGCTCGCCTGGCCAACCGCGACTAAAGGCCTCCGCTGGTTTAGGGTTTTAGCACCCCCCCTAAATCTGGTTTCTTTTTAATTTGTATTGTTTTATTTCTTTTATATTTTATTTTGTGTTTTATTTTAATTTTGAACGAGTTTCACATATTCTACGCTACTATATACATGCATATGAATGTACAATTTTAAACAAGTTTGAAATTAGAACCAAGAAGAATTCAAGAGGAATATACAATATATATTCAATCTCGGATGAACATATACAATTTGGAACAAGTTTCCGTACATAATTTACGGCATCAGAAGTTCTACGTCCTCGTAATAGTGTTCTCCTTTAGGATGGAGGACTTCCCTCATCAAAAATCCCGCTAGTTCCTCTTGAATTGGTCGGAAGCGAGCTTCTAGACTAAGCGTCTTCCGCAAGTTATTCCTCTTGACGTTGTTCTCCGACGGCTTCCGCTCAGAGGTGTATCTCCGGATGAACTCACAAACATAGTATCCACATAGATTGGTCCCCGGTGGCTGAATATCCCCAGACATTACCATTCTAAATTCTAGCTCTTTTTTGAATTCACCGACCGTTTCATCTGTGAACCGTCTCCAAACCCTACAGGGCAAAGAAAATTAAATGAACAAGGGAGTTATTAGTTACATGATATTAGGAAATGAACGAAAGAGGCCGATCGATATAGAGCGCAAAAGATTGAAAATAATTACTTTTGCATCATATTTCTCATGTTGACCCAAAGCTTTGGATCCATATTTAGAGAGTCCATGATGAGAACTCTGGAGGTGTGAAATTCAATTATGAGCAGAATCCAGTGGAACTTGCGGACACGATACATGCACAATCATGCATAACTCATCGATTGGACATACCATGCATGGAGTAAACAAAAGAGAATGTGCTCAAGACAGAAACACTCACCCAAAATGGTAAGGAAATAGAATTTCACTTTTGAGCTGCTGCTTTGTAAGAAAATCAAACAGGTCTTGCTCCACGTCGCGGGGGTGTTTTTCTAACACATATCCATTAATGATGTGCGGGTCAATGAACCCAACATCATGGATGTTCCTTTTTTGGCATTCCCCAATCTTCATTCTGCATAATTGCGTACACAACAATATAGTTAGGACAATATATATATTGCATGCAATGAACGAGATGAGGTAGAAATAAATCACTTACAGAATGTAGCAACTGATGATAGATTTGTCGAGCTCGCGCAGATTGAACAGCTGGAATAATTCACTCATATGAATTGTTACATAGTAATGTTTGAAGTGATGCTCATGTCTAACTTCCGCATAAATATATTCTTTGCCGGCATTATTTTTTATGTAACCCTTGTACCAATGTAGCAGATTTTGCATTTGTGCTGTTAGATCCTCTTCCTGCGCAGACTCGACGAGAGGCCCATTCGGCACATATGTAATTGCTACCTCACTCATTGGCGCCTCCTCAAGGCCTAACACTGCATGAAGAGTCATACCGATCTCGGCCGCTTTTTCTCTGGCACCCGTTACAGTCATTCCATGTGCTGTCGCAGCTCCTATGATAGCGGGGTCCATTAGTTCAGCATCCGGACCGGCGGCTTTCACTATGAGCGGGGGGGTCCGATTGTTTATTTTGTTCCTCGAGCTGGGCAACTTGTTTCCCGGTTTTTTCTCCTTCTCCGCCAAGTCTTTCTTCTCCATCAATATGAGTGCTTGCCTACGAAGTTCACGTCCATAGTCGTCGACATATTCTTCTCGGCTTGGGACGGTGTGCTCAAAAATGACTTAGCCCACTTCTTTTCCTTCTCAGAAAACACTGGCTTGGGCTCAGGCTCTCTTTTCACCTTTATTTCCGCCTTCCATTTCTCATGCTGAGCAGCAGCGGCCAAGTTGGTTTGCTCTTCACTTTGTTCCCAAGGCCTTGGGAGGAGAGGCTTCAGTGATGGCTCCGGTACCTTTGTGGTCTTAGGTACATGAGTGTCCGGGTTAATAGTCCAGGACTGCTTCTTCTTCTTCGCCGGAGGTGGATTGGGGGGCGGCGTACCTGCCGGAGGCGGACTGGGGGGCGGCGTCTGCTTACCCGCCGGAGGTGGATTGGGGGCAGCGTCGGTTGACGTGAAGGAGGTGTAGGTGAACCACCACCACCACCAGCACCGCCACCACCACCGCCACCACCACCACCACCGGAGGGGGGGTGGACTTGTTGGCCTTCGCGCCTTGCCTGGAAACTTGATGAACTTCTTTTTCCATAGAATGAACTGGCGCTTGACATCTCCAAGTCTTTTCTCCCCTTCGGGTGTAGCATAGTCAATCTCCAGGTCCTCAAACCCTTGGACTATGTCTTCCACCGTGAAACGAGCATAACCATCTTCAATGGGGTTGTTGTGGTGGAGTGCTCCAGGTGTACAGGGTAAAGCAGTGCCGATGGCTACCTTCATGGAAATGTTCCCCATTGGATAGTGCAGATCACATTCTTTCATCTCCTTTACATTGTCCACGGGGTAGCGAGGAGGCTCTGGTGCAGTAATATAGATCGTCGGTGCATTAGCACTAGCCGGGGCCAGCAAGGGTGCATTAGCATCAGCCGGCGGGGCCTCCGTGGAAGCCACGCTGCTTCTCCACTGCTGGCTTCCGAGATCTTCATGCGGTCCTGCAGCAGCCGATCTTTCTTTTACTAGTTCATACACCATCTTCTTCACCTGATGGAGTTCCGATGCCAAGTGCCCCACAAAATCTGCATCCCGATCCGTCTTTCTCTTACGGCTTCTGTAACCGTACGGGTCATCGTCCTGGGAAAACCCTACTTTCCACGGAATGGCGCCTTTGCCTCGTACACGTCCTGGGTGTTCAGGATTCCCGAGGGCAAATGTCAGCGCGTCGTTCTCTCTGTTGAACTTGATCTTCCCCTCTTGAGCTTGGGTCATTGCTTCAATAAGGGCTTGGGTTGGTTTAAACGCTTTCTTCCAGTGAACACACACCCCTGTCTCAGTGTCTAGCGATCCCCCATGCCTGTACCACCAGCTTTTGGCCCTTGGGTCCCATCCCTTTGTACCTAGAGGGATTCCTCGCGCCCTCAGGTCATTCTCCATCTTCTCCCACTTAGGCTCCGAAAGGCGATACCCTCCTGGCCCCATAATATGATTGTACTCTTTTTAGCCGCATTTTCCTTATTTTTTCGATATTTCAATGAAATGCTCCGATTTCTTTTGCCTCACAAATTCTGGCCAATCATCTTTCAGTTTCTCATATTGTCCTTTGAAATCCGGAGTCTTGTTCTCGTTGACAAAGTCATGGGCTAAATTTTTCTTGAAGTTCCGGAATGCTTCGGCCATCTTCTTAAGAGCGAACTATTTGACTAGCCTCCTCCTCTCACGTCCACTCGGAAACTCGTTACCCTGTTCATCGCGTTTGTTGAATTCCGGAGGTAGAATGAAATGTTCCATAAGCTTTCTCCAGCAATCTTTTTTTCTTCTCTTGTCGACAAAACTGAAACCAAGACGTGCCTTCTTTGGCTCATTCCATTCCTGGACGGTGATCGGGACGTTGCCTCTAACAACGGCTCCGCATTGGTTGATAAACTTTGTGGAGTGCTTTTGGGGCTCCAGCGGCTTGCCGGTTGCACTGACAACCTCGATGATATATGTTTCTCCTTGTTTCAGCGTCTTGGTCATGCCACGCTTTGTCGTACTCGATTTTTTCGATGATCCGGCCGAGGGATAAAAAAGAAAGAGAGTCGTGTGCGTTAATACATATTTATTCAAATCAGTAAGTTTGTATCACCAGAGGCTCAATGTATATATATACCTCGCCGGAGGTGGTTGCTACTTGCAATTCAAGATCGTCGTTTATCGACGGTTGACCTCCATCGAAAATGTCCGTTCCTTCGTCATCACCTCGTTGACGACCTTCATCTTCACCGTCAAGGTTCAGATAAGAAGAGACATCCTCTTCTTCATAGTGTTCGGTCGGCACATAAGGAACATCGTCGTTTATGATGCCCATTATATGTTCTTCAGCATCCGGATCATAGTTGGCCATAATCGGGTCAGCTCTATCGTCCGCCATATGTCAGTCCTGAAAACATGTAGTAAAAACTAATTAATTAAGTGAAGAAGGGGCGGTGGCGAAAGGGGGGCGGTGGCGGTGGTGAAAGGGCGGTGGCGGTGGCGAAAGGGCGTTGGCGGTGGCGGTGGCGGTGACACACACATATTACATCAGCGCCGCTCGGTCCATCCCTTCCGGCGGCGCGCGTCCCCTAGAAGCTAAGCTAAGCTCGCTCTCTCGATCGATCCCTGGCTGGTTGGCTGATGCGTGTAGTTGACACGTCCGTTGGGAACCCCAAGAGGAAGGTGTGATGCGCACAGCGGCAAGTTTCCCTCAGTAAGAAACCAAGGTTTAATCGAACCAGTAGGAGTCAAGAAGCACGTTGAAGGTTGATGGCGGCGGGATGTAGTGCGGCGCAACACCAGAGATTCCGGCGCCAACGTGGAACCAGCACAACACAACCAAAGTACTTTGCCCCAACGAAACAGTGAGGTTGTCAATCTCACCGGCTTGCTGTAACAAAGGGTTAACCGTATTGTGTGGAAGATGATTGTTTGCAGAGAAAACAGTAAAACAAGTATTGCAGCAGATTTGTATTTCAGTATTAAAACAATGGACCGGGGTCCACAGTTCACTAGAGGTGTCTCTCCCATAAGATAAAAGCATGTTGTGTGAACAAATTACAGTCGGGCAATTGACAAATAGAGAGGGCATAACAATGCACATACATGACATGATAAGTATAGTGAGATTTAATTGGGCATTACGACAAAGTACATAGACCGCCATCCAACTGCATCTATGCCTAAAAAGTCCACCTTCGAGGTTATCGTCCGAACCCCTTCCGGTATTAAGTTGCAAAGCAACAGACAATTGCATTAAGTATGGTGCGTAATGTAATCAACAACTACATCCTCGGACATAGCGCCAATGTTTTATCCCTAGTGGCAACAGACACAGCACAACCTTAGAACTTTCGTCACTGTCCCGGTGTCAATGCGGGCATGAACCCACTATCGAGCATAAATACTCCCTCTTGGAGTTAAAAGCAAAAACTTGGCCAGAGCCTCTACTAGTAACGGAGAGCATGCAAGATCATAAACAACACATATGTAATAACTTGATAATTAACATAACATGGTATTCTCTATCCATCGGATCCCGACAAACACAACATAGAGTATTACAGATAGATGATCTTGATCATGTTAGGCAGCTCACAAGATCCAACAATGAAGCACAATGAGGAGAAGACAACCATCTAGCTACCGCTATGGACCCATAGTCCGGGGGTGAACTACTCACTCATCACTCCGGAGGCGACCATGGCGGTGTAGAGTCCTCCGGGAGATGAATCCCCTCTCCGGCAGGGTGCCGGAGGAGATCTCCAGAATCCCCCGAGATGGGATCGGCGGCGGCGGCGTCTCAGTAAGGTTTTCCGTATCGTGGTTTTTCGCATCAGGAGTTTCGCGACGGAGGCTTTAAGTAGGCGGAAGGGCAGAGTCGGGGGCCTGACGAGGGGCCCACACTGACATGGGCATACCCTTCGGGTACCCATTATTAGTATACCTGGCTCGGCCCAATATGGAGAAGACCCAATATGGAGAAGGCCCAACAAGGCAACCCGAAGAAGTAGTCGACTAGGACTCTTGTAAAACCCTAGGCTGGTTGCATATATAAAGCTAGCCAGGGCACCCGAAATAGAGAGGACAACAGATAGACAGAATATAGACAACATAGCTCCGCCTATGGCGGCACCATGTAAACATATTATGCTCATATACTGGATTGCTAGCAGCACGTAGGGATCCTCCACCGAGGGGACCCGAAGCTGGGTACGTCGTGTGCCTAATCTCGTCCCCGGAATCTCCATCGTCGCTCTCTCCCGAAACACTAGTCTACAATACGTAGGCATTGTCAAGGTGTTCCCTCGTCAATTGGCGCCGTCTGTGAGAATAAGCGGCGACTGGATTTTGTAATCCGGGCGGGATCCGTCGAGTTGGTCACGTCAATCGCCGGTAGGCAAAAGCAGCCAGATCGGTTTCGTCGGTTCCGTTCACCCGCCTCGATGTGATCAAGCTTCATCTACAAATCGTGTATCGCGCGATCTGCTGGTTCTGGTTGCCGCTTCAGTACATGAGGCTCTCGTGTGTTATTTCTCTCGTGTGAAGTTTGTACGGAGGTTGGAGCAAGTCCCAAGAAGATAAAACCAAACCGAAGTCTAATCAAAGCATAAACTGGTGACATCTTTCCTCTACTTTTTATATATACATATACATTGATTGGCACATAGTAGTCGTATCTTTCTTCTCTTCTTTCTCGGCACATGACAAAGCACGGACACTAAACATGACAAAGCATATGTAGATCGGTTATAAAATATTTCGTGTTTGCCTAGTTTACATCCTCCAGTTTGCATGATCATGGCTCGTCCTTACTTAAGTTAGATAAGATCAGTACGGATACTAAACCCTGATTTTATTTTTGGCTTATGCACGAGGAACAAATCAAAGTGAGGCAATGCAGGCTTGGCGACTTCAGCTCCGCACACGAGCACCTCGGCAGCACGCTGCTAAAGCAGGTCGGATTGATTCAGCTGACGAAGAATCAAATTGCACATTTGCGGTTCGGATGCCGTGCGGCGCGCTCGCCCGACGATATCAGTCACGTTCACGAACTCGACAACACGCACCTCGGTCGACATTACGAACTCGCCATCCAACACAAATACCATCAGGTTTTATTTTTTCAGTTAATTACTTGCAAATTTATTTGGCCAAATATTTTTTCGGCGCGTATTGTTATTTGCGCGCAGATTTTTGCACTCCAATATAAATGCAGATCGCAATAAAACTTCGATTTTCGCTGCTACGTCGGCACCGTTCGCCATGGTGCTCACTACGCTTGGGGGATCATCTATCGAGGATCCGCCACATCTACTACATCCACCGTTTCGACTGCGTCTGCCGGACGACCTACTTCCACGTCGATTCCGCCACACCCGATAAAAAGCTAAGTGTTACTTTTCAAAGAGTCAATCATTATTTATTTTCGCCGCACCCGAATACTCGGGGGCTGCAACATTGCATCATTACAGAAAATTTACCCAACACTCGGGGTTATGTCCAAAATATATACTCGGTTACTTGGTGAAGTTCTTTTCTTCATCTCTGGATATATCTTCTCCGACTCAGTGGAATTATTTTCTTCGGCTCAGTGGAATTATTTACTTCGACTTAGTGGCTTTATATTCTTCGGCTTATTGGATTCTGTCTTCGTCGGATTCATTTTATAAGACTCATCTATATGGATATTATTGGCTTACTCTTATACAACATTATCCGGGGCGTTTTGCGTCACTGGATTTATCATCAAGGATTATTACTGGATTTATTTTCTTCGGCGGATTCATCTTCTATGGTTATTATTGGAACTATTTTCTTCGGATCAATAGATTCATCCTCTGTGATATCAACGGATTCATCTTTTATGGTTATTACTTGGATTCTTCGGGTTAATGGATTCATCCTCTATGATATCGACGGATTCATCTTCAATATATGATGGTGTAATCTTTAATATGGATTTATCTCAAGTACTTCATCTCGGACTTCATCTTCAGTATTTCATCCTTAATGGCCTTCTTTCGGCGACACGGATAATACTCGGGGGCTCGACAACGACTTCGTCCCGAGTAACAACGGTGACACGGCGTCTAAGTAACAATCATGATTTCACCCCGGCAGCGCTCGGGGGCTCGGCTATTTCTTCATCAACAATTTCGCGCATCCACTTTTGTTATTTGGTGGTTTCTACTTCGGCTCGAATTTTTCGCTGCACTCGAAGACCACATCGCGCATCGACTCCATCGTGCCCAAAAAGCTAAGTGTTCTTTTATTTTGCACAAAGTTGATTATCGTTTACTTTCGTCGCACCCGACACTTGGGGGCTGCACGGCATATATTCACTTTACATATCATCAAATCCGAGCATCTAACACCGCATGCGAAAAATAGAGTCAAGGAAAAGATAGAAAAAGTTTGTTTATTTGTGCAGGAGATAGCAAATTTCAAAGTATATAAAAGAGCACCCGACGAAATTTTCTTCAAGAGAGAACCCGACAAAATCTTCTTCAGGAAGGAACCCAACGAAATCAAAAGAGCACCCGACGAAATCTTCTTCAGGGAGGAACCCGATAAAATTGTGAGAGAACCCGAAGAAATTTTCTTCAAAAGAGAACCCGATGAAATTTTATTCAGGGAGGTGCCGAAGAATTATCCTCAAGGAGGTGCCGAAGAATTATCCTCAAGGAGGTGCCGAAGAATTATCCTCAAGGAGGTGCCGAAGAATTATCCTCAAGGAGTTGCCGAAGAATTATCCTCAAGGAGTTGCCGAAAAAATATCTTCAAGGGGGTGCCGAAAAATTATCTTCAAGGAGTTGCCGAAAAAATATCTTCAAGGGGGTGCCGAAAAATTATCTTCAAGGAGGTGCCGAAGAATTATCTTCAAGGAGGTCCCGAAAAAATATCTTCAAGAAGGTCCCAAAGAATTATCTTCAAAGAGAACCCGAAGAATTGTCCTCAAATAGGACCCGAAGAAATTTTCCTGAAGGAAGAACCCGAAGAATTGTCCTCAAATAGGACCCGAAGAAATTTTCCTGAAGGAGGAACCCGAAGAATTGTCCTCAAGGAGGACCCGAAGAAATTTTCCTGAGGGAGGAACTCGACGAAATTATCATCAAGGAGAAACCAAAAAAAAAAAAAAAAAAAGAGGAGTAGAGAAAAAGGGGGAGAAAAAAAAAGAGGATGGACAAATCTTCTGGTCCATTGACTCGTCATTTGTTCTGAGCAAGAGCATCGGCGATGTGCCTGACGACAATATAGAAGAATCAATATATTTGGCTGTCTCATCAAGCCCGAGAGAAAAATATAGAAGAACCCGCAAAATGGGTCATTGCATCAGCCGAACAAGGCACTCGACAATATATTCTCAGAACGCCAAAGTTGCGATCAATTTCTGAATGCCGCAAATTTGTGAAGGTAAGACCCCAGATCCGTTCTGCTGGGCGTGGCATCGCCGAAGACTGCGCTCTGCTACTTTTATCCGTATCAACAGATACGAAGAAAAATCCTAACGGACGCGTTAGGTACCCGATAAAATATGACTGGGACTCGACAGAATGGTAAGACCTTAAGCGGCACTGTCGAGTTAACACCGAGTATCCCGAGATCATGTCCAGGGACGTGATCTTGAAGTAGGTTTTTGCGGATTGCCACTAGAGCAGTTAACTAGTACCTGATCCGTCAGATGAACTAGCCCCAATTACCATTATCCCTGTACAATATAGATATGGATGTCAAATAAAAATAGCAACGGCTTGGAGTCGATAAAAAGAGGGGCTGCGCCAAGTTCTTTATTAAGTAGTACAACTTGAGCCTATGCCAGGTGCAAGCACCTGCTCATAGGCTCGGGGGCTACTCTTATCGAGAGAATTGTTTACCCTGTCGATAAGATACAAGAAAGAGAAAAATTGTGGAGTCGATTAAAAGCAAGTTGAGCCTACATCCAAGTGCAAACACTTGGCCGTAGCCTCGGGGGCTACTCCCATCGGGAGCGCTGGTCGCGCGCCCGATAAATGTGAAAAGCTCAAGAAAGAAGGACAATATAGCGGCATAAAGAGTTGAGCCTACAACCAAGCACAAGTCCTTGGCTGTAGCCTCGGGGGCTACTCCCATCGGGAGCGCTGGTCGCGCACCCGATAGAAAGAGAACTTTGACAGCATTTACGGCAATTAAGGTTTGTAGGCTCAACTCGATTCTACGACTCGAGTGGAGCCTACTCCCATCGGGAGTGCTGGATTTCATTAAGTCCTCTAACAGGAGTCGATAAAAAAGGGGGCTGCGCCCAGAAGTACAGTGAAATTCTTCATCGAGTAGTACAACTTGAGTCTATGCCCAAGTGCAAGCACTTGTCCATAGACTCGGGGGCTACTCCCATCGGGAGCGCTGCCGCGCACCCGATAATTTCAAGAATCGTCGATATCATCTACGCTACACATGATCTACGACATGGACCTCGCCTTGTATTTTCTTCGACTTCGGAGATGGTTATGCTTGGAGTTTCTACGCAAGTCTGCGACTTCCCTATAAACTCGGGGCTATCGACATGGGCATACCCTTCGGGTACCCATTATTAGTATACCTGGCTCGGCCCAATATGGAGAAGACCCAATATGGAGAAGGCCCAACAAGGCAACCCGAAGAAGTAGTCGACTAGGAATCTTGTAAAACCCTAGGCTGGTTGCATATATAAAGCTAGCCAGGGCACCCGAAATAGAGAGGACAACAGATAGACAGAATATAGACAACATAGCTCCGCCTATGGCGGCACCATGTAAACATATTATGCTCATATACTGGATTGCTAGCAGCACGTAGGGATCCTCCACCGAGGGGACCCGAAGCTGGGTACGTCGTGTGCCTAATCTCGTCCCCGGAATCTCCATCGTCGCTCTCTCCCGAAACACTAGTCTACAATACGTAGGCATTGTCAAGGTGTTCCCTCGTCACACACCACAGGGCGGCGCGGGCCCCCCCTTGGCCGCGCCGCCATGTGGTCTGGCCACCTCGTGGCCCCACTTTGTATGCTCTTCGGTCTTCTGGAAGGTTCGTGGCGAAATAGGCCCCTGGGTCTTTGTTTCGTCCAATTCCGAGAATATTTCGTTACTAGGATTTCTGAAACCAAAAATAGCAGAAAACAGGAACTGGCACTTCGGCATCTTGTTAATAGGTTAGTTCCAGAAAATGCACGAATATGACATAAAGTGTGCATAAAACATGTAGGTATCATCAATAATATGGCATAGAACATAAGAAATTATCGATACGTCGGAGACGTATCAAGCATCCCAAGCTTAGTTCTGCTCGTCCCGAGCAGGTAAAACGATAACAAAGATAATTTCTGAAGTGACATACCATCATAACTTTGATCATACTATCTGTAAACATATGTAGTGAATGCAGCGATCAAAACAATGGTAATGACATGAGTAAACAGGTGAATTATAAAACAAAGACTTTTCATGAATAGTACTTCAAGACAAGTATTAATAAGTCTTGCATAAGAGTTAACTCATAAAGCAATAAATCAAAGTAAAGGCATTGAAGCAACACAAAGGAAGATTAAGTATCAGCGGTTGCTTTCAACTTGTAACATGTATATCTCATGGATAATTGTCAACATAGAGTAATATAACAAGTACAATATGCAAGTATGTAGGAATCAATGCACAGTTCACACAAGTGTTTGCTTCTTGAGGTGGAGAGAGATAGGTGAACTGACTCAACATAAAAGTAAAAGAGAAAGGTCCTTACAAGAGGAAAGCATCGATTGCTATATTTGTGCTAGAGCTTTTATTTTGAAAACATGAAACAATTTTGTCAACGGTAGTAATAAAGCATATGAGTTATGTAAATTATATCTTACAAGTTGCAAGTCTCATGCATAGTATACTAATAGTGCCCGCACCTTGTCCTAATTAAATTGGACTACCGGATCTTTGCAATGCACATGTTTTAACCAAGTGTCACAATGGGGTACCTCCATGCCGCCTGTACAAAGGTCTAAGGAGAAAGCTCGCATTTTGGATTTCTCGCTTTTGATTATTCTCAACTTAGACATCCATACCGGGACAACATGGACAACAGATAATGGACTCCTCTTTAATGCATAAGCATGTGGCAACAATTATTATTCTCATATTAGATTGAGGATATGTGTCCAAAACTGAAACTTCCACCATGGATCATGGCTTTAGTTAGCGGCCCAAAGTTCTTCTCTAACAATATGCATGCTCCAACCATAAAGGTGGTAGATCTCTCTTACTTCAGACAAGACGGACATGCATAGCAACTCACATGATATTCAACAAAGAATAGTTGATGGCGTCCCCAGGAGCATGGTTATCGCACAACAAGCAACTTAATAAGAGATAAAGTGTATAAGTACATATTCAATACCACAATAGTTTTTAAGCTATTTGTCCCATGAGCTATATATTGTAAAGGTGAATGATGGAATTTTAAAGGTAGCACTCAAGCAATTTACTTTGGAATGGCGGATAAATACCATGTAGTAGGTAGGTATGGTGGACACAAATGGCATAGTGGTTGGCTCAAGTATTTTGGATGCATGAGAAGTATTCCCTCTCGATACAAGGTTTAGGCTAGCAAGGTTATTTGAAACAAACACAAGGATGAACGGTACAGCAAAACTCACATAAAAGACATATTGTAAACATTATAAGACTCCATACCGTCTTCCTTGTTGTTCAAAACTCAATACTAGATGTTATCTAGACTCTAAAGAAACCAAATATGCAAACCAAATTAGCAAGCTCTAAGTATTTCTTCATTAATGGGTGCAAAGTATATGATGCAAGAGCTTAAACATGAGCACAACAATTGCCAAGTATCAAATTATCCAAGACATTTTAGAGTTACTACATGTAGCATTTTCCAATTCCAACCATATAACAATTTAACGAAGAAGAAACTTCGCCATGAATACTATGAGTAGAGCCTAAGGACATATTTGTCCATATGCTACAGTGGAGCGTGTCTCTCTCCCATAAATTGAATGCTAGGATCCATTTTATTCAAACAAAACAAAAACAAAAACAAACTGACGCTCCAAGCAAGGTACATAAGATGTGACGGAATAAAAATATAGTTTCAGGGGAGGAACCTGATAATGTTGTCGATGAAGAAGGGGATGCCTTGGGCATCCCCAAGCTTAGACGCTTGAGTCTTCTTAAAATATGCAGGGGTGAACCACCGGGGCATCCCCAAGCTTAGAGCTTTCACTCTCCTTGATCATATTGCATCATACTCCTCTCTTGATCCTTGAAAACTTCCTCCACACCAGACTCGAAACAATTCATTAGAGGGTTAGTGCATAATAAAAATTAACATGTTCAGAGGTGACACAATCATTCTTAACACTTATGGACATTGCATAAAGCTACTGGACATTAATGGATCAAAGAAATTCATCCAACATAGCAAAAGAGGCAATGCAAAATAAAAGGCAGAATCTGTCAAAACAGAACAGTCCGTAAAGATGGATTTTATTAGGCCACCATACTTGCTCAAATGAAAATTCTCAAATTGAATGAAAGTTGCGTACATATCTGAGGATCATGCACGTAAATTGGCTTAATTTTCTGAGCTACCTACAGGGAGGTAGACCCAGATTCGTGACAGCAAAGAAATCTGGAACTGCGCAGTAATCCAAATCTAGTACTTACTTTACTATCAAAGACTTTACTTGGCACAACAAAACTTAAAACTAAGATAAGGAGAGGTTGCTACAGTAGTAAACAACTTCCAAGACACAAATATAAAACAAAAATACTGGAGTAAAAACATGGGTTGTCTCCCATAAGCGCTTTTCTTTAACGCCTTTCAGCTAGGCGCAGAAAGTGTAACTCAAGTGTTATCAAAGGGTGGTGCACCTACAGCGGGGTTTGGAGTTTTATCAACCATGCATAGTATATTGGATACATAAGTTTCAGCGTCTCCTTTTTCATTAGTCTTGGGCTTGCTACTCTCATCAAACAAATTTTCAGGAACAAGCCAAGCATAGTTATGTTCTAGTGCATCATTCATAGCTAGGAGTTTACATGGTATTGGTGCTTTGATCTCCCCACCATCATTAGCATTATTAGTGTACCTTATTCTATCCATGTCCATTTTTTCAAGGAGACCAACAAAATTAGTATGAGAGCCAAGCATATTAAATTTAGCAAAGACCTTTCTAGCCTCTCTTGCTAGACCACCAAATTCTCTAAGAAGGGTTTCTAAAACAAAATCTTTCTTTTCCCCCTCTTCCATATCACCAAGTGTAAGAAACATGTGTTGGATTATAGGATTGAGATTAACAAATTTAGTTTCCAACAAGCGAACTAAAGCAACGAGCAGCAATTTCATAAGTAGGAGCAAGTTCTACCAAGTGTCTATCTTCAAAATCTTCAACGGTACTAACATGGGTGAAAAATTCTTCTATATTGTTCCTCCCAATTATAGACCCTTGTCCTACCGGTATGTTCTTTGTGGTAAAATTAAAAGGAAACATGATGAAATAAGTAAAGTAAATGCAAGTAACTAATTTTTTTGTGTTTTTGATATAGAGTGCAAGACAGTAAATAAAGTAAAGCTAGCAACTAATTTTTTTGTGTTTTGATATAAGTGCAGCAAACAAAGTAGTAAATAAAATAAAGCAAGACAAAAACAAAGTAAAGAGATTGAGAAGTGGAGACTCCCCTTGCAGCGTGTCTTGATCTCCCCGGCAACGGCGCCGGAAATTTGCTTGATGCGTGTAGTTGACACGTCCGTTGGGAACCCCAAGAGGAAGGTGTGATGCGCACAGCGGCAAGTTTCCCTCAGTAAGAAACCAAGGTTTAATCGAACCAGTAGGAGTCAAGAAGCACGTTGAAGGTTGATGGCGGCGGGATGTAGTGCGGCGCAACACCGGAGATTCCGGCGCCAACGTGGAACCTGCACAACACAACCAAAGTACTTTGCCCCAACGAAACGAGTGAGGTTGTCAATCTCACCGGCTTGCTGTAACAAAGGGTTAACCGTATTGTGTGGAAGATGATTGTTTGCAGAGAAAACGAGTAAAACAAGTATTGCGACAGATTTGTATTTCAGTATTAAAAGAATGGACCGGGGTCCACGAGTTCACTAGAGGTGTCTCTCCCATAAGATAAAAGCATGTTGGGTGAACAAATTACAGTCGGGCAATTGACAAATAGAGAGGGCATAATAATGCACATACATGACATGATAAGTATAGTGAGATTTAATTGGGCATTACGACAAAGTACATAGACCGCCATCCAACTGCATCTATGCCTAAAAAGTCCACCTTCAGGTTATCGTCCGAACCCCTTCCAGTATTAAGTTGCAAAGCAACGAGACAATTGCATTAAGTATGGTGCGTAATGTAATCAACAACTACATCCTCGGACATAGCGCCAATGTTTTATCCCTAGTGGTAACGAGCACAGCACAACCTTAGAACTTTTCATCATCGTCCCGGTGTCAATGCGAGGCATGAACCCACTATCGAGCATAAATACTCCCTCTTGGAGTTAAAAGCAAAAACTTGGCCAGAGCCTCTACTAGTAACGGAGAGCATGCAAGATCATAAACAACACATATGTAATAACTTGATAATTAACATAACATGGTATTCTCTATCCATCGGATCCCGACAAACACAACATAGAGTATTACAGATAGATGATCTTGATCATGTTAGGCAGCTCACAAGATCCAACAATGAAGCACAATGAGGAGAAGACAACCATCTAGCTACTGCTATGGACCCATAGTCCAGGGGGTGAACTACTCACTCATCACTCCGGAGGCGACCATGGCGGTGTAGAGTCCTCCGGGAGATGAATCCCCTCTCCGGCAGGGTGCCGGAGGAGATCTCCGGAATCCCCCGAGATGGGATCGGCGGCGGCGGCGTCTCGCTAAGGTTTTCCGTATCGTGGTTTTTCGCATCGGGGGTTTCGCGACGGAGGCTTTAAGTAGGCGGAAGGGCAGAGTCGGGGCCCGACGAGGGGCCCACACCACAGGGCGGCGCGGGCCCCCTTGGCCGCGCTGCCATGTGGTCCGGCCACCTCGTGGCCCCACTTCGTATGCTCTTCGGTCTTCTGGAAGGTTCGTGGCGAAATAGGCCCCTGGGTATTTGTTTCGTCCAATTCCGAGAATATTTCGTTACTAGGATTTCTGAAACCAAAAACAGCAGAAAACAGAACTGGCACTTCGGCATCTTGTTAATAGGTTAGTTCCAGAAAATGCACAAATATGACATAAAGTGTGCATAAAACATGTAGGTATCATCAATAATATGGCATAGAACATAAGAAATTATCGATACGTCGGAGACGTATCATTGGCTCGAGCTCCCGTGCGCGCGGGCGGGCCTCTCGTGACCTCGTGATCCAAGACCAAGAGGGCGTCTTTACTTTAGGGAAGCTCGCTGAGAGCTTGGAAGATGGTGGATTGATTCGGTCGCATCGCGTCGCATCTCTCTCTTTTCCCTCTCTCTATCTCCGTCGCGTCGCGTCGCCTGTGAACCCCCACCGTTAAGTAGTTTGTTAAGTAGTTTTTGTTAAGTATTTTTTTGTTAAGTAGTTTGTTAAGTAGTTTTTGTTAAGTAGTTTTTTTGTTAATTTTATTTTTGTTAAGTATTTTTTTTGTTAATTAACAAGAACAATAAAAATTGGGGCTGGCCCCGGCCCCTCCGTCCTCTCTCTTCCTCCCTCTCTCCTTCTTACTCCATCTCTCTGTGACGCGCGCGCGGTGCGGCGGTGCGTGCGCGGCGGCTCTCTCCTTCCTCGTCTGCGGCGGCGGTGCGTGTGCGGCGGCGGTCACGGGCGCGGCGGCGGTTGTTGGGACACGCGGGCGCGGCGGTCGTTTTGGGACACGCGGGCGCGCGCGCGGCGGCGGTCGTCGTCGATCGTTGGACACGGGCGGCGGGGAGGCGGCGAGAGACGACGACGTACGGCGAGGCAGCGCAGCGAGAGACGGCGAGAGGAGGCGCGGCAGCGTGGCAGCGTCGTCCGGCAGCGTTGGGCAACGAGGCGTCGGCGACGAGAGACGGCGAGAGCGCGGGCGTCGGTGGTTTCGAGAAGAAGAACAAGTGAATCGCCCCAGGCGCCCCGCGTGAAATTTATAGCGAGGGGCCTTTAGTCGTGGTTGGTGTGGCCAACCGCGACTAAAGGGCACTTTAGTCGCGGTTGGCCACACCAACCGCGACTAAAGCAACCGCGACTAAAGGTCTTTTTCAAAATTCTTTTCATTTCAAAATGTTAAAAATACAAATAATATATCAAAAAATTCAGAAAAATAAAACTAATTCAATTCAAAATCATAAAAATACAAAAAAAATATATCAAAAAATCCAGAAAAATAAAACTAATTCATTTCAAAATGTTAAAAATACAAATAATATATCAAAAAATTCAGAAAAATAAATTTCTTCCCGCTTCTGTCTTCCCGCCCCTCCTCTTCCCGCCAGTTCTTCCTGCCTCTGTCTTCCCGCCCCCCTCTTCCCGCTAGTTCTTCCTGCCCCCCTCTTCCCACCAGTTCTTCCCGGCTGCCTCTGTCTTCCCCCCCCCCTCTTCCCACCAGTTCTTCCCGCCTATGTCTTTCCGCCATTTCTTCCCGCCTCTGTCTTCCCGCCTCTGTCTTCCTGCCTCTGTCTTTCACGGGCTTGCAGGAAAATTTTCCCGAGGAGCAACTTCCGAAGATGTCGTAGGGCGTGTGCACCGATGACATCTTCGAGAAGCTGCACCACGGGAGATTTTCCAACCCTTTACCGAACACTGTTAGAGGAGATGGAGTCTTTCACAGGCTTGTAGGAAAATTTTCCTGAGGAGCAATTTCTTAAGATGTCGTAGGGCGTGTGCACCGACGACATCTTCGAGAAGCTACGCCACGGGGGATTTTCCAACCCTTTACTCCATCCATGGGGATGAAACTCTCCCTACCTGCTAGGTTGGCTTGTTGGTCTACCTGCCAAGGCGTATCGATGCTCCTTTTATAGGCACGGCGCCGCTTCTGCTTTGTCTTGTTCCTCCGACAGGGCGTCGTGCGCTACATGCTTTATCTCATCGAGCAGTGCGTCCACCCACGCGTCATTATCTTGCTGATAGCTTTAGTCACGGTTGCACCCACCAGCCGGGACTAAAGCTTACCCAAACGTCCTTATCCCACCGACAGTTTTCTTAGATGACACAAAACCACCTTTAGTCCCAGTTGCACCCACCAGCCGGGACTAAAGGTTAGATGACCAGATCTGGATTCCTCTTCTTCCCGCCATTTCTTCCCTGTCTTCCCGCCTCTTTCTTCCCGCCTCTTTCTTCCCGCCTCCTGTCTTCCCGCTCCCATTTTTCCCGCCATTTCTCACTACATATATGTAGCAAGGCTTGGCCAGCATTATCACATCTCTACAATCTCTCATCACTCTCTCATGGCTTCCACCGTACCCACTCTAACCTACCAGCAGGTGGAGGAGCTTTGAGCCTCGAACTACCCTTGCCCACCGGGCTACCGCGTCCCCGCCGGCTGGAGCCTAAGCGCCGGAGACGTGCCGGTCCCTCCCGTCCCTCAGGGTACTGCGCGCCGGGCGGCCATCACGAACCACTACTACCTCGACCTCACGCCGGAGCAGTGGATGAATCCCCGCTGGCATCCCGATAACCAGCATACTTGGGAAACCTTCTTCATCAATCGGCGTGAGAGGGCGCTCGCCAGGTATGAGGAGGACGGTCTGCCTCCTGGGAACTTCCACGAGGCCGGCCGTCGGCTATGCTGGTACGGCCGGACTCTACAGAGTGTCATGGACTACATCACGGCCGGCAATATCCCCCGCCTGGCTACCCTCAGTTAGAGCCACGAGCGCCGCCCGACGACAGCGACGACGGCAGCGACGACGACGGCGGCAACTTAGAAGGCGACGACTACCAGTACAACGGCGGTGACTATGAAGACTACGAGTATGCATATTATACGCCTAGGCAGGAGTATGACTAAGTCACTCCAAATTACATGTATCATCAGTGGTATCTCGAATCATTCAAAAATGGACACCAAACACATCACAGATAATATAATTCACATGATCCATTCAAAAAAGTTTGGTACAATAAATTATTACACATCATTTCTTCCCTTTTGTCCCTGCTTGCTTACGATTGTGCCGTATCCATGGAGCATCCTCATCATTTAACTTAATGCTTGGGTCGGTGTTCACTTTGAAGGGCGGAATTTCACCAAACATATTATAATGTTCTGACATGTCTGTCTTGTCCTCCACTCCCACGATGTTTCTTTTCCCTGAAAGAACAATGTGGCGCTTTGGATCATCGCATGATGTACTGATCGTTTTCTTATCTTTCTGTTTCCTCGGTTTGCTACTCATGTCCTTCACATAGAAAACCTGAGCGACATCTTTGGCTAGAACAAATGGTTCGTCAAGGTAACCAAGATTGTTGAAATCCACCATTGTCATTCCGTATTGCTGGTCCACCTTTACCCCACCTCCTGTTAGCTTGAACCATTTGCACCGGAACAAAGGGACCTTAAAGGAGGGTCCATAGTCAAGTTCCCATATCTCCTCTATGTAACCATAATATGTGACCTTTTGCCCATTCTCGGTTGCTGCATCAAAGCGGACACCACTGTTTTGGTTGGTGCTCTTTTTATTTTGGGCGATCGTGTAAAATGTATTCCCATTTATCTCGTACCCTTAGAAAGTCGTTATAGTCGAAGATGGTGTTTTGGCCAACATGTATAGCTGATCTCCAACATCATTGTCATTCATTAAATGTTTTCTCAACCAACTGCCGAAAGTCTCCATGTGGGCCTTTCTATTCCAGGATTCAGGCTTCCCCGGGTTGTCCGAGCGTAAAATATTCTTGTGTTTCTCGAAGTACGGAGCCACCAAGCTGGAATTGGTCGAACCGTGTGGTGTGCTTCAGTCATAGAATGGCCGTCCATACATATCGTTTATTTCCTTCCGATCGTGCCTTTTCCACTTAGTCTCCCCTCGTGCCGCGATCGAGGAAGACCAATCGGCTTAAGGTCAGGAACAAAGTCAACACAAAACTCAATTACCTCCTCATTTCCATAGCCCTTGGCGATGCTTCCTTCTGGCCTAGCACAGTTACGAACATATTTCTTTAATACTCCCATGAACCTCTCAAAGGGAACATATTGTGTAGAAATACAGGACCGAGAATGGAAATCTCTTCGACTAGGTGAACTAGGAGGTGCGTCATAATATTGAAGAAGGATGGCGGGAACACCAACTCGAAACTGACAAGACATTGGACCACATCGTTCTGTAACCGTGGTAGATCTTCTGGATTGATTACCTTCTGAGAGATTGCATTGAGGAATGTACATAGCTTCACAATGGCTACTCGAACATTTTCCGGTAGGAGCCCCCTCAAAGCAATCAGAAGCAATTGCGTCATAATCACGTGCCAGTCGTGAGACTTTAGGTTTTGGAACTTTTTGTCCGCCATGTTTATTATTCCCTTTATATTCGACGAGAATCCAGACGGGACCTTCATACTGCTCAGGCATTCAAAAAAAATGACCTTCTCTTCTTTGGTAAGAGCGTAGCTGGCACGACCTTGAAACCATTCCGGATGCCGGTCATCAGGGTCTTTCAAACGTTGCTGCTCCTGCCGTGCTTCCTTTGTATCATTTGTCTTCCCATACACGCCCAATAAGCTTAGCAGGTTCACGCAAATATTCTTCGTAACATGCATCATGTCGATTGCAGAGCGGACATCTAGGACTTTCCAATATTCTAGCTCCCAAAATATAGATTTCTTCTTCCACATGGGTGCGTGCCCGTCAGCTCCCTACGGAACTGATTGTCCGCCGGGACCCTTTCCAAAGATGACTTTCAAATCCCTGACCATATCAAATACCTCCGCACCAGTACGTTCTGCAGGCTTCGGCCGGTGATCTGCCTTGCCGTTGAAATGCTTGCCTTTCTTTCTTACGTTATGATGTCAGTGAAGAAATCGACGATGCCCCAGGTACACGTTCTTCTTACAATTTGGCAAATACACACTTTCAGTCTGATGTAAGCAGTGCGTGCATGCATTGTATCCCTTATTTGTCTGTCCCGAAAGGTTACTAAGAGCAGGCCAATCGTTGATGGTTACGAAAAGCAACGCTCATAGGTCAAATTCCTCTTCTTTGTGCTCATCCCACACACGTACACCAGGTCTGCCCAACAACTGTAAAAGTTCATCAACTAATGGCCTTAGGTACACATCGATGTTTATGCCGGGTTGCTTCGAACCTTGGATGAGCACTGGCATCATAATGAACTTCCGCTTCATGCACAACCAAGGAGGAAGGTTGTAGATGCATAGAGTCACGGGCCAGGTGCTATGGCTGGAGCTCTGCTCGCCAAAAGGATTCATGCCATCCGTACTTAGACCAAATCTTATGTTCCTTGCATCAGCTGCAAAATCTTTGAACTCTCTGTCGATCTTTCTCCATTGTGTTCAATCTGCGGGGTGTCTCAACTCCCCGTCCGACTTACGGTCCTCTTTGTGCCATCGCAACAACTTGGCATGCTCTTTGTTCCTGAACAGACGTTTCAACCGTGGTATTATAGGAGCATACCACATCACCTTGGCGGGAACCCTATTCCTGGGTTTCTCGCCCTCAACATCGTCACTAGGGTCATCGCCTCTGATCTTATAACGCGGGCATTCATTCAAATTCTCGTATTCACCGTGGTAGAGGGTGCAGTCGTTAATGCATGCATGTATCTTCAGAACCTCTAAACCTAGAGGGCAGACAACATTCTTTGCTTCGTACGTACTAGCGGGCAACTCGTTATTCTTTGGAAACATATTCTTCATCATTTTCAGCAAATTTTCAAATCCCGAGTCAGATAGACCTTCATGTGCCTTCCATTTAAGCAAATCCAGTATGCAGCCCAGCTTTTTCAGACCATTATCGCATCCGGGGTACAGCGATTTTTTGTGATCCTCTAACATGCGATCCAAATTCTTCCTCTCCTTTTCAGTTTTGCAGCCTCTCCATGCATCAGCAATGGTCCGACCAAGGTCATCAGCAGGCTCATCACGTGCCTCTTCTTCACCTTCCCCTTCACCTTCCCCTTCATCTTTCCCACCTTCAGCATCCTCCATGAAAGTATCACCGAAATGATCAGGATAGTTGTCATCGATGATATCCTCCCCTTCTTCATCTTCTTCCATCCTAACCCCTCTTTCACCATGCTTGGTCCAACAATTATAGCTTGGCATGAAACCCTGCCGAAGCAGGTGCAGGTGAACGTCTCTTGAGGAACAGTAACCCTTCTGATTCTTACAGGCAGCATATGGACAGATAACAAAACCCCCTGCTTGTTCGCATTAGCCACTACGAGGAAATCTTTCAAACCCGTAATGAACTCGCCGGAGAGTCGGTTACCGTACATCTATTGCCGATTCATCTGCATTATTATTATATAAAGTATATAATTAACCATCATGCATTTGTTAAACTAACAAGCTACAAATAATAGAAATTAAACAATGAACTACACGCATGCATATTTTATCAATGACACATGAAAGGTTCAAGTTGCTAACCGCGAACGAGGAGGAAAAATAAATGAGAAAGCTCAAGTGTTGCTCGGACACTTCATATCATATTTGTTTCATACTCTCGGGCATTTCATCGAACACCTTGTGTGCTAAGAGGAACCAAAAGCAAACCCACCACCCCTTGTGAAGATTGTGAAGATTGTGAAGAGAAGTGGCACCAAATGGCTAAGTGAAGTGAGCTGAGTTGCCTTTTATAGGGATGGGCCTTTAGTCCAGGTTGGCCTGGCCAACCGCGACTAAAGGCCTTCGGGCCAGGGCTGAGAACCTTTAGTCGCGGTTGGCCTGGCCAACCGCGACTAAAGCTCCTCCCGTCCCCCAGCTGGCCACCGAGCGCGCTGGGCCCAAGTCTTTAGTCGCGGGTCGCCTCCCGAACCGCGACTAAAGACCCCTTTAGTCGCGGTTCCTATATTTTGGCGACTAATGGGGGCGGATGAAAGCCTCTTTTTCTAATAGTGGAGGCAAGTCTTTTAACCGCGATATCCAATCCTTCAGGAAGCTGGTCCTGGAAAATTTATATTCAGTAGTTAGCCTCTTCCAGGTCTGCAATCGACCTTGTAGATGGAAATCAAGAAGAGATACTGTTTTACCTTGTAGACAGCGCCAAAGCCACCTTCTCCAAGTTTGTTTTCATCTGAAAAATAATTTGTGGCCTCTAGTAGCTGTTGAAAGTCAAACACCGAGAACTCTGTAATATTGTTTCCCTTGCAAAGCTAGTTCTTCTCCCCCCTCACTAACCTGAGCAGGCCTTGATCCTCTAAATCTGGTCAGTTTACCTGAATAGTACTCAATTGACAGAAAGAGCCGGTGTAGTATCTATAGTAGTCGTATAAGATCCACACTTGATATTAACTGGAACTAGTTTTATCAATAGGAAAGTACATATTGCTTCAGAAACAAAGTTACATACCTATTATTCGACTTGTGAGCCGACGAGAGAAGCAGATGAAGCTGAGAAATCCTGCTGCCGCTAGAGAAAGTACAACTATAGGAATTGTCCACAGCTTGTTCATACGCCCTGATACATAACAGATGAGAGCTCCATAGTAGTGACTCACAGTACCATAAGAAACATGGATGCACGAGAGCTGAGGCGGACTTACTCTTGTTCTTGGACGGAGTCGAATCCGGAGATGGTTCCGGTGCCGGTGCCTGCCCGAGGCGCAGCATAGGTGGACCATTGTAGAACGCATATGTCTCATACCTGAAATAACAATGTATGACATGGATCTGTCCTCCAATCCGCAGGGCCATGGTGGAGTTGACCTTGGCGAGGAGATGTCGTAGGCAAGCCAGACAGTCGCCCGCTGACATGTCCGGCGTGCACTGCGCCATAGAGCGCACTATGGGGAACGTCGAGCCGCCGTACGTGAGGCCGGTGGCGAACCGCCTCGGCGTCGTGCTGGCTGCCATCTCCACCGTCTCCACCAGCAGCTCTTTGACGAGGCCCGCCATGAGACGGGCGTCGCTTGTGAAGTTCATGATGTTCCACAGTTGGAGCTCTACCACGTCGTCGCCAGTAGCATTGTAGGACAGCCCGAGGATGTTGTCGGTGGAGTACACGAGGTGACACTCGCCGTAGTACGCGCCAGGATAGGCGCACTGCTGAGGCGGTGGCGTCAGTTTCTGCAGTATGTTGAAACCGCTTGCGATGCAATCCGCGCAGGTGGTACCGTTTACAACATCACCGCGGCAGAGCGCGAGCGCGTAGACGACCTCGGGGGCTTGGCCGAAGGTGGCGGTGGCGAAGCGTAGAGGCGAAGAGGAGGTGTTTTTTGGCAGCATGGCGGCCACAACCTTAAGGTTGTCACAGAATACGTCGGCGGCCACCAGATGTTGCACTGTGATCAGTAGAAGGAGCAGTATGACGGCGCAGACAGTCGCCATATCGTAAGTTCGTACTGCTTCTTTGTCCTTCTTCTCCGAGATGATCAATTCATTGCTCTATCAACCAAATATATATGGTTCACCATCGGTCAGAGCTCAGAATAGATAGTCAGAACAGTTAGTATAACATTTTTCAGTTTATTTCTAGCCCGATCAATAATTATGTTGCTTTTTGTAGTGCTTGTCAACACCTTAGAAACAATCAAGGCACCACTCACGTTATAAGGTTTGAACAATTCCCATCGAACGATATGCTTGATGAGCAACCCAAAACAACAAAAGATTTGAACAATTCCCATGATCTCCACCGCCAAGAATATACACTTCGACATAGTACATGAATTGTAACAACGTGTTCGTGAACACTAGCTTCGACATATATAACTCACGCCTTGACTCAGGCCTACCCGAATTGTAAAGAAACTAAGCAGTCAGCACCACGGCCAGCTGAGACAAGAAATCGGCTACCATTGACAACACTTAACATGGTAAAATATACTATGATTAACACAAGAAGTGTTCGTCAAACTATTGTTGAAACAATTTTGCGTGCATCATCATTTTGACATGTCGTGCCGGCTGCAAATTGAAAGTAACAACCAGTTAATATTTCACTTGTGAAATCACATCATTGCCCTTGCTAGGAACATGTTCGTTGGTGCATGGGATGCAAAGAGTGTGTCCATGCATGTGCACACAGGAACTCCTACAGTCCTACTCAAAGCGACAAACAGGGCCGCACGGTTATGACGGACCCGGAGGGGATGGGTTTCCCGAATCCGTTCGGAAGAAATCAGGTGCAGATGCAACAGGAGGAGAGGAGAATAAGGGAGGAGGAGATCTACATGTTGGAGAAGTGGCGCCCCAAGGTGTTGATTCTCCGGGCGAGCTTGGCATCACCGGCGGAGTGAGAGATGATAACGAAGCCAAGGGCGGGGTCCGTTGTACCGGTTCCTATATATTGTGATGCCGTCATCAGGGGTGGCGTGATGAGCTCGTATCACGGAGGAAATGGACCGCCACCGCAGGGAGGAAAGGAGGCAGGGAATCCCCTTCGATGGAGGTCGTTGCTGGCGATGACCTGCGGGGCATGCTTCTATTTGCGCTAGTAATTAACTAGGGTAGCCTCTGTGCCGGGATAGAATAGATACCGGAGCAATTACCTTCTCCCTTCGTGGAGGACGAGCCCGTCGACATTGACAAGATGACGGCGATGGTGGCGTGAGCGAGATGCGGCTGCGGTGGAGCTTCCCATCGGCACGCGCTAGCTCTTAATCGGAAGGGGTTTGTTGGTGGGGTGTTTGGCACACACGGGGAACCTTGTAACTCGTGCGTCCGGCACCCACCTTTCTATATAGCGCGGCAACAGGGGCCCACCAATCAGATAGGGTTGGGCTCCCCCGATCACGGCGCAGATGAGGTCAAGGGATCGTGCCAGGGCAGTTGGGCTCTGGTGCGGTGGAGATCAACCTAACATTCTCCCCCTTGATCTCAACTTTTTTTTTACTTTATTCGTTTCATTTTTGGATCAGTACATAGGCATCATCATAACTCTATTGCTGATGGAATCAGACAGCCACAATACACTTCTCTGTTTTGAAACAAATCCTTTTATTTTTGGGACTGTTATGATCTAGAATAGGTAAGATTTTCCCTTAAATCCATGCCGGCTACGTGTTACTTGAACACACTGGGTGGTAACCCTTTCGTTAGCGGATCCGCCGCGATCACCTGCCGCTCGCCATGGCCATCGCCTTTAAAGTTGCAGGAAGGAAACAAGCAAAACTAAAACTTCACAGTTTGCGGAGTAGATTGAGGAGCGAAGAATACGTACATGAAATTGAAAGGCATGTCAGTAAGGTCCACCGTCATTCAAGTTTCCCAGCAAATCCCTGCCACGTCAACTAATCCCAGCGCACAAACAAAAGCACTACACAAAACGTCCAGGAAGTCTGGATCAGAGAGTTCAGGGTTCAAAAATCATGGATTTCAACATGAGAGATTGATTCAGACTTGCTCTACGAATACAGGGTTTGTTTCAGTCTTTTGCCTTTGAAAAACGAGATAAAACGGTAGTATGTGTTGTCTTGAACATGTTACGATAACAGTTACAAGGTTTGATTTCTTAGCCGTTACAGGTTTGATTTCTTTCCTTTGCTCCAAACGAGGGTAATGAACAACCCATTGTCCGGATGTGTATAGAGAAATTGATTTACTTCTCCTAAGCCTAGGTGATTCGTTGCATTGTAAAGATCCCATTTGCTGCCTTACTTTACGGATCTGCTTCCTAAGAGAGTGAGATATATATGGAACACACGATCTGATCCGTTTTTCACTCCAATCATCCACGATTCCCACGAATGTTTAGGACGCAGAAAGCGGATCGAGTCCACCTCTCACAAAATTAGACCTGGAGGTCACACCGTACCGCACCACAGACCACACCAGTACGTCCATCTCCGTCACCGCCGGCCGGTCAGGTACCACCGCCGCAGCTTCTCGTCCTGCATTTCCCCTCGAGTTTCATTCTTTGATTGACACGTACGTAGTATCTCAACCGTGCAGGTAGATCGTCTGCCCGTCTGTGGCGATGCCGGCGGGGTTTCCACAGATGTCACAGGGTAATGGATCTCAATCTCATGGACCTCCTGGAACAGATGGTTCCAGCAGGCAATGCGCTAGACTGAAAGAAGTTCAGATAGGAGCCGTTGCGCCTGTACACCACAAGAAGAGAGTGAGCAAGGGTGCTGCTGATCGTCACGAACAAATGCCAAAGCGCAAGATCCCCTCTATCAGCAACAAAACCGCCATGGCTTCTCTGCAGGAGTTCCGGCTGATCTACAACAGCTTCAAGTTTCTGTTTCAGGACCAACCCACCTACAGACCGGATGACTACGAGGCTCTGTGGGTCTTCAGAAACAGGTACTCTGTCAAAAATTACGACGGCAGGAGGCTCGTGGGCCGCGTGCCCGGAGTCAAGGTCGGCGACGTGTTTGACTCCGACGCCGAGCTTCACCTCACCGGTCTCCACCGGTCGCGGGACTCGCACGTCGACTACATCGTCAGCAAGCAGGAAGGCAGAACCAAGACATATCAGGCCGTCAGCGTCGTCTCGTCATATGGGCAGCATTCTCACGACCAGAGCAACAACAATCTGGATCATCTCTTGCTGCATGTTGGATCCGTGGCTGGCCAGCTGGGAGGCATAGAAGAACTTGCACTGAAGCAGACAAGTACAAGTGTCCGTGTTATTTATAGGTTTGTGGCCGATCACCAAGCTGGAGGGTCCCAAGAGCTCACCACATGTTATGTTTATGCTGGCTTATATTTGGTGGAGAGGAAGGATCATGGTGTAGACACTTTTCAGCTCACAAGAGTACCGGGGCAACCACGGATCGACATTCAGGAACTTGCAAAGGAAAGAATCGCACAGCCGTCGTCCAACGGAACTTTCATGGCGGATATGTCGTCGGGTCTGGAGCAGTTCCCTGTGTCTGCCATTAACCTCGTATCAAACGAGCACCCGACGTCGTTTCTGTACATCTCGCGCATACGGTACCACCACGACCCAAGTGATCATCCGGATCCTCCGTCGGGCTGTGACTGCGTTGGTCGATGCTCGGACTCGCAAGACTGCGCGTGTGCCGTGAAAAATGGAGGGCGGATCCCTTTCGGCGATCATGGTGGCATCATAGAAGAAAAACCTCTTCTCTATGAGTGTGGACCTTCATGCAAGTGCCCTTCAACCTGTCACAACAGGGCCAGCCAGCATAGAATCAAGTTCCGCCTTCAAGTCTTCAAGACAGAACTGATGGGTTGGGGAGTCAGGAGCCTTGATTTTATACCCGGGGGCAGCTTTGTGTGTGAATACCTGGGAGAATTGCTGGACAACGAAGATGCCCAGAAGAGGGAAAATGATGAGTACCTGTTTGTTACTGGAGACAATTATTTCGATGTACCACGTTGGGAGGAATCACGCAAGACCATCCCCTCGCTTCAGAATCGCCGTGGAGGAGATGAAGCCAAGGTCTTTGCTGTTGATGCACTGGAATGTGGCAACCTTGCAAGGTTCATCAACCACAGCTGCAACCCCAACCTTTTTACGCAAAATGTCCTTTACAATCACCAAGATATCCGTATGCCTCATATAATGCTCTTCGCGTGTGGTGATATTCGTCCGCTTCAACCCTTGTCGCTTGACTACAATTATTCCATCGGTAAAGTTCATGACTCCCAGGGAAACATCAAGAAGAAAAAATGCTTCTGTAGGTCTAGTGGGTGCAAGGGACGGTTGTACTAGATATGTGTGGCATATATGTCTACTTTACCCATACAGTATTTGGAACGGTTACATCTGAATATTCAATGCGAACTTTTTATTTTGGAAAGACAATGAAGCTTTTTTTTTTTTTGGTTCTCTCTTGATTTGTTAGTGTTACTGTTGCAATCTTGCTAGTTTTCTAGACAGTGACTTGAGCATTTCCATGAGCCAACGTATATGGTGAAGCGACTTTATTTTTATTTGTCTGTCAAGAAGGAGCACTGGTTTGGTAAACGTGACACTGCCATCCAGAAAGGGTGAATTGTGTGTTGAGCATTATTAGTACTCGAGTCAAACAGAACAACTTCGGTGTGTGATGTCTACATAATATCGACGGTAATGTACTGATGAAAGAGCAACGTTGATCATTTGTGTCGGGAGGGGTTAGATCTAGGCTAGGCGGGCGTTCCTTGGTTAGCAAAGAAAATGTTCATGAAACATACCTTGGTTGCAGGCGCTTTTTTTACAGAAGGTTGTAGGACTTGAGGCCGCCGCATTACAACAAACTAGTTGCGGGCGTCTGGGCTACTGCTAGTCGAGAGCCAGTGGTTCCCGTTGTAGCACTGTTGAGTCGCTGGCCACGTACGAGTCAATGAGATATTGAGAACACATGGAGGTGGAGCGGGTTCAAACGGCATGGACTCTCCAACCTCCAGGGAGAACCGAGACATGAATGGTGGTGTGGCGTTTGCAGGGAGGTACTTGTACGTGAGCGACAGCGAGAGCACAGACGAAATTCTCCAGGCTAGGCATCTACCGGAGCATCCCGAACCTTGGCTCGCCACGGTTTGGGTGGCTAAGGCATTGGCGACCGCTGCTTGGTTGAGCATGATAAGAGCGGCTTGCGCATCCATGGCTTCGGCAGTGGCTTGGGCAGCTAGGGCGTCGGCAAATATATTTCGATAACACTAGTGGAAAACGGGCCTTTTGCACCGGTTGGTAAGGGCTATATGCACCGGATGCCCAACCGGTGCAAACAATCCGGTGCACAGGCCCCCCCTTTTGCACCGGTTCAGTTACGAACCGGTGCTAAAGGGTGCACCACGTGGCGGCTCCCGGGCATCCGAGCGGGAGGACCTTTAGCACCGGTTCGTAAGGGTCTGCCGCGGCAGAAAACGTCTCAAAACTGCCGCGGCAGAAAAACACTTTTTTTCAAATTATTTTCTACTCCCTCTTTTTTTTTCTTTTTTCGGAATTTCTAATATTTTAGTTATTTCACAAGTTTAGTCTCTAACTACCCTTATCTCTAGTCCAATTACTTACTCGTGCTCAAACTTCCCGCTCGGTCACCCATCCTCCCACTACTCTAGCACTAGCACGCTTAACTTCTAAGTTCCTTTTCATCCCGCATCCAAGTGCTTCGCGCGCATGTATGTGAAACTAGTATCATATCTATCCTATTAACATGTCGATCGATGTCATATTTCTTTATTGTTTGAATTTCAAATAATTATTTTAATAAACCAAAGTAATGTAGTAATAATAATCTTGAATAAATAAATAAACATTAACTTTATAATTTGTATTATTTTTAATTATTTTCAATTTTTTATTTTTTAATTTTTTTTTGCCAAACCTAAAACCTAAAAATTTGAAAATCTTATAATTTGCTAAAAGTAATAGCAATCTTTATGCAGGATGCAATTATTAATTTTAATTTTAAAAAATAAAAAAAATATAAAATCCTAAATTTCTGGAAAAAAACTAAAATCTTCCTGCTTTCATATTTTCATTTGGAATTTTCAAAATCTAAAAATTAGCTAACCGGGTAAACTAGATATATGGTGTGTTGGGTTGGTAGCAATGGTGCACACCAGGTGCTCGACCAAATGGCCGTATGAAGCAAATTTTGGAATTTTGCAATGATTTTTGGTGGAGTTGATTCATATAACATTTGGCACACATTGATGGTGGTGGTGTGCAAATTTGAATTGATTTGCAAGATTTCAAAAATGGCACAATCTAGAATCTGTTTAAATGTTGCTACTTTGCTTGATGAGAATTTGAAATTGAGAAAGAATTTGCAGGGGTGGTTTGGACCAAGGTTGTTCACCTTAATGAGGTCTTGGATGAGGTGCAAAGAGTTCAGATTGTTTGGGTTAGAAATCTCTTAATACAGAGGCTCAAAGTAGGTGTCATGATATAAAATGCAGTTTTGACCATTATCTTTTGTGAGCTCAATTTGAATTCTATTTTGATTTGATTTGAGTTTCTTTGATTCAAAAGGTGTTTTTAAGTGTTTAGTAACATTCTCCAACCAATGGCACAAGTCAAATTGGCCTAGGTTAAGATTTGCAAAATTGGCCATAAGCCTTACATGTGAATTCATGTTTTTATTTTGTTTTCTTTTCCTTTGAACAAAGGTCATTGTTTTGGGTTCCTTGAGGGTTAGGTTAAGTTCACTAATGGTTTCCAACCATTTTGGCAAGGTAAATATGGCATAGTGCATTATTTGCAAAAATGGCTATTTGCACATATGTGAGGTGGTGTGCATTTTTCTATTCTTATTCTTTTCTTCTCTTTGATCACATTCATGATGGTTTAGGGTTTTAGCACATTTGATAAGCATACCAACAATCATCATGGCAAAAACACAAGGATTAAGTATGAGCACTATGCATAGCACATGATTTAATAAAAGTTTTTGTTGGTTCTCATTTTTGAACAAGTGAAATTCTTTTCTTCATTTGTTTGAAATCTTGGGATGTTACACTAATGTAGTTTTAGATTATTACAATATTTCTGAAACATTTTATAAGATAATAAATAAAGCTATTTAAATGTATATGATGCACCATACGAAAATGTGCTGAAATAATATCAGTTAGAAAAGGTAATAACTTTACTGTGTGGACATAATTAAATCACTTCTGAATAAAATAAAGTTTGGGTAAAAATAGCTTATTCAATAGTATAATATCAGTTAGAAAAGGTAATAACTTTATTGTTCGAATTTCAAATAATTATTTTAGTAAACCAAAGTAATGTTGTAATAATAATCTTGAATAAATAAATAAACATTAACTTTATAATTTGTATTATTTTTAATTATTTCCAATTTTTTAATTTTTAATTTTTTTTGCCAAACCTAAAACCTAAAAATTTGAAAATCTTATAATTTGCTAAAAGTAATAGCAATCTTTATGCAGGATGCAATTATTAATTTTATTTTTAAAAAATATATAAAATATATAAAATCCTAAATTTCTGGAAAAAAACTAAAATCTTCCTGCTTTCATATTTTCATTTGGAATTTTCAAAATCTAAAAATTAGCTAAAAATTAGCAATATATGTGAAAATTCAAATTTGTTAATTTTCCCTAATAGTAGGTTGCATAACATACATGAATCTCAAAAGATTTTATTTTTTGAATAATCTATCATTTTCTTTTCTATTTTACAGTGTTAAAAAAGGCGATCCACGGGGGGGGGTGTGGAGGTGCGTGGGGAGCAGAAAAAACTTTTGCACCGGTTCGTATTACGAACCGGTGCAAAAGGGACCTTTTGCACCGGTTCGTAACACGAACCGGTGCAAAAGGTCCCGCTCGAACCGGTGCTAATGCCCCCTGGACGTGCAGACCGCACGAACCGGTGCTAATGACCCCCTTTAGCACCAGTTCGTGCGAAATCTGGTGCAAAAGCTCTTTGGGCAAAAAACCAAAGCCCTTGTTTCTACTAGTGTAAAAAAATGCGGACACTTTTATTTCTCGCGTTAGTGGTAGATGGGTGTATTCAAGCAAAGATGAACCGAACGAAACGGGTAGATCAATGGATGGTGCTAGATCAATGTATTTAACAGAGATGTACCGAAGAAAATGGGTAGATCAGGGGATGAACTAAACCTGTATGTGTGGTGCCTGCCTGCATGTGACGCAATATGATTGACAGCTTCTCCGATCCGGTTACATAATTAATCTATGTAGCAATGGATTGGCCTAGTCAAGCATCCCCAAGGTACTCCACCACCGCCGCCGCCGCCGCGTGTGAAGAGCTAGCCGTCCCGGCCAAATGTTTGCCAGCTGCTGCAACGTACGATCGACGACCATAGCAAAGCTAACTACGCGTGTGGCCCCTGCTGGCGCCGCTCACTGAAAAGGACCATCATCATAGAATTGATCAATCATCTGAGGAATTGATCAATAAAAACGCATATGCCGTGTCTAATTATAATCGTCTTCATGTTATCTTCGATGTTCACACGGTATAGCTATAGGTACTCATACGAAATAACATTGGGTCTCTTGTGATAAATGGAGATCGATTAGACTCGATTAATTGCCACTACATACGCGATTAAATTAATATAATTATATGTGTCATGTCCCGACGGCGACACACTTGCGTACCATGCCCAGGATTATTATGAACATGCCAGGTAATTAGTTACGAGCACCGTTATTTTGAATTGGAATGTGCTATTAATAAACATGGATGGAGGTAAGAGCTCTATGATAGATGACCAGGGGTCACCTAGCTTGTAATTAACTTGGTTAGCTAGTGGAGTATTTAGAAACAAGAAAATGTATTACGAGATTTGGTTCTATTCAAACTAAAATTATAACTGAAACTACTTCAAGAATTATGTAAGAGAGAAAGTAATTACTAATTACAATGCTTCTTGATGTTAATGGCATTGGCCGTACTACGTCAATCAGGCAAATAATAAGAACAAATGTAAAACTAGATTTATGATCAAAGCGAAAATCAGATATCCCCTCTTACTTGAATGATAATTTTGGTGCAGGTAATTGAAGAAACTCCACAAATACCGACCGAGGCAGCTATGGAATTAAGGGGCCATTTGTATCAAGGGCAGCCAGAGATGGGTTGGGGATAACACCGACCAAGTTGGGGATATAGCAATTCCTTGTTTGGATATATGAATGATAGGTCGCTTTATCGAAAAATGAATGATAGGTTGATATGATAACAGTAAAAAGTTGACATGGTCGACGCATGCAAGATAACAAAAGGAGGATATGCATTGTAGTAGCACTAAGAAAGACCGGTTGATAAATGAATGGACACATAATCTTGGACAAGCCGGGAAAACGATACAATGAACTATATCTTGTATTTTTATATTTTTTGCTAACGGCCACTTTATCAAAATTGTTTTTCAGAACAATTTGATTGGAAAAAATAAGCATCAACTAAATATTCATAGGTTCTATATATGTTGTCATTCAGATAGAACCTACGGAAAACATGAGCTATGCTCGCCTTTTCAACAAACAAAACAAACATGTTTGATTGAGACAGTCTGACAGCTGAGATTTCAATGTTCGCCGGCACATGACTAACTTCCGATCCGCAAGGTAATCAGAAGTAAAGATGACCGGAACAGAACTTTCTTATGTGGGGAGTATGCATGAAATAGAGTTCGAGCGCCTCATATTTCACTCACATTACACTAGTTAATTACTCATGTGCGTACACGAAAGCGAATTGGTAACCGAAGATCGAGAGCGAGTAACTGAGGATTGAGACCTTGTACTTCACACTGATGGAATTGGATGAAGGGTCCGTTAAGTAACGGTGTTGTTGTTCCCAATGTCTCTCATTCCCAGGGTCCGCAAAGAAGATAACTTATTTTTCTTCCTCTTATGTTGAGGGTTATCTCCGATCTTTTGCTTTACTCTCAGCATGTTTCAATGTTTTTGGAAAATGTTGTAACCAGTTGAACTCGATGCTACTACTGGGGAGAAGATGAAGTGGGTTATATACACAGGAGTACACCCACTACACATATCATATGGAGTTCACGGTTGGAGTTGTTGGATGCAGTGCTTTTTTTGCATTGACTTCATGTTCATGCGAATCTCGTTTACAATAAGAATTTAACAACAACCAACCTTGTAAGATGTGAATATCTAATTCATATTTATTTTCTTGATTTTCTATATCGAAAAGCAATGCCTCCTTCCTTCATGCCCCAGCCGTCTCCTCGGGTCTCAGTTGCTCTGACTCCTCCCCGTCGCCTCTCCGAGCAAGTCCATGACGTGCCGCCCCATACTTCCCACCGAGCGCTCCGACCACGGCCTTTCCACTTCCTCTGTCCGCAACGGAACGAGCGCCACCTGTTCCCCATCTAGTGTGCCAATGTCGTAGTGCTCGCCAACAATGGGTCGGCGGCAGCTCATTGCATCCCAAAGGCCGAGGAACGCGCCTCGCAAGCTGAAACACCTGCGCCAAGCCTAGGGACCTCCCATTCTCGATGCGCATCCATGTGGAGGAAATTTGCAGCAGGCCCCACTAGTAATAATAAGTGTCAATTCACGTTCAATCGAAGATTAGTGTTTTTGGTAACTTACAAAATTATGGTGGCTTTCTATCCCAGAACCGTAAAATAGTACTCACTCTATCCATAAAAATATGTCTCAACTTTATCTAAATATGCATGTATCTACGCACTAAAACACGTCTAAATATATGTATATTTTGATAAAGTTGAGACTTGCTTTTATGGAAGGAGGAATTTACCTTCAAAAATGATGGTTTTATACAAATAATAATTAACTCACAAAATCCATACTATTTGAGAAGTCCCGCCGCACGAAACTTTTAAACCACAAAGCATCCAAACGCGTCTAAATATGTGTATATATTGATAATTGATAAAGTTAAGACATGCTTTTTATGAAAGGATGATTTTACCTTCAAAAATGATGGTTTTATACAAATAACTCTCAAAATCCATACTATTTCGAGAAGGCCCTCAGCACGAAACGTCGAAACCACAGTGTTGGAAAACCAAGGTAAGTCAGCACCAGCTTGCACAGCTCAGTTCTAAGACACCGGAGCATATCGACTTGTTTGTTAAACAATTGTGCATGCGCCTACACTAAGCCGAGCAGCACACACTTTCCATTTCCGGAGACTAGTTGAATGCCCGTGCGTTGCTACGGAACTGAAGATTTTTTTGCCGGACATTGCATTAATTGGATATTCTCATAAAATTTGACCAATTAATTAGTATCATATTATCTTATGGTTTGTTGTCTAACTTATTAACTATTTTTATCTTGTACCATAAAGTGCTCGATCTTATGCGAACCTATTATATTTCTTCAGACATGCTTGAGTTTTCTTTGAACCATTTGTAAAGATGCACAAAGATCAACATAAACTTTTGCACTGAATGATCATCCTTACTCTTCCGTGTGTATGCTTTACATATTAATCACCTTGTTGTACTTCAGCATATTTATATTTCTTCAACTTCATTCAGGAAGAGTATTCCTAGGTTTTCCATCGACAGCCCCCGAATTCACATCAACTTTTTGACTCCATCTTTCAAAGATCCTCATCCAGCAATAGATGAAGTATTTGCACTATTAAAAAAACAAAGGAGAAAGGCTTTGCCTCATCTATTAATTAAAAAGAAAGTGCTTAATTTTTGAGAAAAAATTAGGTGAAAACCTACAACAATAGGGGCAAGCATACACAAACAGTACACCCATACACACCTAGAATCAAGCCTAATAAAGACCCGAACTGCACCCATTCTAGCCAACACAAAAACGTTTCAAGGAAAACCCTCTAAAAGGACATGACAACCCAAAAAGAGTCCAGACCGAGGTGCCTCAACTGGTTAAGAACCAGCGTTCAAGACAAATTGCAACCAACCATAGAAAATGAGAAAATTAGCGTGAATGACAATGAAGAGGGCAATAAATGTTTGCCTATTCTAAAGTGACGGAAGGGGAAAGTAAAGTGAAACTATTTATATTATTATTTTACCATGAATTGCACACAAAAATATCGACACAATTTTGATCATGTTAGAAAGAAACAAAAATCATAAAAAAATTACACGTGAATATGAATACATGTAAAAAACATCAGCCTGTCTATACTAAAAGACATCTGTAACAAATAGCAATGAGTACACAATACAATAGGTAATACTCCAGATGATAAATTTGTCTTTCAGTTTTTCATTACAAATAACAACTAAAAGAACAGCTTATAATCTAATCTAATATTTCTATTTGTTACAAAGCCTTTCATCATCGCCGCCAAATCATGGTGTATAATTGCTAAATCATTCCATTCATGTTGCTTTTCCGCCTTATCAAACATTATTTCAGAAAATCTACAAATTATCCATCACATGCAAAAAATGGCTAACGAAAAAAAAAACAGAGCCATGTCCCTAGCCACTTCGGCATAGGCATTGTAATATCACAAAAATTTAGTGCTTTATTTGCACAGAGGGCCCTTAAATTTAGAATTAGCGAGATGAAAAAGTAAGATCAACATATTATTGTAAGATATCCTTCTCAAATGCAACAAATGATAAGATAATAATTCTTACAAGAAAACAGCGAAGGTTTAGTGTAGGATATTATTATATAAGGCAACCACTTTGTAGTTATCCTTCTTGGCGAACACACTCGTTGCCCTGAAATGTCTCGTAAATGAATTGGCGAGGGTTGCAGAGGTGGCAGCACTTCCTTGAGTAAAGTTGCGGAGGCCGCATAACAAAAATTGTTAAAACATTTTTTAAAAGATTAACGCTGTTATACAAACATCAATGCATAAAGAATATATATTTGGAACTTGCAATTAGTTAGTTTCATCGTAATTTGACATCCCATCAAGTACATACTTATTTTTAATCTCAAATTGGCATATCCCAAGAACTACACCAAACAGGTATACTACAGGAAGCAAGCAGAATATCTAGCTAGTTATGGGAAATGGTTTACCGCTGGGAGCTTCCAAGTTCTCTGGATTGCCCAGTTGCGCTTGTAGAGGTGAATTTGATAGGCGACGGCAAAAACCGCCGTAAATTGCTATATTACACAACTGATTGGCCTGAATGCCGGTTTAAGATTGCATATCGCACAAGGCAGTCAGTCCAGGCCATTCAAGTGGGAGGACAAAGATAGAAAAAAAGGTAATTATAAAAAAAAAAAAACCAACCCAGGCACTAGCACCCGTTGGCATTTTTATTATAGAAGAAAACTCCTGAGCACCCGCCGAACCCATGGTTCGAACCTGGGTGGGCAGCGTGCGCTCTCGCACGCCTAGCCACCAGACCAACGGTCTGTTCTCTAAAAGGTAATTATGATATATGGTAATTATGATATATGGTAATTATGATATATGGTAATAAGTGAACAAAGGATAAATGAAACTCAAATTAATCTCAAATATAGATTGTTGCTGGAAATGATCAAGCATAACACAAAATGTACCATTTTCCAGTGAGGAAGCTGCATGCCTTTTCCAGCTCCCGTGTAAACTTCCATTGCATTTACAAACTTATTCTGGCTAATGAAGTCATCAGTGACCGTTGTAGCCCAAGACATGGAAATATGCATTCCTTAGGAAAAACTATAAATATGTATCACCGTAGAAGCAGCATGTTAGTAATACCATCACTGTTTCCATGATCGAAAGTGTCCATCTCGAAAGGATAAGTAAGCTAGTAGAATTATAGAACTATCATGCATGATCGTGCAATTAACACAGAACGCCCAGAAGTTGCATCCGTATAAAATATCAAACATGTCAGTTGCATGAGCGGGTAATGGAGATTAAGAGTGAAAGAAAAACTTTAGAGAGGGATGATACAAACATGCTTTTCGGATTTGATCAACATACCTTTCCATATGAAGCAAATTTATCATGTAAAATGCTGGTGTTCTGCACTTTGGACAACATATGCATGTGTTGTACTGTACACGTCAAAGAGTGAAACAATCACAGTTGGCATTCACGTATATCATCGAGATAGGGATCCAGGAATTAAGGTAGTGGAATACAGAGCATCAAACCTGAATGTTTGAGGGGTCATAATTGTTTCGCTAATGGAGCACAACAGCAATCCCAGATTGTAGGCGTCGGTTACAGGTGGAGAGGAGATGGATCAAAAACGTTCCGATATAGTCGCCGTAGCTAGATCCTTCCTGCCTAGTTCCAGCGAAGAGATGCTTAGGCGTGGGTGGCGGATCCCCGTACCTGGCTAGAAGGAGGACGGTGGAGTCGTGCTCGGGGGATCAGGCTTGGAAGTGTCGGCGTCTCTGTCCTTGGGCACGGTATCTAAGGCCGTTTCAGCTGTTCCTTCAGGCTTCAGCCCTTCAGGTGGCGTGCCTAACAGGGCCAAGGACAACTGCGGTAGTGAAGGGTACGTCAGGCGGCGTCTCGAAATACATTGTGAATGACCGCGGTGGTTGCAGTGCGGCTGGGACCTCAGTGCGATGGTGGCGGCGCTAGGCGTAACGGTGGTCTGCTGGCAGCGGCGGCGCGCTGAGCAACGAAGGAAGGCAAAGGCATGAGGACAAACTCGGCAACAAATCTCGGAAACGCGTTTAGCGCTACGACACGAGAAAGAAGCGCAAACAGGGGATCTGTACCGCTATTTAGGGGATAATAAAGACTTTCCAACTATCGACGTTATAATTGTGTTACCTAGAAGTAGGATACTATAGCTTTCCAAATTGATTAATTTAATTTACTTGGTGGATCATTGTTGAGGTACGATCGAACGATGCAAGTGAATCAGATAGGATTGAACGGTTAGGATTTTTTTAATGACGATCACCAAAGTGTGTTGAGTGTAAAACGACCAACTCCCATTTAATAGTAAAAGATCATCCTAGTACTCATTCCGTTCAATACTAGTTGTTTCTAATTATAATGTAACTAAACACATATTATGCATAATATACATAAATCTGCGATGACTAATCTTTACTATTATATTCGAGTTGGTACGTCGTCAAAATGTTTGATGTCAAAGATTGGAGACATCTTGACTATCCAATCTTACTAAACGTCTCCCGCTTGCCGTCCAGCCATCCGTTATATACTTACCAAAACAAACGACAAAATCAGATCGGAAATCCTCACGGGAATCCATTTAACGGGAATCAATCACAGAAAATCAATCACGGAAAATTGCCATACAACAAAATTTACAACGGACGGGAATCCATTTACTTTCCATAAATATGCTTACCCGGATATCAATCACGGGAATCCATTCAATTGGAATCGATCACAGAAAATCAATCACAAAAATATTTCCATACATCACGGGAATCCATTCAACGGGAATCAATCACAAAAAAAATTGCCATACAACGAAATTTGCCATCGGAGCACTGCAACCGCAGCCTTGTCGATCTCCTCTTCATCAAATTCCTCCGGCATCGCAGCCTGGTCATAAACCGCTTCACGTTCTTCTCTTTAGCGTCGACGGCGCGCTCCAGTTCTTCTTTTCAGCGTCGATGGCTCGCTCCAGTTCTTCTCTTCAGCGTCGACGGCGCGGTTCAGTTCTTCTCAGTTCTTCTTTTCAGCGTCGACGGCGCGCTCCAGTTCTTCTGATCAGCGTCGACGGCACGCTCCAGTTCTTCTCTTCAGCGTCGACAGCGCGCTCCAGTCGTCGTCTGCCGGTGGTAATCAAGCTATATATTATCCTGAAACAAACATAGCTGCAAGGAATTAAGTTGGTATTATGGTACAGTTCTCTTCGTAGGTAGAATGGTACAGTTCTGGTACCATTTTTAGCACCATGTATTCAAATGAACTGAAACAAATTAAGCTGCAAGAAATAAGAAAAATATAAAGCTCTATGTTATTCTGAAACAAACAAAGCTGCAATGAATTAAGCTGATACTATGGTACAGTTCTCTTCGTAGGTAGAATGGTACAATTCTGGTACTATGTTTAGCACCATGTATTCAAATGAACTGAAATAAATTAAGCTGCAAGGAATAGGAAAAATATAATCAGTACAAATAGTTTACCATGGACCAATTGAAGAGCCCCTACTATTTCCCATATTACATCGTTGAAAAAGTTTATCATGTAAGCTTTGGTTGTTTCAGGATAATCAAAGTGATGAATACAAGCATGGTTAATTTAGTCTCTAAACCACGGTGAAATGTAGCCCATCTAACATTTCTATCTTTTCTAACATATGAGACATAATTCCAGTGATTCTCCGTCGGGGGAGCGTACCCCGTTGTCTGATCTAACCAACACAGGTGCAAGTGCCACAAATGGAACAAAGAAAACAAATTGGTATAGTTGATTATCTGCAGATAAGAAGAAAGAACACCTAGAAAAGTTACGGATAGCCCGCCAACAAAAAAAACTTACTTCTCTAAGCCTTGCAAATAAAGGAAGTAATCATCTGTCTCCAAGTTCATAAAATTTAAGTGCTATCATCGCTGAACATGCTCAGTTTTGATTATCAGGTGAGCATACGGCTTCCAAATTCCATGATGAAAATCAAGATCACCAACACCCTATTACAGCTCTTACCCAAGGTAAGTTGCTTGCACCCTATTACAATAAAATTTATTGTACGAGAAGTGTGTGTTGCTTCAGCTTCTTATGGCATTCCCTGTTACAGACTACACTCATGTAGAACAAAACTAAATTGTTACAGACTACACTCATGTAAAACAAAACTAAATTGACAGTTAACTATTTTTCCTTGCAGTATATGTATAAGAAGCATCAACTAAAAACAAAATGATGACATGACATGTTCTTAATGTTTTTTCTGACTATTTTTACATTGCATTAACAATCATGACATGTTCTTCCTTGTAGGTTTGGACAATCAGGGGAAAAAACAAAATCTAAAAGTCAAAACCCGTGACAATAAATGGTATAGTCAACTGTCTCCTATGGTGAAAGAAGAACATCTCAAGAAGCAGCGGATTGACCACGAAGAAAAAAATGCAGCTCCAAGCCATGGTCAAAGTGAAACGCCAAGCCAAAAATGTTCAACAAACAATACTTCGAGTTTTGACGACGGCTTTTCTCCATCTCTGAATCAGGTTGTCTCTTGGGCATCTAATCGTGTAGTTCTCACAAGCATGTTTCGTTTTATATGAACTATATATTTACCTTATTTTGAATGCCACACATTTTTTTTATAGAACATGCTGATCCAAGAGAATGCATCTAATACTCCATTCAAGGAGCTAACCCCGGTTAAAGATCTCACCCCCAAAGGTGGAAACACGCAAGGCAGTAGCACCAACTGGTATGGTGGGTTGTCTGCCGAGAAAAAAGAGGAACACTTAAAGAGGCTGCGGATAGCCCGGCACCAGAAAAAAATTGCTGCTAAAAATCCCAATAGTTCAGAGGAACAAGAGTAGCTTTCAGAGCAAGGTAATAAGCATATAAGGCAGGAACAAAGACAAAGCCTAACTCTCGAGGAAAGGCATACTCTGCTAACTAAGCGGAACGCAAACTACAAGGCTAGGCGGAACACCCCATGTGCTGAATCCATCGCAATGAAATGCCCACTTGCTTTATCTGCAAATATGACTTACCTGGGAACCGTCACGAACGAATCACCAGCAATGCAGGCAGCTACTTCACCGCATGCCTCACCTTCACCATGCACGCGGAACTGCAGCACAGAGAGTGACAGTAATATCGTATATTTCTCAAACTTAGTCCATTTCTGTCCTATATTCAACAATTACTTAACGACTCAATCATGTTCCAGGCGACTACCTTACTAGGACATTGGGCGATAATTTAAGCTGCGGTGACTTCTTTAACGAAACGGAACAGACCAATCGTCAGCAGTCAGATCTCCTGGAGAATCAAGCAGAAGATCAGGGGAATGAGAACAGATCTCAACAAAGGGCCCGTGAGCGAGCACGAAAAGAATTGCTGGAAGAGGCTGAGAGACGACGTCAGATTGCACACCGAAGAGCAAACATACAAAGCATACCACATGGGGAGAGGAATGCCCAACAACAGCGTTGCAATGCTCGCTTCGCGACTAAGCATAGCAACCTATCCGTCGAGTCCACCACAATGTCCACCCCCGATGCTGGTACCTCGTCTGTGCCCAACCCATCATCAAGCACACATGCATCACCCTCCAAATCACCTTTAGAGAGCACACAAGATTACACCGTCAATATAGATGGTAAGTTCGATCCAGCTATTTTCATCTTCTTGCATCCACCAAGTTTTTATTATTTCTTACCGACTAAAAAAATGTAAAAGGTGAGATGGAGGCGTTCCTTGCCAGGGGTAAAGAATGGACCGGGGTCCACAGTTCACTAGTGGTGTCTCTCCCATAAGATAAATAGCATGTTGGATGAACAAATTACAGTTGGGGAATTGACAAATAAAGAGGGCATAATAATGCACATACATATCACGATGACTACTATAAGATTTAATCAGGGCATTACGACAAAGTACATAGACCGCTATCCAGCATGCATCTATGCCTAAAAAGTCCACCTTCAGGTTATCATCCAAACCCCTTCCAGTATTAAGTTGCAAACAACAGACAATTTCATTAAGTATGGTGCGTAATGTAATCAACACAAATATCCTTAGACAAAGCATTGATGTTTTATCCCTAGTGGCAACAGCACATCCACAACCTTAGAACTTTACGTCCTCTGTCCCGGATTCAATGGAGGCATGAACCCACTATCGAGCATAAATACTCCCTCTTGGAGTTACAAGTATCAACTTGGCGAGGCCTCTACTAGCAACGGAGAGCATGCAAGAACATAAACAACACATATATGATAGATTGATAATCAACTTGACATAGTATTCCATATTCATCGGATCCCAACAAACACAACATGTAGCATTACAAATAGACGATCTTGATCATGATAGGCAGCTCACAAGATCTAACATGATAGCACAATGAGGAGAAGACAACCATCTAGCTATCTGTTATGGACCCATAGTCCGGGGGTGAACTACTCACACATCAATCCGGAGGCGATCATGGTGATGAAGAGTCCTCCGGGAGATGATTCCCCTCTCCGGCGAGGTGCGGAGGCGATCTCTGAATCCCCCGAGATGGGATTGGCGGCGGCGGCGTCTCTGGAAGGTTTTCCGTATCGTGGCTCTCGGTACTGGGGTTTTCGCGACGAAGGCTTTAAGTAGGCGGAAGGGTAGGGTTGGAGGCGGCGCGAGGGCCCCACACCATAGGGCGGCGTGGGCCCCACCCAGGCCGCGCGGCCCTGTGGTGTCGGCGCCTCGTCGCCCCACTTCGTAATCCCTTCGGTCTTCTGGAAGCTTCGTGGAAAAATAAGACCCTGGGCGTTGATTTCGTCCAATTCGAGAATATTTCCTTTGTAGGATTTCTGAAACCAAAAACAGCGAGAAAACAGCAAGCGGCTCTTCGGCATCTCGTCAATAGGTTAGTGCCGGAAAATGCATAATAATGACATAAAGTGTGTATAAAACATGTGAGTATCATCATAAAAGTAGCATGGAACATAAGAAAATTATATATACGTTTGAGACGTATCAAGCATCCCCAAGCTTAGTTCCTACTCGCCCTCGAGTAGGTAAACGATAACAATGATAATTTCTGAAGTGACATGCTATCATAATCTTGATCAATACTGTTGTAAAGCATATGAGATGAATGCAGTGATTCGAAGCAATGGTAAAGACAATGAGTAAACAACTGAATCATATAGCAAAGACTTTTCATGAATAATACTTTCAAGACAAGCATCAATAAGACTTGCATAAGAGTTAACTCATAAAATAATAAACTCTTAGTAGAAAGCTTTGAAGCAACACAAAGGAAGATATAAGTTTCAGCGGTTGCTTTCAACTTCAGCATGTTTATCTCATGGATAATTGTCAACACAAAGTAATATAACAAGTGCAATAGGTAAACATGTAGGAATCAATGCACACAGTTTACACAAGTGTTTGCTTCTAAGATAGAAAGAAGTAGGTAAAGCTGACTCAACAATAAAGTAGAAGAAAGGCCCTTCGCGAGAGGAAGCATGGATTACTATTTTTGTGCTAGAGCTTTTCATTTTGAAAACATAGAAACAATTTTGTCAACGGTAGTAATAAATCATATGTGTTATGTATAAGACATCTTATAAGTTGCAAGCCTCATGCATAGATTACCAATAGTGCTCGCACCTTGTCCTAATTAGCTTGGATTAACACGGATTATCATTGCATAACATATGTTTCAACCAAGTGTCACAAAGGGGTACCTCTATGCCGCTTTGTACAAAGGTCCAAGGAGATAGATCGCATTTGATTTCTCGTTTTTGATAGATCTCAACTTAGGACATCCATACCGGGACAACATAGACAACAGATAATGGACTCCTCTTTAATGCATAAGCATTCAACAACGAGATAATATTCTCATAAGAGATTGAGGATTGATGTCCAAACTGAAACTTCCACCATGATTCATGGCTTTAGTTAGCGGCCCAATGTTCTTCTCTAACAATATGCATACTCAAACCATTTGATCATGAAAATCGCCCTTACTTCGGACAAGACGAACATGCATAGCAACTCACATGATATTCAACAAAGGTGTAAAAGTTGATGGCGTCCCCAGAAACATGGTTACCGCTCAACAAGCAACTTATAAGAAATAAGATACATAGCTACATATTCTTCACCACAATAGTTTTTAAGGCTATTTTCCCATTAGCTATATATTGCAAAGACAAAGAATGGAATTTTAAAGGTAGCACTCAAGTAATGTACTTTGGAATGGCAGAGAAATAACATGTAGTAGGTAGGTATGGTGGACACAAATGACATAGTTTTTGGATCAAGGATTTGGATGCACGAGAAGAATTCCCTCTCAATACAAGGCTAGGCTAGCAAGGTTGTTTGAAGCAAACTCAAGTATAATACGGTACAGCAAAGTTTACATAAGAACATATTGCAAGCATTATAAGACTCTACGCTGTCTCCTTGTTGTTCAAACACCTTAACCAGAAAATATCTAGACTCTAGAGAGACCAATCATGCAAACCAAATTTTAACAAGCTCTATGTAGTTCTTTATTAATAGGTGCAAAGTACATGATGCAAGAGCTTAAACATGATCTATATGAGCACAACAATTGCCAAGTATCAAATTATTCAAGACATTATACCAATTACCACATGAAGCATTTTCTGTTTCCAACCATATAACAATGAACGAAGCAGTTTCAACCTTCGTCATGAACATTAAAAGTAAAGCTAAGAACATATGTGTTCATACGAAACAGCGGAGCATGTCTCTCTCCCAAACAAGGAATGCTAGGATCCGATTTTATTCAAACAAAACAAAAAACAAAAACAAACAGACGCTCCAAGTAAAGCACATAAGATGTGACGGAATAAAAATATAGTTTCACTAGAGGTGACCTGATAAGTTGTCGATGAAGAAGGGATGCCTTGGGAATCCCCAAGCTTAGATGCTTGAGTCTTCTTAAAATATGCAGGGATGAACCACGGGGGCATCCCCAAGCTTAGACTTTTCACTCTTCTTGATCATATTGTATCATCCTCCTCTCTTGACCCTTGAAAACTTCCTCCACACCAAACTCAAAACAAACTCATTAGAAGGTTAGTGCATAGTTGAAAATTCATATATTCAGAGGTGGCATAATCATTCTTAACACTTCTGGACATTGCACGAAGCTACTGAAAGTTAATGGAACAAAGAAATCCATCAAACATAGCAAAACAGGCAATGCGAAATAAAAGGCAGAATCCGTCAAAACGAACGATCCAGTAAAGACGAATTTTTCTGGGGCACTTAACTTGCTCAGATGAAAATGCTCAAATTGAATGAAAGTTGCGTACATATCTGAGGATCACGCACATAAATTGGCAGATTTTTCTGAGTTATTTACCCTCATCCTACCGGTGTGTCTTTCAGAGTGAACTTAGGAGGAAACATGATGAAATAAACAAAAGGTAAATAAAGTAAATGCAAGTAACTAATTTTTTGTGTTTTTAATATAGAGAGCGCAAACAAGACAGTAAATAAAGTAAAGCTAGGAACTAATTTTTTTGTGTTTTTGATATAAAGAGCAAACAAAGCAGTAAATAAAGTAAAATAAAGCAAGACAAAAACAAAGTAAAGAGATTGGATGTGGGAGACTCCCCTTGCAGCGTGTCTTGATCTCCCCGAGCAACGGCGTCGAGAAAAATCCTTCTTGTTGGCGTGGTAGTTAACACACGTCCGTTGGGAACCCCAAGAGGAAGGTGTGATGCGTACGGCAGCGAGTTTTGCCTCGGTATGAAACCAAGGTTATCGAACCGGTAGGAGTCAAGGAACACGTGAAGGTTGTTGGTGACGGAGTGTAGTGCGGCGCAACACCGGGGATTCCGGCGCCAACGTGGAACCTGCACAACACAATCAAAGTACTTTGCCCCAACGTAACGAGTGAGGTTGTCAATCTCACCGGCTTGCTTGTAAACAAAGGATTAAACGTATGGTGTGGAAAATGATGTTTGTTTGCGAAGAACGAGTAAAGAACAAGTATTGCGGTAGATTGTATTTCGGATGTAAAGAATGGACCGGGGTCCACGAGTTCACTAGTGGTGTCTCTCCCATAAGATAAATAGCATGTTGGGTGAACAAATTACAGTTGGGGAATTGACAAATAAAGAGGGCATAACAATGCACATACATATCACGATGACTACTATGAGATTTAATCAGGGCATTACGACAAAGTACATAGACCGCTATCCAGCATGCATCTATGCCTAAAAATTCCACCTTCAGGTTATCATCCGAACCCCTTCCAGTATTAAGTTGCAAACAACAGACAATTGCATTAAGTATGGTGCGTAATGTAATCAACACAAATATTCTTAGACAAAACATTGATGTTTTATCCTTAGTGGCAACAAGCACATCCACAACCTTAGAACTTTCATCGTCACTGTCCTGGATTCAATGGAGGCATGAACCCACTATCGAGCATAAACACTCCCTCTTGGAGTTACAAGTATCAACTTGGCCAAAGCCTCTACTAGCAACGGAGAGCATGCAAGAACATAAACAACACATATATGATAGATTGATAATCAACTTGACATAGTATTCCATATTCATCGGATCCCAACAAACACAACATGTAGCATTACAAATAGACGCTCTTGATCATGATAGGCAGCTCACAAGATCTAACATGATAGCACAATGAGGAGAAGACAACCATCTAGCTACTGCTATGGACCCATAGTCCAGGGGTGAACTACTCACACATCAATCCGGAGGCGATCATGGTGATGAAGAGTCCTCCGGGAGATGATTCCCCTCTCCGGCAGGGTGCCGGAGGCGATCTCCTGAATCCCCCGAGATGGGATTGGCGGCGGCGGCGTCTCTGGAAGGTTTTCCGTATCGTAGCTCTCGGTACTGGGGTTTTCGCGACGAAGGCTTTAAGTAGGCGGAAGGGTAGGGTTGGAGGCGGCACGAGGGCCCCACACCATAGGGCGGCGTGGGCCCCACCCAGGCCGCGCGGCCCTGTGGTGTCCGCGCCTCGTCGCCCCACTTCATAATCCCTTCGGTCTTCTGGAAGCTTCTGGGCGTTGATTTCGTCCAATTCCGAGAATATTTCCTTTGTAGGATTTCTGAAACCAAAAACAGCAGAAAACAGCAACTGGCTCTTCGGCATCTCGTCAATAGGTTAGTGCCGGAAAATGCATAATAATGACATAAAGTGTGTATAAAACATGTGAGTATCATCATAAAAGTAGCATGGTGTTGCCTGCCAAAACCCACCGGCGAGAAGCGACGAGCAACACGAAGAGCCGGGAGGCTCCCAGAACTGCTGGTGGGCCCTGGTCCCTCGGGCGACGGCCCGCAAAATCCAGCACACGTCCTGGCTGTTGCGAGGGCGTGCCACCTGACCTATACCTGGTCAGGAAGGTGATGGATTGCTTCAATTAGTTTCCTGCATGGCAGACACGTAAACATTAAATCCGAGCCTCGATCGGCTCTCAGGTTACCCTGTGAATCGGCTCAAAGAGCCGATTAACCCATGGTTCTTATTGGATCTACGATAACATGGGGATCCTGCTTTATCAAAACCAAGTCAAATCGATCTACGACAGTCTAGGGCTTTCACCGCATAATTGGAACATCCTACACGTAGTTGAGCCTGGCAGATACGAAAGATAACAGAAAACTAGTCCTAGAAAAGGCCTAAAAACCAACACAGAGTCGATTCCCGGAACAACCCTTCTTGGATCGGCAAACCATACCTTACGCACTACTGGATCGTTCAACCCGTTTGCAGGGCCTAACCATGCGGATATCAAACTAATCCTTGGAGAATAAGGAACAACCATAACATATCATATCTACTAAATAAAGACCAAGCAAGATGCTGCCCTTACACCTAAGATAGGTGCAAAGGCAGCTAGATATTTAGGGGCAGCATAACTAAGCAAGCCTATCAGAAAAGTATCGATGTTAGCCCCAAAACACCTATGATAACGGTATTACTCGCCATCAACAAGGCTTCAGTACGAGCAACACAAAACAACGAATAAACTGATGTTGCCTAGATCGCAAGATGCGATCTAGGCAGCATGACGCTTACCCGGAAGAAACCCTCGAAACAAGGGGTGGCGATGCGCCTAGATTGTGTTTGTTGTGAACGTGATCGTCCTCCTTTCTCAATAACCCTGGGTACATATTTATAGTCCGTAGACTTTCTATCTTTGGAATAAACCTAACTATGTACGACCAAACTCTATCTCTTAATTCTAAACTGAAACGTGATCTACCATAATGTACAGATATACGGGCAATCTAGCCCAAACTCTCGCACGAGGCCGATTCAGAAACACTTTATGTGCATATCCTCTAAGCCCATCTTAATCACGGCCCATCTCCTACTTTGGCTAAAATCTGGCGATAACACATGCCCCCCTGGTTTTGGCAATAATAATTCCAAAACCACTCTGTTTTCCTTCATCGGGTTACGCGTTGCAGAGCAGAACCGCTACAGTGCCCTTCCATCATGATGCCTTTCCTTCTCAACTTCTCCGTACTGCACGATTTGACAGTTTTGGCACCGCATCCTCGAAAACCGCCACAGCATTGAATCATCTTCCACTGCATCCCCTTCATTTAACCTCATCCGAGCAGTTTGCCTCCTCATCCTCTTCATTAGCAATCGAAACTCCCCTCCTCTGCAACCATGGACTCCTCCTCTGCCTCCTACTCTTCGGGTCTCTCCTCCCTATCCTCCTGCTCCCGCGAGCCGACGCCGGAGTACGACCCGATAGCGGCGTACGAGGCTCGCGCCCCACTGTGGTGGGACGAGGTGGATTGGGATTTCGCCACCAGGTCAGAGGATGACGAATCCTTGACCGACGGGGAGGATAACCTCCAGTTCCTCGTGGACGGGGAGTTGGAGGAAGAGAGCGACGGCGACGCTTTCTCCTGGGGCGAGGACATCTCCTCCGATGAAGAGGATGAAGCGGAGGACGACACCTCCGCCGATGAATACCCGCCGACGAAGCGCTTCCGCGCCGGGTCGGAGGACGACGACGAAGAAGAAGAAGAAGAAGAAGCCCCTGCCGACGGCTTCAGCAGCAGCGACGAAGACACCGCCGGCAACAACGCCGACGGCAGCGAGGACGGCAACGACGAGGGAAACGACGGCAGCGACGGCAGCGACGGCGTCGGCCCCTAGATTAGGGACTACTAGAATAGGGCTAGTAGTAGTACATTAGGCAGCAGATCTCCCTTTTGTGAGCAATCGGCTATTATTGTAAAAAAAAAAACCTCTTTTAATCAATGAAGAATGCTTCGGTTTGATTTTTCCGATTGTCAAAGTAGGTCAACGCACAAAGAGCCGATAGCAACGCATCGGTCTTTTACCATAAAACACCAGTAAGGCCAGACTCAGTTACCTATTTAGACAGGTCCAAGCGGACATTCCCCAAATTCAAACGGTAACCTGCGACCCTCCAGCGAGGAACAAACTCAGATCTCCAACTGCCCATCGAGCAGATCCAACTCGCGGCAACGCGAATCCCAGCTCCCCAACCGCGCAGATTCATCTCCGCCAGCGGATCAGATGGCGGAATCGTCCAACGCCAACGCAACGGTCTCCGGCTCCGAAGGTAATCTTTAACTGCCCCTCGCCATCCGAGCATAGTGTTAGAACTAATAGCAAACATCTGAATTAATGCCTTATTCCACCATTAATTTTAGGTATCAGACACCCTGTTGCCGCATCCTTCTCTTCCAAACTCTCTTTGTCTTGGACCCCGTACTGTCGAGAGTCCTTCCCATCTGATTTCTTGCGAGGCCAATAGGATCCCCTTCGTGAGCCAGAATTTAGATCTAACTTCTTGGGCCGACTGCTTACGAGCCTGGCCTAACCCTCCTGAAGATTGGGTTTCCTGGTACAGTAGAGTATCCAAAACTTACCAATCCAAATGGGAAATCACGGGAATAGCCGATGCTCTGTCCTTATCATTGTCTCCCCTTGAGAAGCATGAAAACCTTCTAAAAACCATCGGCTACTTCTGGTCTGATGCTCTGAACTGCTTCATGTTTGGCCACGACCCCATGACACCAACTACGCTAGATGTGGTAATGATCAACGGCCTAGACGTTACATCCCCAGCCCCTCCGATTTTATCGTTGTCAAGGGTCCCTTTCAAGCTCTCTTCCAAAACGAGTGCACAAGCCGGGGTGCTTACCTTCGACGCCACATGAAAAATAAAGGCCACCGTAACGAGAAAGAACACACGGCCTTCCTAAATTTTTGGTTGGAACACTTCATATTCCGTGGCCCTTCACTTGCTCCGACCAAGAATTATCTTCCCTTGGCCTATGAACTTGCCAGGGGCGCCCAGCTTGGCATCGGCAAACTGTTCCTTGGAGAGGTCTATCGATATCTCCAACTAATGTCTGTCAACTTATCTTCCCAAAAAACAGTCAAAACAGGAGGTCCCTGGTGGTTTATTCAGCTATGGGCTCAGCTGTATTTCCAGAACCATATCCCAAACTTCCCACTTTTGGTCACTTGCCCCTTTCCAGATACTAACGGGAAGCAGATCCGATGCACTAGCTACGGCCAAGCCTTGTCTAGCCTTCCAGGTAGTAAACTGATCCCCAAGGAAGCATCAAAGTGGTTCAGCATTTTCTTCCAAGGCTTGAACAACCCTCTCTTCTTTCCTTACACGGAATCTGAAAATTTTGAAAACCCAGCCTCCTTCAGGCTAGACAGCTTTGCCGATGACACCAGCACCCGGCAACTGTATTCCACCATGATCCGTCCCTGCTTCCTTCCAGTTGGCATGAGCACATCAAACAGAATAATCAAACCCGGTTATGAGTCCTATCAGCCGGTCGTAGCAGCTCGGCAGTTTGGTCTTGGGCAGGTATCTCCCCATTTCTTCCTCCACCACTTAACGAGAGCGAGCTGACTTGCCCGATCTCCTCACCGGTCGGAGGTGTTACTCTTTCTTTGATGCTCTAGCCATCCCGAGTCCCTAACAACCTCTCTTTCACCTCGTCAACCGATGGTTTTGAGACCTGGTGGTCAATGTGGAAAACTCATGCCTTCAGGAGAGCTCTGGGACCGTTGCTGAAACAACTCGATGCTGAATATAACATCCCTGCAAAACAGGTACTACCACTCGCAAATTTTCTTGAAGTGGCTTATAATGATTTTTATAACCTTGCTCTGTCTCCTTGCAGCAACAAGATGGTCCAGAACCTACACATGATGACGGCTCCCCCTTTGAATTCATCCCACCGGCTCCTGTGGTCCTCTTCTGCAAAGGCTCGCCACCCTTAAAAAGGGTCATGATGCAGAGCCAGCCGATTTCACCAAAATCGGCATCCAAGAGCAAAGTATCTTCCGGGCCAGCTGCCCCCCGAGCCCCAACCAAGGCGAGAACGACGGTGAGGAAAGTAGCCGCCAGGAAAACTTTGAAGCGCCAGAGCCCTTCTCTAGATCAAGAGAGCTTGCACGTACGTTGATCCATGCCTTGACTGATTTCATCTATCCTTATGGGCTTCTGCAAACATGCTTGTGCTTACTAACTTTTTTTTATATATAGGCCTCCACCGAAGACAACTCCAGTGAGGAAACACAATCCAGTCGAGGGGATTCGAGCTCGGACAACTCTGGGAAAATCATCACGCAGAGCCAGCCAGATTTGCCACCATCGGCTTCCAGGAAAAGGCCAGTTCCTGAACCTGTTGCCCCCCAAGCTCCAATCAAAGCGGGGCAGGGCGTGAGCACTAAGAGGACTCGAAAGGAACCGCAAGCCCCTTCATCAAACCAAGAGGCTTCAAATGTAATTACCCTCCTTACTCTCCCTGGCTCATCTTTCATGCTAATCCATTGCTGCTCACATCGGCTAACCACCTCCTTTGCAGACTAATGACACTTCTAGTGGGGAAGTCGAGGAAGTACAGATGCCCTCCGCAAACCTGGATCCAGTAATCCCTAAAGGTGCCGTTGACAAGGTCGCCAATTTGGCCAATCCCCCAGCAGAAACACCAGAGCCGATTACCTCATTATCGGCTGTCCCCCTGGTCTCAGGAGAGGTATACTCCTTTCATTTGGCTTACCCTTCCCTTTTGCTGCATACTGACGTTGTTTCTGTTTGTCAGGGTTGTGACCTCTCGGGCTTGCTAACGTTCGACACTGAATCCATCGAACCAGCTCCTTCTACGGCATGCGATGAACCACGACCCAGCGCTGTCCTACGTCAATTCCAGCGTCTCAAAGCCTTGCTTTCCTCCCCGATCGAGACGTTAGATACTCTTTAATCTCATCAAACGCTCGCTGTTGTTCTGCCCCCCAGCGAAACTCCTCATCAGATTTAATTTTTACCAATCCCATGAACGGCTCGATTCGCCCTGACAGATTGGAGATGAACCTTCTGACGAAGATGATTTTGCCGATGAGACACTGGAGTTCCTTCTTCGTGGTAGGTGGCTTCATTGTTCGCACTGCCTCCTGACTTTTTAGGCCGATCTCGATTCCGCGTTCATGAACCAAGAAACCCAAGAATTGACCGGCCGTTACACCAAAAGCACACTTCTTTGGATTCATTCTTAGCCCGAATTTTCTAGTTCGGTCCAGGATGCGTCGCAAATCTTCCAAGTGTCCTTCTACTGAAACAGACTTGACTACCATGTCATCAATGTAAATCTCCACCAACTTGCCGATCAGATCATGAAATATGTAATTCATGGCTCTTTGGTATGTTGCGCCGGCATTTTTCAGTCCAAATGTCATGACTACATATTCAAACAAACCCACCGAACCCGGTACTCGAATGCAGTCTTGCGTATATCTTCTGGAGCCATAAAAATTTGGTTGTAACCGGCATTGCCATCCATGAAACTTAAAACCTTATGACCAGCAGCTGCATTGATCAATGTCTCTGCTACCGGCATTGGATACTCATCCTTTGGAGTGGCTCTATTGAGATCCCAAAAATCTATGGCGACGCGCCATCGGCCGTCCTTTTTCTCTACAGGTACGTGTTGCGGTCAGAAACCCACCGGCGAGCAGCGACGGGCAACACAGTAGAGCCGGGAGGCTCCCAGGACTGCGGCTGGCCCTGGTCCCTCGAGCGACGGCCCGCAAAGCCTCGGCACGCACGTCCGATGCTGGTGCAAGGGCGTGCCACCTGACCTATACCTGGTCAGGAAGGTGATGGATTTGCTTCGCTTAGTTTCCTGCATGGCATACACGTAAACATTAAATACGAGCCTCGATCGGCTCTCGGGTTGTCCTGTGAATCGGCTCAAGGAGCCGATTCACCCATGATTCGTATGAGGTATACGATCACATGGTGGTCCTGCTTGATCAATATAAAGCTAAAACGACCTACGACGATTTAGGGTTTTCACCACATAATCGGAACATCCTACACGTGATTGAGCCTGGCAGCCACACACGGTGATAATAAACCGACCCTAGACAAGGCCTAAAAACAACATGAAGTTGATCCCCGGAACATCTCATCTAGGGCTAGCAAACTACACCCTACGTGCTACTGGATCCTTCAACCCGTTTGCAAGGCCTAACTATGCAGATATTAAACTAATCCTTGAAGAACAAGGAGCAATCATAACGGATCGGATCTACTAAATAATGATCAAGCGAGGTGCCGCCCTTACACCTCAGATAGGTGTAAGGGCGGCTAGACGTCTAAGGGTTGCACGGACGAAAGCATATGATAGGATGAAACAAATGCTAACCCTAACACGTCTATGATAACTACGTTGCTCGCCATCAACAAGGCTTCAGCACAAGCAACGCATGAACAGCGAATAAACGTGTACTGCCTAGATCGCAAGATGCGATCTAGGCAGCATGATGCTTACCCGGAAGAAACCCTCAAAACAAGGGAGTTGGCGATGCGCCTAGATTGGTTTGTGATGAACGTGATTGTTGTTTTTCTCAATAACCCTAGATACATATTTATAGTCCGTAGACTTTCTAACGTGGGAATAATCCCAACCGTGCACGGGCCAAATTCTATCTAACCGACACGTATCCTACTATATTTACAGATACACGGGCAAACTAGCCCAAACTTTGTATACAAAGCCGATTCATGTATTTCTTCCAAGTATATTCTTCAAGCCCATCTTAATCGCGGCCCACCTCTAATCCGGTCAAATTCTGGTGATAACACATGCCCCCCTGGTTTTGGAAATGATAATTCCAAAATCACTCTGTTTTTTCTTCCTCGGGTCATGTCGTGGCGAGAGCGTGAACCGTCGCAGTATCCTTCATCATGATGCCTTGCCTTCACAACTTCTTTGCAAGATTTGATAGCTTTAACATCACTTCCTTGGAAACCGTAGTGGCATTAAATCTCCACTATACCCCCCTTATTTAACTGTGCCGAACGGTTCGCCACTTCATCCCCTTGCTCGTTTCGGCCATCGGCACCTTAAAACCCTCTTTCCTCGTAGCAATGTCTTCCTCTTCCTCCATCTCATCGAGCCTCTCTTTCCAATCTTCTTCCTCAAGCGAGCAGGAGTGGAACTTTGACCACGTGCCAGATGGCCCACCCGAGGCACTCGTCAGGTCAGATGGTGACTTACCTCTGATCGATGGGGAGGACGACCTCCAGTTCCTCATCGAAGGGGAGCTGGAGAGCGAGAGAGAGGACGACCTCCACTCCTGGGCGAACTCCACCTCCTCCGACGAGGAGGAGGGAGAAGAAGAAGCGGAGGAAAAGGAGGAAGAGGAGGAGGATGACTCCTCCTCCTCCGCTGGGTATCCGCCGGCGAAGCGCTTCCGCGCTTGGGCGGACAGCGAGGACGATGATGATGACGAGGAAGAAGAGGCTCCGGCCGAGGGCTGGGGAAGCAGCGACGAGGAACTCTCCAGCAGCAGCTGACGGCAGCTACGATGCCGACGACGAGGCCAGCGAGGATTAGTAATGTAGGATTAGTAGTTCCTGAGCAATCGGCTCTTCTTTTGTTCTTCCTTTCTTGAGCAATCGGCTCTTCATTGTAAAAAAACCCCTCTTATTAATGAAGAAAACATTTCTAAGCCGATTCTGTCCCTTTTCCAGTTTTGCCGATTGTTAAAGTAAGTCGACACACCAAGAGCCGATGGCAGGGCATCGGCCCTTGCCATAAAACGCGAGCAAGGCAAGCTCTATTGTCTATTCAAATGGTAACCTGCGACTTATCCGAAAGAGCAACACTCAGATCCTCAAATCGCCGCTCGAACAGATCCAACCCACGGCCATATGAACCTTAGATGTCAATCGCGCCGGTTCGCACCTGCAACGGACCCACTGGCAGAATCATCCAATGCCCACGCTATGGTCTCCGGCCTGAAGGTGATCCTTAACCGCTCCTTGCTGTCCGAACATAGCGCCAGAATCAACAATAAACATCTGAATTAATGCTTTGCCCCATCATTAGTTTCTAGGTATCAGACATTCTACTGCCCATCCTTCTCTTCCGAATTTTCCCTGTCTTGGCCCTCGTTCTACCGAGAATCCGGTCCATCTGTTTTCATGCGAGGCAAATAGAATCCCCTTTATAACCTTGCTCTATCTTTTTGCAGCAACAGAACGGTCCTGACCCTGTAGATGATGACGGCTCCCCTTTCGCATTCCTTCCGAGCAGCTCGGTGGTCTTCTTCTGCAACAACTCACCGCTTTTGAAGAAGGTTATCATGCAGGGCCAGCCGACGACACCCCAATCGGCTTCCAAAAACAGAGTGTCTACCAGGTCAGCTGCCCCCCGAGCCTCAGTCAAGGCGAGAACAGCGGTGAGGACACACAATTCAGTCGAAGGGACTCGAGCTCGAGCAATTCTGAGAAAACCACCACGCAGAGCCAGCCAGACTTGCCACCGTTGGCTTCCAAGAAAAGGTCAGCCACTCTGGTCCTAGCAATTTCTATGAGAGTAGTTGGGAAGGTGGCCAACTTGGCCAAGCCGCCGATGCCCTCCATGCCCTTGAAATATTCCTTCAGTAGAGTCTCCCTGTATAGTTTATACTGGAGTCGATGGCCGTGCATCGGCTTTGTTGTATACTGTTCTCAAGTCGATGTCTGTGCATCGGCTGTGATTTGCATGTACACTTTTTTTTACTGGCCGATTTTTCTATCAGCCCCCAATATTTCACTGCACATGCATCGCACATGTTCATCTGATTAGGTGCCCCCCGAGCCGAATCTGTCAGGTAACTACAGATATCGGCTCTGTAGTTAGCCAAGGCACTGTATTTGAACGTCGGCTCCGTTAGGACCAATGTTGACTTCTTCCAGCTCATCAGCCGACGTAAACCCGTTGCCCGTTAGATCGACGTTGAACACGGGCAGTAACGTATGGTGAGGATAATTTTTGCCGATTGCTTGGAATCGGCCTCCATGTTGATTGAATCGCTCAATGAAGGTTTACATCTTGGTCTTGCTTCGGTATAACTACGTGACATGCTTGAGACAAGATTATCCCTTTTATTTTCATGGGGCCGATCACAAGGATCGGCCTTGCCACATTCCTCCATAGATTTTGCTCTTGTTACACGGTCAGGCCGGTGGATAAGACCAGCCTCACTCCGTCCTTCGTCACGTCGATGCGCTCGCAGTCGTCCAAATTGATGCCTGAGAGTGGCTCTTGGCCTGTCGTCTCCCAAACGTTCATGCCAGCCGTTGAAATCTCGGCTGAGTCATCTGCTTGGACGACCTCTACTTCGTCTCCATCCCACTGTATTAAACATTGGTGCATCGTGGATGGAATGCAACAGTTGGCGTGGATCCAATCTCTCCCTAGCAGGACAGCATAGGTGCTCTTGCTATCGACAATAAAGAACGTCGTAGGGATGGTTTTCCTTCCTATGGTCAGATCCACGTTCAGAACACCTTGTGCGTCAGATGCTTGGCCGTTGAAATCGCTCAGTGTAACGTTGGTTTTGATCAGATCCAAGCTAGAGCGTCCCAACCGACGTAGCATGGAGTATGGCATAATGTTGACTGCCGCTCTGGTGTCCACCAGCATCTTGTTGACATGCTGCCCATTGATATAACCTCGCAAGTACAGGGCCTTCAGGTGTCTGTAGCTTCTTTCTCGTGGCTTCTCAAAGATAAGCGGCCGTGGGCCGCAGTCAAGTTGTGCCACGAGTGCTTCGTCTAATCCTGGAGCACTAAACTCCGCCGGAAGGATGAACACCATGTTTGTGCCAGCCGATGTCTCATCATCGGCTTTCCTTTGTCACGGGGCGCCACTCTTTCTTTTGTGGCCGACCTTCTTCGTCAGAGTTCGCTGAATTTTCGCGGCCAGATCAGGCCGCGCCTTCCTTAACGTGTGTAGGTATAACCTTTCGGCTTCCTCCAAACCACGTAGTCGCTGAACCCTACGCTTTTGGGAACGGCTGAGTCCATCAGGGCACCACCTTGGCCGGTGGTACTTATCTTCTTCTTCTTCATCATCGTCTTCTAATTCCTCGAGATCTTCCACCCGAGAGGACTCAGCGTACTTGTTCCGAGGCGGGAGAGGCCCTAGACGTTTGAACACGGACACGTCACCTGCACCCTTCTTCTTCTGTCTACATTCATTGTAGGCAATCGGCTCATTCCTGAATCCCAGCAGTGTCTGAAGAAGGGACAGTCCCAGTGCCTATCCACGTCGTCTTGCTCTCTTGACTTTTCCTTGGTGTGGCGCTCATATCTCTCCTCGTCGCGATCATGCCGACGATGTCTCATGGCGTCCCTGCTAGCCAGACGATCTCTTTCGTCATCGTTGTCGTATCGTCGGCGTTGGTCGTATTGACTCACGTATTTGTTGAGGAGGTGATCAGAGAGAGGTCGCTGATATCTCACATTCTTCATTTCTCCCTCTGTGATGTAGCGCTTGCCATCGTGCCGGAGCCGATCGCGTGGAACGGCTTCCTCTTTGTCGTTGTCATGAGAACAGCTGCCCTCGTCTCTATCCTTGCCAGGGTGGTGCACAGGTCCTACCATGTTGATGTTGAACGAGAAACCTGGCCGGCACCTCCCAGGGTAAGTGCACTCCACCATGTTAACGGCGGGGAAGGGGTGTGTATCGACTTTCATGGCGTACTGGCTGAAAATTAAACGCCCTTGTTCTATCGCCATTTGGATCTGCTGACGCCACACCCTGCAGTCGTTGGTGGCATGGGTGAACGTGTTATGCCACTTGCAGTATGGCTTTCCGTTCAGCTCCTGCGCCGTGGGGATTTTGTGGCCTTCGGGTACCTTTAGCTGCTTCTCCTTACGTAGGAGGTCGAAAATTTGCTCAGCCTTGGTCACGTCGAAGTCAACCCCTCTTGGAGGACCTTGTGGCTTAACCCATTTGCAGGACACGGGGCTTGCCCCCCGAGTCCATTCAGCCACTGCTACCTCTTGATCTCCCGTCGAGCCTTCATCTTCATCTGCCTCAACCAGGACCACCGCACGCTTGAATTTATCCCGGTACACCTCCGGGTGGCGCTGTTCATATAATGACAGCCTTCGCACCATATGCGCCGGTGAAGGGTAGTCCGCTTGGGAGGCCACATCCTTGATCGGTGATGCGAGACCCACCACCGCCAACTCGATCGCTTCTTTTTCGGTCACACGAGCCGAATAGCATCGGTTCCTAACGGTCCTGAAGCGCCGGATGTATTCTCGACACTCTGTTTCTCCGCGCTTCGCCGTACTTGTGCTAGATCGGCAATGCCAGCCTCGGAAGCCTCCGAGTGATACCGCATGTGGAACTGCTCTTCCAACTGCTTCCAAGTCCGGATTGAGTCCGGTGGCAGCGATGTGTACCACCCGAAAGCCGATCTCGTGAGGGACTCGTGCGAAGAACCTCACACGTAGTTCATCTCGCTCGCTGAGATCGTGCCCGCCTGTGCCAAATATCGGCTCACATGCTCGATTGAGCCGGAGCCATCTGATCCACTAAACTTGGAGAATTCAGGGAGCCGATATTTGGGTGGTAGTGGGATCAAATCGTACTCGTTGGGGTACGGCTTGGAATAGCCGATTGCCCTCCTTTTCGGCACCATGCCGAACTCGGTCTCTCAAGATTGTACTGATCCGATCCGCGGTGCTGGCTGCAGGAGTCGAACTCCGAAGATTCTGCTGGAGTGGCATACTTAGCCAGCCACGCTTGCTTCTCAAGCTCCGAGCCAACTGCAGGAGTTGAGCTCCGGAGGTTCGTCGGAGTGGCATACTTAGCTAGCCATGTCCGCTTCTCAAGATCTCGTTCCCGAAGTTCCTCCTCGCTGTTCCGAAGTCCCTGCTTGTTGCGGTCCGGTTCGTGAGTGCCCGATTCATTGCAGTCTGGCACGTATGTGCACGTGTATCCGTGAGGGATCTCCTTAGGCGCCTCGTACAAGAACTGGTAATCACTCGGGTCACCACCGATCTTGTAGACGACGTATGCCGGTGAACTCGACACTTCTGGTGCTGCCAACGCGAACGGCAGCGGTGGTCGGGACTGGAGTGGTATCTCTCCTTGGTGAGTCCCTAGAGCTGGTCCTGACGGAGAATACTGATGCCTCATGATTTCCTGGATCACCCGAAGGGCGACACGCTCCAAAGTGTTCACCAGGCTCTCAGAATGGCGGTGCAGCGAATGAGCTACCATGAAATTAATCTCCTGACGCAGAGACCTGGTGCGTTCTTCTGACGGGGCGGATAGGTCTACTCCATCGAGCGCGCCTTCAGGTGAGAACCCTTTCCACCTGATGCCGTGTGAGCGGGTTCTCTGGAAAGAGCCGATGAGGTCGGCTTCGAGGATCGCTTTGACCTCGTCATACTTCTTCTTGAGCTCCTCCGTCAGATCTTCGTACGTGATCGGAGTACCTTCCGCCATCTCAGATGTAGATGGCGATGCGGCTGATGTCGAAGACTGTCCCACCGGGCGTGCTGCGAATGTGTTGCGGTCGGAAACCCACCGGCGAGCAGCGACGGGCAACACGGTAGAGCCGGGAGGCTCCCAGGACTGCGGCTGGCCCTGGTCCCTCGAGCGACGGCCCGCAAAGCCTTGGCACGCACGTCCGATGCTGGTGCAAGGGCGTGCCACCTGACCTATACCTGGTCAGGAAGGTGATGGATTTGCTTCGCTTAGTTTCCTGCATGGCATACACGTAAACATTAAATACGAGCCTCGATCGGCTCTCAGGTTGTCCTGTGAATCGGCTCAAGGAGCCGATTCACCCATGATTCGTATGAGGTATACGATCACATGGTGGTCCTGCTTGATCAATATAAAGCTAAAACGACCTACGACGATTTAGGGTTTTCACCACATAATCGGAACATCCTACACGTGATTGAGCCTGGCAGCCACACACGGTGATAATAAACCGACCCTAGACAAGGCCTAAAAACCAACATGAAGTTGATCCCCGGAACATCTCATCTAGGGCTAGCAAACTACACCCTACGTGCTATCTGGATCCTTCAACCCGTTTGCAAGGCCTAACTATGCAGATATTAAACTAATCCTTGAAGAACAAGGAGCAATCATAACGGATCGGATCTACTAAATAATGATCAAGCGAGGTGTCGCCCTTACACCTCAGATAGGTGTAAGGGCGGCTAGACGTCTAAGGGTTGCACGGACGAAAGCATATGATACGATGAAACAAATGCTAACCCTAACACGTCTATGATAACTACGTTGCTCGCCATCAACAAGGCTTCAGCACGAGCAACGCATGAACAGTGAATAAACATGTACTGCCTAGATCGCAAGATGCGATCTAGGCAGCATGATGCTTACCCGGAAGAAACCCTCAAAACAAGGGAGTTGGCGATGCGCCTAGATTGGTTTGTGATGAACGTGATTGTTGTTTTTCTCAATAACCCTAGATACATATTTATAGTCCGTAGACTTTCTAACGTGGGAATAATCCCAACCGTGCACGGGCCAAATTCTATCTAACCGACACGTATCCTACTATATTTACAGATACACGGGCAAACTAGCCCAAACTTTGTATACAAGGCCGATTCATGTATTTCTTCCAAGTATATTCTTCAAGCCCATCTTAATCGCGGCCCACCTCTGATCCGGTCAAATTCTGGTGATAACAGTACGATACTAGAGATCCACTCAGCATACCTGCATGGCCTGATGAACCCGGCGTTCAACATTTTCTCGATCTCTTTCTTGACTTCTTCTAAAATTTCGGCCTTCATCTGTCGTGCTCGCTGCTGGAACGGCCGAAATCCTTTCTTAAGAGGGAGCCAATGCTCAATGATGCTCCTATCTAACCCGGCATCTCTGTGTAATCCCATGCAAAGCAATCTGGGTATTCTTTCAACAAAGCTATCATCAGGCCCCTCAGATGCGGATCTAACTTTTTGCTGATAAATGTTGGTCGTGGCTTATCCCCAGGACCAATGTCAATCTCTTCTAGCTCATCAGCCGATGTAAATCCATATCCTAGCTTTCCGTCGCCTGCTAGATCGATGCTGAACACAGGCAAAACGTATGGTGAGGATAATTTGGGCCGATTGCTGGAATCGGCCCCCTTTTCAATTGCATTGCTCAATGAAAGTTTACAACTTATTTGTGCTCTACTACGGGAGGGAGTCTCACTACTACGACTACGTGACATGCTTGAGGTGAGATCATTGCTTTTTATTTTTTGGGGCCGATCGCAGGGATCGGCCTTGCCACGTACGTCCATTGACTTTGCTCTTGCTACTCTGTCAGGCCGGTGTTATCACCAGATTTTAGACGAATCCAGAGGTGGGCCGGGCTTGGAAGATTACCTGTGGAAGGATTCTAAGGCGGCCTGGCACGAAGGGTCTTGGGCTGAATTGCCCGTGTATCTTTACTTAGTAGTTTATTATAAGAGATAGAATCTTAGTCGTGCACGGTTTAGTGCACGCCCACATTAGAAAGTCCCCTGGACTATAAATATGTACCTAGGGTTTATGGAATAAACAACAACTCACGTTCAACCCCAAAAACAAACCAATCTCGGCGCATCGCCAACTCCTTCGTCTCGAGGGTTTCTATCGGGTAAGCGACATGTCTGCCTAGATCGCATCTTGCGATCTAGGCAGCACAAGCCCCACGTTGTTCATGCGTTGCTCGTATCGAAGCGTTTTTGATGGCGAGCAACGTAGTTATCATTAGATGTGTTAGGGTTAGCATTGTTCTTCGTTTAAGCATGCTTACGTAGTGCAACCCTTGCATATCTAGCCGTCCTCACGCCTATCTCAGGTGTGGGGGCGGCACCCCGCTTGATCATTATTTAGTAGATCTGATCCGTTACGATTGCTCCTTGTTCTACAGGGATTAGTTTAATATCTGCAATAGTTTGGCCTTACAAAGGGGGGGAGGATCCTGTGGCACGTAGGGTGGCGTTCGCAAGTCCTAAACGGGATGTTCCTAGGATCAACTTCATGTTGGTTTTTTGGCCTTGTTTAGGATCGGCTTACGAGCACCGTGCGTGGCCATCCGGCCCAACCTCGGAGTAGGATGATCCGATTATGTGGTGAAAACCCTAAATCGTCGTAGATCTCATTAGCTTCATCTTGATCAAGCAGGACCACCAAGTATTCGTACACCCCGTACGGATCATGGGTGGATCGGCTCTTTGAGCCGATTCACGGGATAACCCGAGAGCCGATCGAGGCTCGTATTTAACGTTTACATGTATGCCCCGGCAGAAACTAAGCGAGGCAATATCATCACCTTCCCGACCGGGTATAGGTCAGGTGGCACGCCCTGCACTTCGCAACGCCGCGTGTGACCGGAAGAGCATTGCGGGCCGTCGCTCGGAGGGGTCTCAGCCCAGCCGCAGCTCTAGGCTCCCCCGGCTCTACGGTGTTGACAAGGCCGCTGCCCGCCGGTGGGTTTTGGCGATCAACACATTCTCGGCACGCCCGGTGGGACAATCGTCTACATCAACCACATCGCCATCTACATCCGAGATGGCGGACGGCACGCCGATCACCTACGAGGATCCGCTCGACGACCTCAAGAAGCAATACAACGAGATCAAGGCTACCCTCGAAGCCGACCTCATCGGCTCTTTTCGGAGAACCCGTTCCGGTGGCATCGGATGGAAGGGGTTCTCACCGAAGGTGCACTCGATGGGGTAGACCTTTCTTCCCCGTCGGAGGAACGCACCGTGGGTCCGCGGCAAGAGATCAACTACCCGGTGGCTCACTCGCTACACCGCCACTCGAGAACTTGGTTAACGTGCTGGAGCGTGTCGCCCTGCGCGTGATCCGAGAGATCATAAGCCACCGGCACTCGCCGTCGGGACCAGCTCTCGGGACGCATCAAGGAGAATTGCCATTCCAGTCCCGTCCACCGCTGCCATTTGCGTTGGCAGCACTCTGCTGAAGTGCCGACTACACCGGCATTCCTCGTTTACGTAATTGGTGGCGACCCCGGTGACTACCGGTTCTTAATGGAGGCGCCTAAGGAGATCCCTCATGGGTACGCATGCATGTATGTGCCGGATTGTGGTGACTGGGCACTCACTAACCAGGCCACAACATCGGGGACTCCGGCGAAGACAGGAGGAACGTCGGCGACAGAGCAGACGTGGCTAACTAAATACGCCACACCGACGAAACTCCCGAGCCCAGCTCCCGCAGCCGGCTCGGAGCCGGAAAAGCAAATGTGGCAGGCCAAGTACGCCACCCCGGCGAATCTTCGAGTGCAACTCCTACGGCCAGCACGGCGGATCAGATCAGTACCATACTGAGAGACCAGTTCGGCATGATGCCGAAAAGAAGGGCGGTCGGCTATTCCAAGCCGTACCCTGACGATTACGAGATGATCCCGCTGCCACCAAAATATCGGCTCCCTGACTTCTCCAAATTCAGTGGATCAGATGGCTCCAGCTCCATCGAGCACGTCCGCCGATATTTGGCTCAACTAGGACCGGCTTCGGTGTCGGATCAGCTACGCGTGAGGCTCTTTTCACGGTCCCTCACGGGATCGGCTTTTGGATGGTACACCTCTCTACCAGCCGAACTCCATCCGAGTCTTGGAAGCAATTGGAAGAACAGCTCCATATGCAATACCATTCGAAGCTTCCGAGTCCGGCATTGCCGATCTAGCACAACTACGTCGAAGCGCGGGAAACGGTGACGGAATACATCCAGCGCTTCGAGAATCTTAGGAACCGATGTTATTCGGTTCGTATAACCGAAAAGGAAGCGATCGAGTTGGCGTAGCGGGCCTTGCAACACAGCTCAAGGACATGGCCTCCCAAGCAGATTATCCCTCACCGGCGCACGTGGTTCGAAACTATCGGCATATGAACAGCGCCATCCCGACCTGTACCAAGACAAGTTCAAACGTGCAGTAGTCATGGTCGATACGGAGGAGGATGAAGTGCCTGCGGGAGGCCAAGAGATAGCAGTGGCTGAGTGGACTCAGGGAGGAACCCCTGTGGCCTCGCAAATGGGTAAAGCCACCGGGGCCGCCTGGGGGATTTGATTTTGACGTGACCAAGACCGAACAAATCTTCGACCTCCCGCTTAAGGAGAAACAGTTGACGGTTCCTGAAGGTCTCAAGTTCCCCACGGCGAAAGAGCTAAACGGAAAGCCGTACTACAAATTCCACAACTCGCTTTCCCATGCCACCAACGACTGCCGGGTGTGGCGTCAGCACATCCAAGCGGCGATAGAGAAGGGGCGGCTAATTTTCAACCGAGTACGCCATGAAGGTCGACACCCAACCCTTCCCCGCCGTTAACATGGTAGGAATCACCTACCCCGAAGGTTGCCGGCCGGGCCCCTCGTTCAGCATCAACATGGTAGGGCCCGGAAACCACTCGGCAAAGATGGAGATGAGGGCAGCTGCTCTCACAGCAAGGATACGGATGAGGCCGCTCCATGCGATCGGCTCCGTCATGATGGCAAGCGCTATGTCACGAGAGGGAGAGGTGAAGAATATAAGATATCAGCGACCCCTCTCTGATCACCTCCTCAACAAATATGTTAATCAGTATGGTCAACGCCGGCGACCCTATTACAGTGATAGAGCAGATCGTTTGGCTAGAGAAGCCAGAAGATATCGTCGGCAGGATCACGATGAGGAGGAGCATGAGCGCTATGCCACGGAAGCATCAAGGGAGCAAGACGACAACGCCGGGCATTGGGACTGCCCCTTCTTCAGACACTGCTGGGATTCAGGAATGAGCCGATTGCCCACAATCGGCAATTGCCCGTAATGCAATCAGAAAAGAAGGAGGCAGCCAACGTGTCCGTGTTCGAGCGCTTAGGGCCTCTCCCACCACAAAGCAAATGCGCCGAGTCACCTCGTTGGGCAGATCTTGAAGATTCGAAGACGAGGGAGAAGTGGAAGAAGACAGGTACCACCGGCCAAGGTGGTGCCCCGACGGACTCAGCCGTTCCCGAAGCGCGGGGTTCAGCGATTGCGCGGCCCGGAGGAAGCCGAAAGGTTGTACCCGCATACGCTAAGAAAGGCACGGCCCGATCCGGCTGCAAAGGTTCAGCGAACCCCGGATGAAGAGGGTCGTCCACGGAAAATGGAGTGGCGCCCTAAACAGAGGAAAGCCGATGATGAGACATCGGGCTGGCACAAACATGGTACTCGTCTTGCCGACAGAGCGTAGCGCTCCACGACTCTACGGAGCACACAAGGTGGACGACAGCAGGCGCATCAAGTCAGAGGTTGGGTTGGTTTCATTCAGCCTGACCAAGTAGCAAGATCAAACCAATGGGCAAATCAGGAGAGGCTGATCCTTGTGATCGGCCCCAAAAAAAATTATGAAGGGAACTTACGAAACCTTCAACGAACAAGCAACGTGGAGGCCGATTCCAGCAATCGGCCAAAATTATCCTCACCTACCTCTCTGCCTGGGTTCAACATGTTATCCATACAGAGCCGATACCATCAATTGTCTTGACAGAATCGGCTCGGGGGCACCCGTGTATATGGAAATATGAGGGTATACAACAGAAGCATCTCATCTTTTGTTGATGGTTATTGGAATATGGGGGCCGATGCACAGGTCGGCCGTAAAAACAAAAAAAAAAAAAAAAAAGAAAAAAATGAAAATTCGAAAGTTTTCGAACACAGCCGATGCAGGGCCATCGACTCAAGGGAAATTTCTTCAAGGACAATGTCAGGAGCAGCATGTCAAGAATCAAGAAACAGCCGATGCGTAGCCATCGACTCGCAGTTGTGCGAGGATTATCCAATCTGTGGGGTTAGTACAGCTGGAACGGAAGATTATCGGCTGTCAGAGGAAGAAAGAGGATCGGCTGTGGCACATTCTCGCCTCGAGTAAGAACTCGGGGGGCAGCTCACCTTGAAGGCTTTCCGCTCAGAGAGGCCGATTTGTGTTCGAATCGGCTGACGCTACATAAGGAATTTCCCCGCACACAATCAGGCCCAGGTCTACACAGTTCATGCGCGTATTCCTCGGCTCTGCTTTACCTTGGCTGAGACTCGGGGGGCAACAAGCCTGGAAGATGCCCTGTTCTTGGGAGCCGATCGGGGTTACCTCGGCTGCGGCCGCATCATGGCCGTCTCGGGCGAGAACCCGGGAAGGAAAAGCCGACGCCTAGTACGGGGCTTGGACCGTGCCGTTGCTCGCAAGAAAGGAAAGAAGTCCGACGCGTTGCTGTCGGTCTTAGCATGGCAAACGGAGGGAATGAAATTGGAGCGATTAAAGGATAAATGGAAAGAACAATTTCATTAATTCCAAGGAGCGGCTTTACAAGAAAGAGCCGATGGCTCTCAAAAGAGGGATCTGGTGCCTAGTGCACTGCTACTACTAGTCCTATACTACTAGTCGTCGCTGTCCTCGTCATCGCCGCCGTCGACGTCGTCGGCGCTGCTCCCAGGGAGCTCTTCGTCGCTGCGGCCCCAGCCCTTGGCCGGAGCCTCTTCCTCCTCGTCATCATCATCATCCTCGCTGTCCGCCCGAGAGCGGAAGCGCTTGGTCGGCGGGTACCCGATGGAGGAGGAAGAGTCGTCCTTCTCCTCTTCCTCTTCGTCATCATCCTCGTCCTCGCTGTCCGCCCACATGCGGGGGCGCTTCTTCGGCGGGAGCTGGGCAGAAGGAGAGGCTTTGGCCTTCGCTGCTTCTCCTTCTTTTTTCTCCTTGTCGGAGGAGAAGGGATTCACTGCGGGGTGGAGACTGCCTTCGGTCTTCTTCTTCGGCGAAGATTGGGGGAAGAGTTTTGAGAAAGAAGAGGAAGAGGAAGACATTGCTACAGGAAGAGGGGGTTTTTTGGTGCCGATAGCAGGGATGGAATAGAGGATATGAGAGAGAGCTAACCAGTCGGCGCGGTTAAATAATGATGAATCCGGCGAAGGATTAATGCCATTACAACTTCCAAGGGATCGATGCTAAAGCTCGTCGGGATTTTTAGAGAAGCTGAGAAGACAGGGCATAATGATGACGGATGCTCGTAATGGCTCTGCTCTCGCTACGACGTGACCTCTCGAAGGGAAAGCATAATGATTTTGGAAATGTTATTTCCAAAACCAGGGGGGCATGTGTTATCACCAGATTTTAGACGAATCCAGAGGTGGGCCGGGCTTGGAAGATTACCTGTGGAAGGATTCTAAGGCGGCTCGGCACGAAGGGTCTTGGGCTGAATTGCCCGTGTATCTTTACTTAGTAGTTTATTATAAGAGATAGAATCTTAGTCGTGCACGGTTTAGTGCACGCCCACATTAGAAAGTCCCCTGGACTATAAATATGTACCTAGGGTTTATGGAATAAACAACAACTCACGTTCAACCCCAAAAACAAACCAATCTCGGCGCATCGCCAACTCCTTCGTCTCGAGGGTTTCTATCGGGTAAGCGACATGCTGCCTAGATCGCATCTTGCGATCTAGGCAGCACAAGCCCCACGTTGTTCATGCGTTGCTCGTATCGAAGCGTTTTTGATGGCGAGCAACGTAGTTATCATTAGATGTGTTAGGGTTAGCATTGTTCTTCGTTTAAGCATGCTTACGTAGTGCAACCCTTGCATATCTAGCCGTCCTCACGCCTATCTCGGGTGTGGGGGCGGCACCCCGCTTGATCATTATTTAGTAGATCTGATCCGTTACGATTGCTCCTTGTTCTACAGGGATTAGTTTAATATCCGCAATAGTTTGGCCTTACAAAGGGGGAGGATCCTGTGGCACGTAGGGTGGCGTTCGCAAGTCCTAAACGGGATGTTCCTAGGATCAACTTCATGTTGGTTTTTTGGCCTTGTTTAGGATCGGCTTACGAGCACCGTGCGTGGCCATCCGGCCCAACTCGGAGTAGGATGATCCGATTATGTGGTGAAAACCCTAAATCGTCGTAGATCTCATTAGCTTCATCTTGATCAAGCAGGACCACCAAGTATTCGTACACCCCGTACGGATCATGGGTGGATCGGCTCTTTGAGCCGATTCACGGGATAACCCGAGAGCCGATCGAGGCTCGTATTTAACGTTTACATGTATGCCCTGCAGGAAACTAAGCGAGGCAATATCATCACCTTCCCGACCAGGTATAGGTCAGGTGGCACGCCCTTGCACTTCGCAACGCCGCGTGTGACCGAGAAGAGCATTGCGGGCCGTCGCTCGGAGGGGTCTCAGCCAGCCGCAGCTCTAGGCTCCCCCCGGCTCTACAGTGTTGACAAGGCCGCTGCCCGCCGGTGGGTTTTGGCAGTCAACAGCCGGTGGATAAGACCAGCCTCACCCCGTTTTTTGTAGCTTCGATGCGCTCACAGCCGTCCAAACTGACTCCAGAGAGCGGCCCTTGGTCTTCTGCGTCCCAAATATTCATGCCAGCTATTGAGATCTCGATCGAGTCATCTGCATGAACGACCTCCACTTCATCTCCATCCCACTGTATCAGGCATTGGTGCATTGTGGATGGAATGCAGCAGTTGGCGTGAATCCAATCCCTCCCTAGCAGGACAGCGTAGGTGCTTTTGTCGTCGACGATGAAGAATGATGTAGGGATGGTTTTTCGGCCCACGGTTAGATCCACGTTCGGAACGCCTTGCGTTTCGATGCTTGGCCGTTGAAGTCGCTTAGTGTGACGTTGGTTTTGATCAGATCTGCGTTAGAGCGTCCCAAACGCCATAGCATGGAGTATGGCATTATATTGACTGCCGCTCCCGTGTCAACCAACATCTTGCTGACAGGCTGCCCGTTGATATAACCCCTTAGGTACAGGGCCTTCAAATGTTTGTAGCTCTTCTCTCGTGGCTTTTCAAAGATAATAGGCCGTGGGCCGCAGTCAAACTGTGCTACCGGCACTTCTTCGGTTCTTGGAGCACAAAACTCCGACGGAAGTATGAACACCATATTTGTGCCAGCCGATGCCTTCGCATCGGCTTTTATTTGTTTGGGGCGCCATTCTTTCTTCTGTGGACGATTCTCCGTCTCCAAAGTTTGCTGAATTTTCACGGCCAGATCGGGCCGCGCTTTCCTCAACGTGTGCAGGTATTGCGCCTCGGCTTCCTCCAAGCTACGTAGTCGCTGAACCCTACGCTTTTGGGAGTGACTGAGTCCATCAGGGCACCACCTTGGCCGGTGGTATCTATCTTCTTCTTCATCTTCTGACTCCTCGAAATCTTCCTCGAAATCTTCCACTCGAGATGACTCAGCTCGTCTGTTCTGAGATGAGAGAGGCCCTAGACGCTTGAACACTGAAACCTCACCTGTGTCCTCCTTCTACTATCTACATTTCGGGCAGTTGTCGATTGTAGGCAATCGGCTCATTCCTAAATCCCAGCAATGCTTAAAGAAAGGACAATCCCAGTGTCTGTCCATGTCTTCCTGCTCTCTTGACTTCCCCTTAGCGCGATTCTCATATCCTTCGTCGTCTCTATCATACCGACGATATTTTCCGTTGTCTACATCAGACCGACGATATCTTTCGTCGTCTCTGTCGTACCGCCAGCGTCGGTCGTACTAACGCTCATATTTGTTAAGGAGATGCGCGGAGAGCGGTCGTTGATACCGCACGTTCCTCACGTGTTCCTCGGTGATGTACCGCTCGTCATCATATCGGGGCCGGTCGCGTGGGCCGGCCTCCTCCTTTCCTTGCCACGGGAGTGACCAATTTCTTCTTTATCCCTGCCATGGTGGTATACAGGCCCTGCCATGTTAACATCGAATGAGAAATCTAGCTGATGCCTCGTGGAGTGATTGATTTCCACCATGTTGACGCCAGGAAACGGTTGCGTGTCCACTTTCATGGCAAACTGACCAAGGATCAAACGGCCTTGTTCTATCGCCGTTTGGATCTGCCGACGCAACTCTTTGCAGTCATTGGTGATATGGGTGAACGAGTGATGCCACTTCCAGTACGGTCTCCCGTTCATTTCTTGCGCCGTAGGGATTTTATGGCCTTCGGGTAACTTCAGCTGTTTTTCCTTAAGTAATAAATTGAATATCTGCTCAACTTTGCTTATATCGAAGTCAAACCCTTTTGCAGGCCCTTGTTGTTTCACCCATTTGCAGGACACGGGAACTGCCCCCCGAGCCCATTCAGCCACAGCTACTTCCTGGTCTTCTGCAGAGTCCCCAACTTCTTCTGTCTCGACCAGGCCTATCGGGCGTTTGAACTTTTCTTGGTACAATTCTGGGTGGCGCTGCTCATACAATGTTAATTTCTGGGCCATGTGCGCCAGTGAATTGTATTCCACTTGGAAAGCCAGATCCTTGATCGGCGCTGCGAGACCCAACGCCGCCAGATCGACTGCTTCTTTCTCAGTTAAACGAGCCGAATAACATCGGTTCTTGACAGTCCTGAAACGCTGAATGTATTCCGACACCGTTTCTCCCCGCTTCTGCCGCACCTGCGCCAGATCGGCAATGCCAGCCTCGGTAGCTTCTGAGTGATATTGAACATGAAACTGCTCTTCCAGTTGCTTCCACGTCCGGACTGGATCTGGTGGCAACGAGGTGTACCACCCAAAAGCTGGTCCCGTGAGAGATTGCGCAAAAAACCTTACACGTAACGGGTCTGATGCTGAAATCATGCCCAACTGTGCCAAATATCGGCTCACATGCTCAATTGAGCTAGACCCTTCTGATCCATTGAACTTTGAGAACTCAGGGAGCCGATACTTGGGCGGCAGCGGAATCAAATCATATTCGTTAGGGTACGGCTTGGAATAGCCGACTGTTCTCCTCTTTGGCAGGATGCCGAACTGGTCTCTCAAGATTGTACTGATTTGTTCCACGGTATGAGCTGCAGGGGCTGAACTTTCATGACTTGTTCCGGTGGCATATTTAGCTAGCCACGCCTGTTTATCGGCGTCCGCTCCAGAAATCCCTCCTGCTGCAATCTGGTTCGTGCGCGCAAAGTTATTGCAGTCTGGCACGTATGTGCACACGTATCCATGTGGGATTTTTTTAGGCGGCTCATACAGGAATTGGCAATCGCCAGGATCGCCTCCAACCTTGTAGACGACGTAGGCCGGTGAACCCTGTGGCTCTGGAGCTGCAAGCGTGAATGGCAGCTGCGGTCTGGTCTGGAACGGTATTTCTCCCTGGTGAGTCCCTAGGGCAGGCCCTGACGGAGAGTACTGATGCTTCATGATTTCCTGAACCACGCGAACCGCAATGCGCTCGAAAGCGTTCACCGAGGCTCTCGGAATGAAGGTGTAGAGAATGAGCCACCATGTAATTAACTTCACGGCACGGACCTGCGAGTGCGTTCCTGCGAAGGGACGAGACGGATCTACTTCATCGAGAACGCCTTCGGGTGAGAACCCTCTCCACCTAATGCTATGTTTACGGGTCCTCTCGAAAGAGCCGATGAGATCGGATTCGAAGACGGCTTTAATCTCATCATATTTCTTCTTGTGCTCCTCAGGCAGATCCTCGTACGTGATTGGTTCGTCCGCCATCTCAGCTGCAGATGTTGACGCAGTTGTTGTAGAATGTCCCACCGGGCATGCCAGAATGTGTTGCCTGCCAAAACCCACCGGCGAGCAGCGACGAGCAACACGAAGAGCCGGGAGGCTCCCAGAACTGCTGGTGGGCCCTGGTCCCTCGGGCGACGGCCCGCAAAATCCGGCACACGTCCTGGCTGTTGCGAGGGCGTGCCACCTGACCTATACCTGGTCAGGAAGGTGATGGATTGCTTCAATTACTTTCCTGCATGGCAGACACGTAAACATTAAATCCGAGCCTCGATCGGCTCTCAGGTTACCCTATGAATCGGCTCAAAGAGCCGATTGACCCATGGTTCGTATTGGATCTACGATAACATGGGGATCCTGCTTTATCAAAACCAAGTCAAATCGATCTACGACTGTCTAGGGCTTTCACCGCATAATTGGAACATCCTACACGTAGTTGAGCCTGGCAGATACGAAAGATAACAGAAAACTAGTCCTAGAAGAGGCCTAAAAACCAACACAGAGTCGATTCCCGGAACAACCCTTCTTGGATCGGCAAACCATACCTTACGCACTACTGGATCGTTCAACCCGTTTGCAGGGCCTAACCATGCGGATATCAAACTAATCCTTGGAGAATAAATAACAACCATAACAGATCATATCTACTAAATAAAGACCAAGCAAGATGATGCCCTTACACCTAAGATAGGTGCAAAGGCAGCTAGATATTTAGGGGCAGCATAACTAAGCAAGCATATCAGAAAAGTATCGATGTTAGCCCCAAAACACCTATGATAACGGTATTACTCGCTATCAACAAGGCTTCAGTACGATCAACACAAAACAACGAATAAACTGATGCTTCCTAGATCGCAAGATGCGATCTAGGCAGCATGACGCTTACCCGGAAGAAACCCTCGAAACAAGGGGTGGCGATGCGCCTAGATTGTGTTTGTTGTGAACGTGATCGTCCTCCTTTCTCAATAACCCTGGGTACATATTTATAGTCCGTAGACTTTCTATCTTTGGAATAAACCTAATTATATACGACCAAACTCTATCTCTTAATTCTAAACTGAAACGTGATCTACCATAATGTACAGATATACGGGCAATCTAGCCCAAACTCTCGCACGAGGCCGATTCAGAAACACTTTATGTGCATATCCTCTAAGCCCATCTTAATCACGGCCCATCTCCTACTTTGGCTAAAATCTGGCGATAACACATGGAACATAAGAAATTATAAATACGTTTGAGACGTATCAATGAGTAGTATCTGTTCGCCGGTGAAGGTACAACTGCATGGCTATCAATGTATAAAATCATTGCTAAGATCTAATATATAATGCACATAATAACTCAATGATGACCGCAGGTTCTGCCGCTGATGACATGGACTTCGATGAACCGGATTCGACCATCAAGGACACCATAAACCTAGATCCTTTTGAATTTGTTTACTCAAACCTGCCAGACAGCACGCACATCTTGAAGCACGCCGAGAACTGCGACACTGCAAGGCCAAAAAATTTCAGTACGAGATAGACGGTTTCTGCTGTTGGAATGGCCAAACCCAGTTGCTTGAACTGGAACCTATACCGGAACTCATGAGGCTGTGGTCTAGCTCTGATGCGGACTCTCGGCATTTCCGTGAGAGCATCCGATTCTTCAACGGCCACTTCTCCTTCACAACCATTGGCGTCACCCTCAACAACAACTACACGAACATGAAGTCAGGCGTGTACACGTTCCGAGCACAGGCCACGATGTACCACAACGTGCATTCATTCGGGCCAGGTTCTCGTCTGGAGCATCTGCAGCTATATTTCTATTTTTGGGTACGGTGGGTACTTTACGCTGCACTTTCTATTTTTTTCACTAAAACTATACATGGAAGAATTTTTTGGTACGCTTGCTCAAGTACCATCAAAATGAAGCACTCGAAAATATTACATACATTGTACGACATACTCTAAGGAGTATCGAGGAGGACATTTTTTTAATATAAAATAGCTAATTAGTGGAGTACTTATTGCATATTCAAATGATGTCAATTATATGGTTGTTAAATATATTTCAGGCTGGTTAGAATCTTATAAAAATTTCTAAATATCTTGTGGTTTTGATACACGTGATTTTTTGCAACTATTGTATTGACACAATGTGAGAAAAAAAGAAGCCTTCAACTAGTATTATGTATATCTAACTAAGGGTCGCGCTAACTGACGGTCATATGCTAACGCTGTGTTTGGATGTCTAGAATTGGGCATGGAATCATGAAATCTGGAATTTGAGGCCAATTTCCACCGTTTGGAATGGCCACAGAATTAACGCATGGAAACTTGACGAAATTCGGAGGCGCCCCTTCCTCGCGTGTAAACGGCCCGCGAAACTTTCCGAGCTCCCCACCTCTGAATCGCGTGGAAACTGCTCGCCAGGCCGCCCGCGTACCCCTTCGTCCCTCCAGAGAAACAGAGAGGAGCGAGCGACGGAGCTTCCCTGTGTTCCTCCCGACGAAGCAACTGTTGACCGGCGGCGGCGCGGCAGGTTCATCCCCCTCCTCTTCTCCCCTGCCTTGCCTCTCCCTCCACGGTCTTCCTCCTCCACCCTGCCCGGTCCCGTCCCAACACCAACGCTAGTCTTCCCCAGATCCCCTGCTGCATCCGCGGGGCGTGGAGGATCCCCGCGGCGAGGGGCGATAGGAGGAGCGGCATGGAGGCGAGGCCTTGCAGTAGATGCGGCTGGCTCGTCGGGGGAATCTAGCGAGGAGGGAGGAGTGGGTTGCGTTGAGGACTCGAGGGTAGGGGATCTAATGTTTACATTGCAGCATCCATAAACTTGTAATTTTGGGCTGATATTAGGATCTATTTTGATTGCAGATTTTTGGGTTATCCACTTTGTGCTATTTGTAAACAGCCAATGGAATTAGGCAACGCCCTTTGATTTCAAAAGTAAATTCCAAGCACAACCAAACATCAGAATTTGAATTGGAAGCCAATTCATTTCCATCTTAGAATTGGAATTTCGAGTCCAATTCAATTCCAGACCAAATTCTATGCATCCAAACCCAGCGTAAGGGAATTCAGAGTACCCGTCACCTTCATGCCAGGTGAGCTTTCCTCTTTTGGTAAGTAAAGGTCTCATCAAAATTTCCTTCTTTGGTGTGATCCAGCACCAACTCTTACACATTCCACCATCGTACAAATTTTAAATATTTGAAAGATCTAAACTATCGTAAATTGTACACTATCTAAAATTCAGGCTTTCAGAATTCAAGAGGGTTCACAAATGTGCCATCGATCAACTTGCGTGGCTGCAGGTGATACAATTGACAAATACTCCAACTTATCCCACGCTAGCTACAGCTACTGAGTCAAACATCCCCAGGTACCACAGCGTGTGAAATGCTGTCCCCAGCTACAATGACGTACGGTCGACGACCCTGGCAAACTTAACCACAACAAAAACAAGCTAACTATAGATCGTCACCACCATAGGTATAAGTATTAATTAATCGGTCAAAATGGATGCCGTGTGTATCTAATTATGTGATCGTCACACGCGGTGGTGCACCGCATCATGGCAGATGGCGAGGTTATAACATGGTGCACACATGGTCTCTAGTGCCAAATGGCGAGGTTATAGTTATACTCGATTGCATCTCCATACGCAGCTAACTAATCTAACTAGATAAAACCCCGCGCGCTGCTGCGGGATATAGAAAAATCTTCTTTGGCCATATATTATATTCAAAAGATCAGAAATACAAAATAAATAAGTTCAAACTTACCTCCTGAAAAAAAAATAGTCAAGCTTCCTTTGATTTATCAATCCGACTTGTACGTTGAAGTGCATACGGTGCATTCTTAGCTAACTGTATTTCTTACAACACATAAGTAATTTTCTGCAGAGAAGTGTTGATTGAACGATGCAAGGACTGAATAGCAAATATTCTAACTTGTAAATTAAGTAAGCTATCGTTCACATCAGAAGCAAGGATCGGTATAAGAGATACAGAAAGAATATTGAGAGCCCAACTGGAACATCAAAAGTTCTGTTCAAACTTCGAACAATGAAAAAAACAGATTAACATGAAAAAATCTCTCAAAACAATTTAAATAACATAATCTATCCAAGTCTGTTGATTTGCTGCACAGAGTGATAAAAGGAAATTTAGTTAGAGCAAAATCATTCATAGTGGACTAAACATTGCGTTAGGAACTGTTGCCTTGCCTATTTTCTGGATGCCTTGGTTGAGAGAGCATGTGGACTGTAGATTTCCTACCTTTTACATGGCCACTACCTTTTCTTGTTGCTGCCGGCTTGGCTGATGTCATCTTCCTCTTCGTGTCCCATCTACCGGCTCAAGAATTGACTGCCCTGTCCTGCAGAAAGGGCAGCTGCGGAAAAAATTTGAGGTGGACTCATTAGTTTGGATCGTTTAAAAATTGGCTGAGAATTTGGGAGGAAGCCAGCTTAAATGAGAAACATGATGAGATGTCTCGCAAAGGAATGTGGTTGTGTGGCAGGCCGCACGGAGAAGCTTTTGGTACTGGTTACAGACAGTGAAACCGATAGAGTAGGTAGGAGGGGTATTGCTTGGAGATTATATAAAGGTGGAAGTTGAACGGGAAGTCTAAACCAAGAAACTAAACGCACGGACGTCGGGGCCTTCCGACTCTTCAGCTAATGGGAAAGTGGGAATTAAAAATCAATCACGGACTGTAACTTAACAAAGGCAACTTAAAAGCCATCTGCTGTCAGTTACATGAGGTATGTGAGGTAGAAAATTGTCGCAGCCGGTTGCTGATGGTGGGGTTGCCTCACAAAGTATTTAATCAACAAAATGGTATTGGAAGCTCGGTAATTGTTTGCATTGAAAGCTGAACGGACGTTTATATGTTTGGTGGAAAAGCTAATTTGCTTGGAAGCTGAAGGGAACAGAATTGATGCATCGAACATGATTTTGATATGCAACTTTTATTGGGCTCGCTGATGTGGCAGTTACGCTTATGTGGCGGGTTAGGATTGCTTGATGAGGTGGATAGGCTGCATGTCAAGAGAAATATGTTAGTGGGGATGAACTTCTTAGTTATATAGGATGCTTGTGCGCATGTTCCGATCGACGGCGACACTGCCGTACCGTTTCAAGGAAAATGCTATTGATTTATGCGTGCCAGGTAGTAACTGTTATGAGCACTATGTAATTTATTTTAGACCATCTCCGCAAACATTATGCTGTCCCCATCTCAAGAAAATGGCATTGATCTATATATCACTGGTGGAAAAACAGGCTTCGGTCGCGGTTGGCAACTGCCATTAGTCGCGGTGGCGCAACTGCGACCAAAGTAGCGCGACTAAAGGCCCCCCCCTCTTTAGTCGCGGTTCCTTACGAACCGCGACTAAAGGACCGTCCACGTGGGCCGCAGGCGAGCGCCAGGGCGGAGGACCTTTAGTCGCGGTTCTTCTGGCCAACCGCGACTAAAGGCCTCCGCGAGGTTTAGGGTTTAGCCCCCCTCCCCTAAATCTGGTTTCTTTTTAATTTGTATTATTTTATTTCTTTTGGGTTTTAATTTTGAAGGAGTTTCACATATTCTACGGTACTGTATACATACATGCATATGAATGTACAATTTCAAACAAATTTGAAATTAGAACCAAAAAGAATTCAAGAGGAATATACAATATATATTCAATATCGGATGACCATATACAATATATATTCAATATCGGATGACCATATACAATTTTGAACAAGTTAGTTACAAATTCTGGTGCATATAAAGTTCTACGTCATCGTAATAGTGTTCTCCTCTAGGATCGATGACTTCCCTCGCCAACCATCCAGCTAGTTCCTCTTGAAGTGGTCGGAAGCGAGCTTCGGACTAAGCGTCTTCCGGAGGTTATTCCTCGGGATGTTGTTCTCACACGTCCGGTCCCGCTCATTGCAGTATCTCCGGATCCTCTCACAAACATAGTATCCACATAGATTGGTCCCCGGTGGCTGAGTATCCCCAGTCGTCCGCACTTGCCATTTTAAAATGTAGCTCTTTTTTGAATTCACCGACCTTGGTATCTACGAACCGTCTCCAAACCCTACGAGGCAAAGAAAATTAAATAAACAAGAGAGTTATTAATTAGTTACTTGATATTAGGAAATGATGAACGAAATAGGCCGATCGATATAGAGCGCAAATGAATGAAAATAATTACTTTTGCATCATTTTTCTCATGTCGCCCCAAAGCGCCGGATCCATATTCGAGAGTCGTGGACGAGAACTGAGGAGGTCTGAACTTTAATTACCATAAGAATCCAGTGGAACCTGCGGACACGATACATGCACAGATCATGCATAACTCATCGATTAGCCACATACCATGCATGGAGTAAACAAAAGAGAATGTGCTCAAGACAGAAACACTCACCCAAAATGGTAAGGAAATAGAATATCACTTTTCTCTTGCTGTTTTCTAATAAACCGCCACAGGTCTTCCTCCACGTCGGCGGGGTGGTGTTCTAACACATATGAATTAACGATGTGTGGGTCAATGAACCCAACATCATGGATCTTCCTTATTCGCATTTCCCGCTTCTTCATTCCGCATAATATATAGCGTACACAACAAGATAGTTAGGACAATATATATATATATGTATAGTGCGAGGCAATGAACGAGATGGGGTAGAAATTAATAAATCACTTACGAACGTAGCAACCGATGATAGATTTGTCGAGGTCGCGCAGATTGAACAGCTGGAACAATTCACTCAGATGAATTTGTACCCAGTAATGTTTGAAGTGATGCACATATTTAACTTCCGCATAGATATAGTCTTTGGCGTCTTTATGTTTTATGTAACCCTTGTACCAATTTAGCAGACCTTTCATTTGTCGAGGTAGATCCTCTTCCTGCGCAGGCTCGATGAGAGGGCCATTCTTCACATATGTAAATACTACGTCCTTCATTGGCGCCTCATCAAGGCCTAGCAGTGCACGAAGAGTGATACCTAACTCGGCCGCTTGTTCTCTCGGCACTCGTTACAGTCAATCCATGTGCTGCCGCAGCTGCTATGATATCGGGGGCATCCGGATCGGCGGCTTGCACTATGAGCGGGGCGATCGATTGTTTACTTTGTTCCCTGAGCTGGGCAACTTCTTTCCCCTTTTCTAATTTTGACTCGGCCTCGTCCTCCAAGGCTTTCTTCTCCGCCAACTCTTTGTTCCTCTTGAACTCGAGTGCTTGCCTACGAAGTTCACGTAAATAGTCGTCGAGCGGATTCTTCGCGGCTTGGGACGGTGTGTTCAAAAATGACATAGCCCACTTGCTTTTGCTCATCGAAAATACTGGCTTGGGCTCGCCCTCTCTTTTCTTCTTGCACTCCTCCTTCCATTTCTCATACATCGAGCAGCCACGCGCCGCTCGCATTTCCTCGACACTAAGTTCCCAAGGCCTCGGGATGAGAGGCTTCGGTGATGGCTCCGGTATCTTTGTTTTCTTAGGTACATAAGGGTCCGGGTTAATAACCCAGGACTGCTTCTGCTTCTTCGCCGGAGGTGGATTGGGGGGCGGTGTCTGCTGATCACCCGCCGGACGAGGACTAGGGGCGGCGTCGCACCCACCGGACAAGGTCGGGGCGGCGTCGACGACGTGAAGGAGGTGTATTAGGTGAAGCACCACCACCACCGCCGCCACCGCCACCGTCACCGCCACCGCCACCGCCACCGCCACCACCACCACCGTAGGGGGGTGGACTTGTTGGCGCCTCGCCTGGAAACTTGATAAACTTCTTCTGCCATAGAATGAACTGGCGCTTGACATCTCCAAGTCTTTTCACCCCTTCGGGTGTAGCAATGTCAATGTCCGGGTCCTCAAACCCTTGGACTATCTCCTCCACCGTCACACGAGCATAGCCATCTTGAATGGGGTTGTTGTGGTGGAGTGCTCCAGTGGCAAAGCACCTGCCGATGGCTACCTTCATGGACATGTTCCCGATAGGATAATACGGATGACATGCTTTCATCTCCTTTATATCGTCCACGGGGTAGCGAGGAGGCTCCGGTGCAGTAATTTCGACCACCGAGGCTCCGGTGCAGTAATTTCGATCGTCGGTGCACCAGCCGGTGAGGCCTCCGTGGAAGCCACGCTGCTTCTTCTCCGCTGCTGGCTTCCGAGATCCATTGGATGATCTTCAGCATGCTGCGCCCGAGCTGCATCTCTTTCGGCGACTAGTACACTCACGGTTTTCTTCATCACATCCATTTCCGTTACCAACTTCGCCACAACATCCGCATCCCGATCCATCTTTCTCTTACGGCTTCACGTAACCGTACGGGTCATCGTTCCGGGGAACCCTATTTTCCACGGAATGGGCCCGGCATGCCTCGTATACGTCCTCCGTGTTCGGGATTCCCGAGGGCTTTTGTCGGGCGTCGTTCTCTCCGTTGAACCTGATCCTCCCCTCTTGAGCCTCCCTCATTGCCTCAATAAGCTTTTGGGTGGGTGTAATTATTTTGCCCCGATAAACACACTCCCCTGTCTCCGGGTTCGGCGATCCCCCATGCCCGTACCACCAGCTTTTGGCCCTTGGGTCCCATCCCTCCGTGCACGGATGGATTCCTCGCGCCCTCGGCTCGTTCTCCATCTTCTCCCACTTAGGCTGCCAAAAGCGATACCCTCCCGGCCCCATTTTATGATTGTACTCCTTCTTGGCCGCATTTTCCTTATTTTTTTTCGATAGTTCAAGGAACTGCTCCGATTTCTTTTGCTTCACAAATTCTGGCCAATCATGTTGCAGTTTCTCATATTGTCCTTTGAAATCCGGAGTCTTGCCCTGGTTGACAAAGTCATGGGCTAGATTTTGCTTGTATTTCCGGAATGCGTTGGCCATCCTAGAAAGAGCGAACTGTTTGACTAGCTTGCGCCTCTTCTTGTTTTCCGCAATCTTGTTACCCTCCTCATCGTATTTGCGGTATTCCGGAGGTAGAACGAAATGTTCCATAAGCTTGTTGAAGCAATCTTTTTTTCTCTCTTATCGACAAAAGTGAAACCAACACGTGCCTTCTTTGGCTCATTCCACTCTCGGCGGGTGATCGAGACGTTGTCTCTAACAACGGCTCCGCATTGGCTGACAAACTTGGTGGCGTTCTTGCTGGGCTCCAGCGGCCTGCCGGTTTCTTCGTCGACAACATCGATGGTGCATGTTTCTCCTGCTTTCATCGTCTTGGTTGCGCCACGCTTTGACGACGTACTCGATTTTTTCGACGATCCGGCCGAGGGCTAAAATAAGAAAGAGAGTCGCGCGCGTTAGTACACACACATTTATTCAAATCAGTTAGTTGTATCACCAGACGCTCAATATGTATATATATATATACCTCGGCGCCGGAGGTGGTTGCTACTTCCAATTGAAGATCGTCATTTATCGACGTTTCTTCGGCATCATCTGCTTGCTGACGGCGCCCTTCATCTTCACACTCAAGGTTCGAGATAAGAAGAGATATCATCTTCTTCTTCTCCGGTCGGCACATATGGAATATCGCCTTTTATGATGCCGAACATATGGTCTTCGAGCGTCCGGATCATAGTTGTCCGGAATCGGGTCAGCTCTATCGTCCGCCATATGTCGGTCCTGAAAACATGTAGTAAAAACAAATTAATTAAGTGAAGAAGGGGGCGGTGGCGGTGGCGAAAGGGCGGTGCCAAAAGGAGGGGGCCGGCGAGCTAGAAGGGGTGGGAGAGGGTGTCGCGAGAAGAGCGCGTGTGTGCGCCGGGAGAGATTGGAGGGGCCGGGGGTGCGCCGGCGGGCGCCGCCCTAGCTATTGCATGTGTGCGTGTGTGGCGCGCGCCCCCGGTCGGCCGCCGGCCTCCCTCTCCCCCTGTCTGTGTGGCGTGCGCGAGGCGGCGCCGGCGCCGGTGGGGAAGGACGACGGCGCGCGCGTTAGTTTTTTTAAGTCAAATTTTAGTTCTTTTTTTACACAATTTTTTTAAGTAAATTGTAGTTCTTTTTGACACAAAATTTTAAGTCTCAATTATTTGTTTTTTAAGTCAAATTGTAGTTATTCTTTTAGTTTTTTTAAGTCTCAATTTAGTTAATTTTAAGTCTCAAATTTTAAGTCTCAAATTTTAAGTCTCAAATTTTTAAGTCTCAAATTTTAAGTCTCAAATTTTAAGTCTCAATTTTTAGTTTTTTTAAGTCTCAATTTAGTTAATTTTAAGTCTCAAATTTTAAGTCTCAAATTTTAAGTCTCAAATTTTTAAGTCTCAAATTTTAAGTCTCAAATTTTAAGTCTTCTTTTAGTTTTTTAAGTCTCAATTTTTAGTTTTTTTTAAGTCAAATTTTAGTTAATTTTAATTTCGAAATTAACAAGAACTAAAACTAAAAAAAAAAGAAAAAAAAATTGGCCGGGGGTGCGCCGCGCGCGCGGCGCCCCTGTACTGGCCGGCGCGCGCCTCTCTCTGGCCGGCGGCGCGCCGGACCATTTCTCGCGGCGCCGCCCCCCTTCCTCTCGTGCGGCGCCGCCCCTTCCTCTCGTGCGGCGCCGCCCCTTACTCTCAGTGGCGCGGCGGCTGCGGCGACACGGCGCGGCACGGGCGGCGGCGGTACGTTTTGGATTGGATCCTTACGGGCGTGGCGAGAAGAGAAGATGGAGGAGCCGGCGATGGCGGCGACGGCGCGGAGACGATGACGCCGGCGACGGCGTGGAGACGACGAGGGCGGCGCGGAGACGATGACGACGGCGACAGCGTCTCAGATCAGCAGTTCGGGCGGAGGAAGAAGAAACTGTGGCGCGGCGGTTCGCGCTGCGGGAATATATAGGGACCCCCCCTTTAGTCGCGGTTGGGGTCGCCAACCGCGACTAAAGGGGTACCTTTAGTCGCGGTTGGGGACCCCAACCGCGACTAAAGGTATTTTCGCCCGGTTTTTATTTTCCGCGCGCAAGGACCTTTAGTCGCGGTTGGCCAGGCCAACCGCGACTAAAGCTCTTTTTTGAAAATACTTTTCTTTTTTGAAAATCATATAATACATATAATATATCAAAAAAATAAAACTAATTCAATTCAAAATTTTAAAAATACAAATAATATATCAAAAAAATCAGAAAAAAAAACTAATGCAATTCAAAATCTTAAAAATACAAATAATATATCAAAAAATTTCAGAAAAATAAAACTAATTCAAATAAAACTAATTCATTTCAATATGTTAAAAATACAAATAATATATCAAAAAACTAAGAAAAATAAAACTAATTCAATTCAAAATGTTTAAAATACATATAATATATCAAAAAATTCATAAAAATAAAACTAATTCAATTCAAAATCTTAAAATTACAAATAATATATCAAAAAATTCATAAAAATAAAACTAATTCAATTCAAAATCTTAAAAATACAAATAATATATCAAAAAATTCAGAAAAATAAAACTAATTCAATTTTAAATTTTAAAAATACAAATTATCAAAAATTCATAAAAATAAAACTAATTCAATTCAAAAGTTCGTTGGCCCCCTCTTCCCGCCTCTTTCCGCCGACCCCCTCTTCCCTCCTCGTCTTCCCGCCATTTCTTCCCTGTCTTCCCGCCTCTTTCTTCCCGCCAATTGTTTCCCGCCAATTTCTTCCGGCCTCTTTCTTCCCGCCAATTTTTTCCCGCCAATTTCTTCCCGCCACTTTCTCCCCGCCTCTTTCTTCCCGCCTCCTGTCTTCCCGCTCCCATTTTTCCCGCCATTTGTCACTACATATAGGTAGCCCGCCTTGGCCAGCATCACATCTCTACAATCTCTCATCACTCTCTCATGGCTTCCACCGCACCCACTCTAACCTACCGAGCAGGTGGAGGAGCTTTGCGCCTCGAACTACCCTTGCCCTCCGGGCTACCGCGTCCCTGCCGGCCGGAGCCTAGCGCCGGCGGCGTGCCGGTCCCTCCCGTCCCTCAGGGTACTGCGCGCCGGGCGGCCATCACGAACCACTACTACCTCGACCTCACGCCGGAGCAGCGGATGAATCCCCGTTGGCATCCCGATAACCAGCATACTTGGGACGCCTTCTTCATCAATCGGCGTGAGAGGGCGCTCGCCAGGTATGAGGAGGACGGTCTGCCTCCTGGAAACTTCCACGAGGCCGGCCGTCGGCTATGGTGGTACGGCCGGACTCTGCGAGCGTCATGGACTACATCACGGCCGGCGATATCCCCCGCCTGCGCTACCCTCGGTTCGAGCCACGAGCGCCGCCCGACGACAGCCGACGACAGCGAGCCGACGACGACGCCGGCAACTTAGAAGGCGACGACTACCGGTACAACGGCGGCGGCTATGAAGACTACGAGTATGCATATTATACGCCTAGGCGGGAGTATGACTAAATCACTCCAAATTTCATGTATGCAGGAGTATGACTTAGTCACTCCAAATTTCCTGTATGAAGGAGTATGACTTAGTCACTCCAAATTTCATGTATGCATGCAGGAGTACGACTTAGTCACTCCAAATTTCATGTATCATCAGTGCTATCTCGAGTCAATTGAATCATTCGAAAATGGACACCAAACACATCACGGGTAATATAATTCACATGATTCATTCAACAAAGTTTGGTACAATAAATTATTACACATCATTTCTTCCCTTGTGTCCCTGCTTGCTTACGATTGTGCCGTATCCATGGAGCATCCTCATCATTTAACTTAATGCTTGGGTCGGTGTTCACTTTGAAGGGCGGAATTTCAGCAAACATATTATAATCTTCCGACATGTCCGTCTTGTCCTCCACTCCCACGATGTTTCTTTTCCCTGAAAGAACAATGTGGCGCTTTGGATCATCGCATGATGTACTGATCGTTTTCTTATCTTTCCGTTTCCTCGGTTTGCTACTCATGTCCTTCACATAGAAAACCCGAGCGACATCTTTCGCTAGGACGAATGGTTCGTCAAGATAACCAAGATTGTTGAAATCCACCATTGTCATTCCGTATTGCTGGTCCACCTTTACCCCACCTCCTGTTAGCTTGAACCATTTGCACCGGAACAAAGGGACCCTAAAGGAGGGTCCATAGTCAAGTTCCCATATCTCCTCTATGTAACCATAATATGTGACCTTTTGCCCATTCTCGATTGCTGCATCAAAGCGGACACCACTGTTTTGGTTGGTGCTCTTTTTATCTTGGGCGATCGTGTAAAATGTATTCCCATTTATCTCGTACCCTTGGAAAGTCGTTATAGTCGAAGATGGTGTCTTGGCCAACATGTACAGCTGATCTACAACCTTATTGTCACTCATTAAATGTTTTCTCAACCAAGCTGCCGAAAGTCTCCATGTGGGCCTTCCTAATCCAGGATTCGGGCTTCCCGGGGTTGTCCGAGCGTAAAATATTCTTGTGTTTCTCAAAGTACGGAGCCACCAAGCTGGAATTGGTCGAACTGTGTGGTGTGCTTCGGTCGGAGAATGGCCGTCCATACATATCATTGATTTCCTTCCGATCGTGCCTTTTCCACTTAGTCTCCCCTCGTGCCGCGATCGAGGAAGACCAATCGGCTTAAGGTCGGGAACAAAGTCAACACAAAACTCAATTACCTCCTCATTTCCATAGCCCTTGGCGATGCTTCCTTCTGGCCTAGCACGGTTACGAACATATTTCTTTAATACTCCCATGAACCTCTCGAAGGGGAACATATTGTGTAGAAATACAGGACCGAGAATGGAAATCTCATCGACTAGGTGAACCAGGAGGTGCGTCACAATATTGAAGAAGGATGGCGGGAACACCAACTCGAAACTGACAAGACATTGGATCACATCGTTCTGTAACCGTGGTAGAACTTCGGATTGATTACCTTCGAGAGATTGCATTGAGGAATGCACATAGCTTCACAATGGCTACTCGAACATTTTCCGGCAGGAGCCCCTCAAAGCAATCGGAAGCAATTGCGTCATAATCACGTGGCGATCGTGAGACTTCAGGTTTTGGAACTTTTTCTCCGCCATGTTGATTATTCCCATTATATTGGACGAGAATCCTGACGGGACCTTCATACTGCTCAGGCATTCAAAAAAGATGACCTTCTCTTCTTTGGTCAGAGCGTAGCTGGCACGACCTTGAAACCGTTCCGGATGCCGGTCATCAGGGTCTTTCAAACTTTGTCTGGTCCTGCCGTGCTTCCTTTGTATCATTTGACTTCCCATACACGCCCAAGAAGCTTAGGATGTTCACGCAAATATTCTTCGTAACGTGCATCACGTTGATTGCGGAGCGGACTTCTAGGACCAGGTGCCCGGGGTGTCAACACCCGGATTTTTAAGTCCAGATGCCTATTATGGCCTACATCGCAATCCCAGGAATATTGTTTTTGCGAGACATAATAGATTGATATCACAAAACATCATTCATTACAAACCATAATTGTCTTACATCACATGATCACATGATCCAGTCTTAATACAACAAGAGTTGATCCAATGATCAATTACAAAACAAACAGCGGAAGAAACGTAGTAGTGGTCCATCTGTTCCACAGGCAACGCTTGACGTCAGGAGTAGTCCTAGTTATCATAGAGGTCCTGCTGTCCATCTTCACGGTACTGTTGCTCCTCTTCATAGTCTGGCCATTTGAATAGCCAGGGACACAGCCATGAGTACTTTAAAGTACTCGCAAACTAATACTAGTGTAAGCACTATCTACAATGGTAAGGGGGTTCTAAGCTCTAGGTTTATTTGCATAAAGCCGCTTTATTTCATAAGCACTTAGTAATAAAAGACTCTTCATTTGCCTAACTTAACTCAAGTGGGAACATTAGTGTCATTCCCACAACTCTGTTGTGATTCAAGTCAAAGTCACAATTCAAGTCAGGTCACAAGTCTCCAGTCACATTCTGAAAAGTTCTGATGACGGAACAGTATGGCCTTTCCAACTGTACATGACCGCGGACGCGGCTATTCGAATAGGTTTACACTCTGCAGAGGTTGTACACTTGTGCCACAACTTTTGATTACATCCATCAGGAATAGCCCTGAATACTCATACTCAGTATGCGGATCATCAACCATAACCTTTCACTTACATACCCTAGTATAGGCACCTCTCCCCATGAGCTTGGCCTCCCAGTGATGCCAATCTGCCATCCTGGGAACTGCACAGGGCTTGGGCCGGACATTCACCTCTTTTCAACGTCGTTTCTTTTTATTGTGGAGGCAGCTTTCGGCATAACCCCGATGACGCTTGTTTAGAGGGAACCCATACTAAAGTACATAAACTTCCAGTTAAGCCCTACCCTTAATCAGGTATTGTGGGGGTACTAAATAATTGGAAAGGTATCGCATCCGAACCCAACCATCAGTTATTATCAAATTTATCATGTCCTTCAAGTCATATTCACCTTCAAAATCTTTTCAAAGCCATTTCATTTCACAGTTCCCATCTAGAGTAGGCAATTTTATTTGTTAGCACTAGCAACTAGTCATGAGGGGTGCTAACTATCTTGCAGCTCTCTAGGCTAAATTTGATACTCTTGTAATACTCTATACTTAGACCAAAGTTAACTATAAAAGTAAGCTTTAATAATCAAAGTAAAAGCTTGTAATAATAAAACTTGGGATGAGATCATGAAGCATAAAGTAATAGGTGAGTGTGCCCTGCGCTGGTAGAGCTTTGCACTTTGCAAGAATATTAGCTTGCCTTGATTGGTGTACTGATCAAAGTGGTCTTCTTCTTCCTGGAAGTAGACCTCCTCCTCCTGGTACTCCTCGGTACTAGCGTCTAAAAACGGATACGAGGTAACAATCACCAAACAAAGCTTAAGAGCTAGACTAAGCACACAATTGGTTCACACAAGCTATTCTAGCATCACAATACTAGTAACATGTTGGTTGACTCTGTTTCCTTTTTAAGAAAAATAAATTCCTCTCATTGAATCTTGTTAAGATTTAACCTCCCCAAATAAATAATGTATGAACCCATGTTGACCAAAGTCATCAATTCATCATTATCATTTGGGAGAATGATTTAAATGAGGTAGAGTACCTCATGCAAGTTAACACTACCCTAATCATAATTTATTATCACCAAATAATTCAATATGAGATTATGTAGACCATGGTATTTTGGAGCCACTAGCCAAGCAGAAGTTCTTGATGATATTAAATGCTCTCTTCGGCCCGTGACATACCGAGCTGATCAGTTGAGCTCCAAATGACGTTGGTCCAAAGTGCTCGACGCCTCCCATGCAACAAAAGTAACTAATTCATAACCAAATATATATGAAGCCATTGTATTTGGGTTTGAAAGACGGAATCATGCAAGGGGATCACTTTCACTAGTAGAAAAAGAGGCTTCCGTCCACCCCCATTAGTCCCCAAAATATAGGAACCGCGGCTAAAGGGTTCTTTAGTCACGGTTCGGGAGGCGAACCGCGACTAAAGACCTGGGCCCAGCGCGCTCGGTGGCCAGCTGGTGGACGGGAGGAGCTTTAGTCGCGGTTGGCCAGGCCAACCGCGACTAAAGGTCCTCGGGCTCGGCTCGAAGGCCTTTAGTCGCGGTTGGCCAGGCCAACCGGGACTAAAGGCCCATCCCTATAAAAGGCAGCTCAGCTCACTTCACTTAGCCATTTGGTGCCATTTCTCTTCAAAATCTTCACAAGGGGTGGTGGGTTTGCATTTGGTTCCTCTTATGCACACAAGGTGTTCGATGAAATGCCCGAGAGCATGAAACAAATATGATATGAAGTGTCCGAGCCACACTTGAGCTTTCTCATTTATTTTTCTCCTCGATCGCGGTTAGCAACTTGAACCTTTCATGTGTCATTGATAAAATATGCATGTGTGTAGTTCATTGTTTAATTTCTATTATTTGTAGCTAGTTAGTTTAACAAATGCATGATGGTTAATTATATATTTTATATAATAATAATGCAGATGAATCGGCAATGGATGTACGGTAACCGACTCTCCGGCGAGTTCATTACGGGTTTGAAAGATTTCCTCGTAGTGGCTAATGCGAACAAGAAGGGGGGTTTTGTTGTCTGTCCATGTGTTGGCTGTAAGAATCAGAAGAGTTACTCTTCCTCAAGAGACGTTCACACGCACCTGCTTCGGCAGGGTTTCATGGCAAGCTATAATTGTTGGACCAAGCATGGAGAAAGAGGGGTTATAATGGAAGAAGATGAAGAAGGGGATGATTTCATCGATGACAACTATCTTGATCATTTCAGTGATACTTTCATGGAGGATGCTGAAGGTGGGGAAGGTGAAGGGGAAGGTGAAGAAGAGGCATGTGATGAGCCCGCTGATGATCTTGGTCGGACCATTGCTGATGCACGGAGAGGCTGCGAAACTGAAAAGGAGAGGAAGAATTTGGATCGCATGTTAGAGGATCACAAAAAGTCGCTGTACCCGGATGCGATAATGGTCCGAAAAAGCTGGGCTGCACACTTGGATTTGCTGAAATGGAAGGCACAGGAAGGTCTATCCGACTCGGGATTTGAAAATTTGCTTGAAAATGATGAAGAATATGTTTCCAAAGAATAACGAGTTGCCCGCCGATACGTACGAAGCAAAGAAGGTTGTCTGCCCTCTAGGTTTAGAGGTTCCGAAGATACATGCATGCATTAACGATCGCATCCTCTACCGCGGTGAATACGAGAATTTGAATGAATGCCCGGTATGCACCGCATTGCGTTATAAGATCGGAGGCGATGACCCCGGTGACGATGTTGAGGGCGAGAAACCCAGGAAGAGGGTTCCCGCCAAGGTGATGTGGTATGCTCCTATAATACCACGGTTGAAACTACGTTCGGGAACAAAGAGCATGCCAAGTTGTTGCGATGGCACAAAGAGGACCGTAAGTCGGACGGGGAGTTGAGACACCCCGCAGATGGAACGCAATGGAGAAAGATCGACAGAGAGTTCAAAGATTTTGCAGCTGACGCAAGGAACATAAGATTTGGTCTAAGTACGGATGGCATGAATCCTTTTGGTGAGCAGAGCTCCAGCCATAGCACCTGGCCCGTGACTCTATGCATCTACAACCTTCCTCCTTGGTTGTGCATGAAGCGGAAGTTCATTATGATGCCAGTGCTCATCCAAGGTCCGAAGCAACCCGGCAACGACATCGATGTGTACCTAAGGCCATTAGTTGATGAACTTTTACGGTTGTGGGGCAGACCTGGTGTACGTGTGTGGGATGAGCACAAACAAGAGGAATTTTACCTACGAGCGTTGCTTTTCGTAACCATCAACGATTGGCCTTGCTCTTAGTAACCTATCGGGACAGTACAAATAAGGGATACAATGCATGCACGCACTCGCTTACATGAGGCCGAAAGTGTGTATTTGCCAAATTGTAAGAAGAACGTGTACACGGGGCATCGTCGATTTCTTCACCGACATCATAACGTAAGAAAGAAAGGCAAGCATTTCAACGGCAAGGCGGATCACCGGCCGAAGCCTGCGGAACATATCTGGTGCGGAGGTATTTGATATGGTCAAGGATTTGAAAGTCATCTTTGGAAAGGGTCCTAGCGGACAATCGGTTCCGCGAGGAGGCTGACGGGCACGCACCCATGTGGAAGAAGAAATCTATATTTTGGGAGCTAGAATATTGGAAAGTCCTAGATGTCCGCTTTGCAATCGACGTGATGCATGTTACGAAGAATATTTGCGTGAACCTGCTAAGCTTCTTGGGCGTGTATGGGAAGACAAATGATACAAAGGAAGCACGGCAGGACCAGCAACGTTTGAAAGACCCTGATGACCGGCATCCGGAATGGTTTCAAGGTCATGCCAGCTACGCTCTTACCAAAGAAGAGAAGGTCATCTTTTTTTAATGCCTGAGCAGTATGAAGGTCCCGTCTGGATTCTCGTCGAATATAAAGGTAATAATAAACATGGCGGACAAAAAGTTCCAAAACCTGAAGTCTCACGACTGCCACGTGATTATGACGCAATTGCTTCCGATTGCTTTGAGGGGCTCCTACCGGAAAATGTTCGAGTAGCCATTGAGAAGCTATGTGCATTCCTCAATGCAATCTCCAGAAGGTAATCAATCCAGAAGATCTACCACGGCTACAGAACGATGTGGTCCAATGTCTTGTCAGTTTCGAGTTGGTGTTCCCGCCATCCTTCTTCAATATTATGACGCACCTCCTGGTTCACCTAGTCGGAGAGATTTCCATCATCGGTCCTGTATTTCTACACAATATGTTCCCCTTTGAGAGGTTCATGGGAGTATTAAAGAAATATGTTCGTAACCGTACTAGGCCAGAAGGAAGCATTGCCAAGGTCTATGTAAATGAGGAGGTAATTGAGTTTTGTGTTGACTTTGTTCCTGACCTTAAGCCGATTGGTCTTCCTCGATCGCGGCACGAGGGGAGACTAAGTGGAAAAGGCACGATCGGAAGGAAATCAACGATATGTATGGACGGCCATTCTATGACTGAAGCACACCACACAGTTCTGATCAATTCCAGCTTGGTGGCTCCGTACTTTGAGAAACACAAGAATATTTTACGCTCGGACAACCCGGGGAAGCCTGAATCCTGGATTAGAAAGGCCCACATGGAGACTTTCGTCAGTTGGTTGAGAAAACATTTAATGAATGACAATGATGTTGGAGATCAACTGTACATGTTGGCCAAGACACCATCTTCGACTATAACGACTTTCCAAGGGTATGAGATAAATGGGAATACATTTTACACGATCGCCCAAGATAAAAAGAGCACTAACCAAAACAGTGGTGTCCGCTTTGATGCAGCAACCGAGAATGGGCAAAAGGTCACATATTATGGTTACATAGAGGAGATATGGGAACTTGACTATGGACCCTCCTTTAAGGTCCCTTTGTTCCTGTGCAAATGGTTCAAGCTAATAGGAGGTGGGGTAAAGGTGGACCAGCAATACGGAATGACAATGGTGGATTTCAACAATCTTGGTTACCTTGACGAACCATTCATCCTAGCCAAAGATGTCGCTCAGGTTTTCTATGTGAAGGACATGAGTAGCAAACCGAGGAAACGGAAATATAAGAAAACGATCAGTACATCATGCGATGATCCAAAGTGCCACATTGTTCTCTCACGGGAAAAGAAACATCGTGGGAGTGGAGGACAAGACGGACATGTCGAGAAGATTATAATATGTTTGGTGAAATTCCGCCCTTCAAAGTGAACACCGACCCAAGCATTAAGTTAAATGATGAGGATGCTCCATGGATACGGCACAATCGTAAGCAAGCGGGGACACAAGGAAAGAAATGATGTGTAATAATTTATTGTACCAAACTTTGTTGAATGGATCATGTGAATTATATTATACGTGATGTGTTTGGTGTCCATTTTCGAATGATTCGATTGATTCGAGATACCATCGATGATACATGAAATTTGGAGTGACTTAGTCATACTGCTGCCTAGGCGTATAATATTCATACTCGTAGTCTTCATAGTCGCCGCCGTTGTACTGGTAGTCATCGCCTTCTAAGTTGCCACCATCGTCGTCGCTGCCGTCGTCGTCGCTGTCGTCGGGCGGCGCTCGTGGCTCGAACTGAGGGTAGCGCAGGCGGGGGATATCGCCGGCCGTGATGTAGTCCAGGACGCTCTGTAGAGTCCGGCCGTACCACCATAGCCGACGGCCGGCCTCGTGGAAGTTCCCAGGAGGCGGACCAGTCCTCCTCATCCACGGCGAGCGCCCGTCACGCCGATTGATGAAGAAGGCGTCCCAAGTATGCTCGGTTATCGGGATGCCGGCGGGGATTCATCCGCTGCTCCGGCGTGAGGTCGAGGTAATAGTGGTTCGTGATGGCCGCCCGGCGCACGGTACCACGAGGGACGGGAGGGACCGGCACGCCTCCCGGCGCTTAGGCTCCGGCCCGGCGGGGACGCGGTAGCCCGGTGGGCAAGGGTAGTTCGAGACGCAAAGCTCCTCCACCTGCTGGTAGGTTAGAGTGGGTACGGTGGAAGCCATGAGAGAGTGATGAGAGATTGTAGAGATGTGATAATGCTGGCCAAGCCGGGCTACATATATGTAGTGAGAAATAGCGGGAAAAATGGGAGCGGGAAGATAGGAGGCGGGAAGAAAGAGGCGGGAAGAAAGAGGTGGGAAGACGAGGGAAGAAATGGCGGGAAGAAGAGGAATCCGAGAGCTGGTCATCTAATCTTTAGTCCCGGCTGGTGGGTGCAACCGGGACTAAAGGTGGTTTTGTATCATCTAATAAAATTGTCGGTGGGATAAGGATGTCTGGGTAAGCTGCAACCGGGACTAAAGGTGGTTTTTGTGTCATCTAAGAAAACTGTCGGTGGGATAAGGACGTTTGGGTAAGCTTTAGTCCCGGCTGGAGGGTGCAACCGTGACTAAAGCTGTCGGCGGGATAAGGACGCGTGGGTGGACGCACTGCTCGATTAGATAAAGCATGTAGCGCACGACGCCCTGTCGGAGGAACAAGACAAAGCAGCAGCGGCGCCGTGCCTATAAAATCTCCCGTGGCGCAGCTTCTCGAAGATGTCGTCGGTGCACACGCCCTACGACATCTTCGGAAGTTGCTCCTCTAACAGTGTTGGGTAAAGGGTTCGAAAATCTCCCGTGGCGCAGCTTCTCGAAGATGTCGTCGGTGCACACGCCCTACGACATGGTCGGGAAGAACTTGTCGGAAGCGGGGCGGGAAGACGAGGAGGCGGGAAGATAGATGAGGGAAGAAATTGGAATTTTCTGAATTTTTTGATATATTATTTCTATTTTTAACATTTTGAAATGAATTAGTTTTATTTTTCTGAATTTTTTGATATATTATTTATATTTTTAAGATTTTGAAATGAATTAGTTTTATTTTTCTGAATTTTTTGATATATTATTTGTATTTTTGAGATTTTGAAATGAATTAGTTTTATTTTTCTAAATTTTTTGATATATTATTTGTATTTTTGAGATTTTGAAATGAATTAGTTCTATTTTCTGAATTTTTTGATATATTATTTGTATTTTTAACATTTTGAATTGAATTAGTTTTATTTTTCTTAATTTTTGATATATTATTTGTATTTTTAATATTTTGAAATGAATTAGTTTTATTTTTCTGATTTTTTTGATATATTATTTGTATTTTTAAGATTTTGAAATGAATTAGTTTTATTTTTCTGAATTTTTTGATATATTATTTGTATTTTTGAGATTTTGAAATGAATTAGTTTTATTTTTCTGAATTTTTTGATATATTATATGTATTTTTAACATTTTGAAATGAATTAGTTCTATTTTTCTGATTTTTTTGATATATTATTTGTATTTTTAACATTTTGAATTGAATTAGTTTTATTTTTCTTAATTTTTGATATATTATTTGTATATTTAATATTTTGAAATGAATTAGTTTTATTTTTCGACTTTTTTGATATATTATATGTATTTTTAAAATTTTGAAATGAATTAGTTTTATTTTTCTGCATTTTTTGATACATTATTTGTATTTTTAAGATTTTGAAATGAATTAGTTTTATTTTTCTGAATTTATTGATATATTATACGTATTTTTAACATTTTGAAAATGAAAAGTATTTTAAAAATACCTTTAGGCTCGCCAACCGCGACTAAAGGGTCTTTCCGCGGGAACCAAAAATTCCGGCGAAAAAACCCCTTTAGTCGCGGTTAGCTGACTAACCGCGACTAAAGGGGGTCCCCTATATAATCACGCGGGCGCGAACGGCCGCGCACATTCGTCTTCTCCGCCGAACCGTCTGCCGAACCGTCTGCGCCTCCGCCGTCTCCCTCGTCCTCGCCGACCGCCGCCCTCGTCGCCGCCGCCTCCTCCTCTTCTTCCCGCGCCCGCCCCGTATGTCGTCTCGTCTCAGCTCTGCCGGCGCCCGCGCGCGCGCGTACCTCCGCCGCCGAACCACCCCCCGCGCCGTGTCGCCGTGCCCGACAGTCGCCGCCGCCGCCGGCCAGACGTGCGCCGCCACATGCGTCGCGCCGCAGTGCGCCCCGCTCGGACGAAGCAGAGAGGGAGAGAGAGAGAAGGCCGGCCGGGCGCCTGGCCGACTTTTTTTGTTTTTTTTAATTTTTTTAATTTGCAACTAAGTTTTTTAATTAAAAATGTAACTTAATTAAATTGTAAACGTGTATTATGTGAAGAACTAATTTGTAACTAAGTTTTTTTGTTTTTTTAATTTGTAACTAAGTTTTTTTAATTAAAAATGAAACAACTTTGTTGACGTGTATTATGTGAAAAACTTAGTTCCAATTGCTTCGATTGCACCACACGAACGAAACCGCCGCTCGCCTCCGATACCGAAGCACCGCGAGAGCAAGGGACGAAGACCTCCACACCCGAGGTTGAAGAAGCTCCATCGCCATCTGGCTTTGTGAACCACGAGAAGAAGCACCGAAGGTGCCCACATATCGCTGTGGCACGCGGGTCGGGGACCTGCCCCGAGCTCACCTTCAACCTCCGGATCCAGCCCCTCCCGCCGCAGGAAGCGAGGAGCAGCACCAGATCCGCCATCCACGGACCACACCCCCAGCACGGACCATGGCATCCTCCAGTCCACCGCCAGCCGCAGCAGACCAGCGTCCGAAACTCCTGCACAGCTTCCCCCTTCTTCCCGACGACGCTGGAGACGACGGCGCCGAGACGCGGACGAGAAGGAGGAACAAAAGCCCAAAGCAAGGTCCCCGCCGCGCCGACAACCTCGCCAAGACACTTTATTCACCGCCGCCGCCACCAACGCCGACGGGAGGAAAACTAAGCTACCTAGCCTAACCTAGACTACTAGCACACAGATCCGCCCGACGATTCAACCCCCCACCCCCTTCCAACGGCACCAAGGTCGGCGGGAAGGAGGAGGGCGGCGGAATCACCGGCGGAAAGAGGATCGCCTCCCGGTCGCCTTTTACTGTAGAGAGGGGAACGAGAGCGAAGAGGTACAAGGGCACTGCTGCTCCACAAGCCTCTGGTGAAATCTGTTGACAGCACGTTGACAGCTGTAGTCATCAGGTGGCCCACCCCTTCCTCGCCCCCTCCTACGTAGTACCCTCGCTCCGCCTCCTCCTGCTCCGCCTTCGACCCCCGGCGTTGGGGTGTCCCTATATATACCGGCGCGGAACGGCCGCGCCGATCACCCAGTCCATTGGCAGAGGTGAGCGGCGGTCTCTCGGTCACGCGGTCAGCTGCGAGGCGAGGTCGCGATCGTCCGCATATACACATCTAATACGCGTCCCCCCTCTCGCCTCCCTCGTCGCCCTCTCTCTTTATATGTAGAAGAGATGTGATAATGCTGGCCAAGTCGTAGTCGGACTCCCCTTTTGCCACCGCCCTTTCGCCACTGCCACCGCCCCCTTCTTTACTTAATTAATTAGTTTTTACTACATGTTTTCAGGACTGACATATGGCGGACGATAGAGCTGACCCGATTATGGCCAACTATGATCCGGATGCTGAAGAACATATAATGGACATCATAAACGGCGATGTTCCTTATGTGCCGACCGAACAAGATGAAGAAGAGGATATCTCTTCTTATCTGAACCTTGACGGTGAAGATGAAGGTCGTCAGCGAGGTGATGACGAAGGAACGAACATTGTCGATGGAGGTCAACCGTCGATAAATGACGATCTTCAATTGCAAGTAGCAACCACCTCCGGCGAGGTATATATATACATTGAGCCTCTGGTGATACAAACTTACTGATTTGAATAAATATGTGTACTAACGCGCGCGACTCTCTTTCTTATTTTAGCCCTCGGCCGGATCGTCGAAACAATCGAGTACGGTGTCAAAGCGTGGCGCAACCAAGATGCTAAAACAAGGAGAAACATATACCATCGAGGTTGTCAGTGCAACCGGCAAGCCGCTGGAGCCCCAAAAGCACTCCACCAAGTTTATCAACCAATGCGAAGCCGTTGTTAGAGACAACGTCCCGATCACCGTCCAGGAATGGAATGAGCCAAAGAAGGCACGTCTTGGTTTCAGTTTTGTCGACAAGAGAACAAAAAAAAATTGCTGGAGAAAGCTTATGGAACATTTCGTTCTACCTCCGGAATACAACAAAGTCGATGAATTCGGTAACGAGATTCCGGGTGGACGTGAGAGGAGGAGGCTAGTCAAACCAGTTCGCTCTTCATAAGATGGCCGACGCATTCCGGAAATTCAAGCAAAATCTAGCCCGTGACTATGTCAACAAGAACAAGACTCCGGATTTCAAAGGACAATATGAGAAACTAAAAGATGATTGGCCAGAATTTGTGAGGTGAAAGAAATCAGAGCATTTCATTGAAACATCGAAAAAAAATAAGGAAAATGCGGCTAAGAAAGAGTACAATCATATTATGGGGCCAGGAGGGTATCGCCTTTCGGAGCCTAAGTGGGAGAAGATGGAGAACGACCTGAGGGCGCGAGGAATCCCTCTAGGTACAGAGGGATGGGACCCAAGGGCCAAAAGCTGGTGGTACGGGCATGGGGGATCGCTAGACCTGGAGACAGGGGTGTGTGTTCACCGGAAGAAAGCGTTTAAACCCACCCAAGCCCTTATTGACGCAATGAGGGATGCTCAAGAGGGGAAGATCAAGTTCAATAGAGAGAATGACGCGCTGACAAAAGCCCTCGGGAATCCTGAACACGGTGGACGTGTACGAGGCAAAGGCGCCATTCCGTGGTCCGTCGGGTTTTCCCAGGACAATGACCCGTACGGTTACAGAAGCCGTAAGAGAAAGACGGATCGGGATGCAGATTTTATGGGAAAGTTGGCATCGGAACTCCATGACCTGAAGCACATGGTGTATGAACTAGCAAAAGAAAGAGCGGCTGCTGCAGGGCCGCACGAAGATCTCGGTAGCCAGCAGCGGAGAAGCAGTGTGGCTTCCACGGAAGCCCCGTCTGGTGCTAATGCACCCTTGCTGGCCCCGGCTGGTGCTACCTCGGCTGGTGCTAATGCACCGACGATCGAGATTCGTGCACCGGAGCCTCACTACCCCGTGGATGATGTAAAGGAGATGAAAGAATGTGATCTGCATTTTCCAGTGGGGGGCATATGTTCCACGAAGGTAGCTAGCGGCAGTGCTTTACCCTGTACACCTGGAGCACTCCACCACAATAACCCCATTGAAGATGGCTATGCTCGTGTCACGGTGGAAGAAATAGTCCAAGGGTTTGAGGAGCTGGAGATTGACATTGCTACACCCGAAGGGGAGAGAAGACTTGGAGATCTCAAGCGCCAGTTCATTCTATGGAAAAAGAAGTACATAGTGTTTCCAGGCGAGGCACCAAGGCTAACAAGTCCACCCCCCTCCGGTGGTGGTGGTGGTGGTTCACCTACACCTCCTTCACGTCAGCCGACGCCGCCCCCCAATCCACCTCCGGCGGGTAAGCAGACGCCGCCCCCCAGTCCACCTCCGGCGTGTACGCCGCCCCCCAATCCACCTCCGGTGAAGAAGCAGAAGCAGTCCTGGACTATTAACCCGGACCCTTATGTACCTAAGACCACAAAGGTACCGGAGCCATCACTGAAGCCTCTCCTCCCAAGGCCTTGGGAACTTAGTGAAGATGAAAACAAATTGGCCGCGGCTGCTCAGTATGAGAAATGGAAGGCGGATATGAAGGCGAAAAAAGAGCCTGAGCCCAAGCCAGTATTCATTGAGAAGGAAAAGAAGTGGGCTAAGTCATTTTTGAGCACACCGTCCCAAGCCGAGAAGAATATGCCTGACGACTATGGACGTGAACTTCGTAGGCAAGCACTCATATTGAAGAAGAAGAAAGACTTGGCGGAGAAGGAGAAGAAAGCCTTGGAGGAGGACAAAGAAGAAAGTAAAAAAAGCGGGAAACAAGTTGCCCAGCTCGGGGAACAAAATAAACAATCGATCCCCCCGCTCATAGTGAAAGCCGCTGGTCCGGATGCTGAACTAATGGACCCCGCTATCATAGAAGCTGCGGCAAGCACGAGGGAATGACCGTAACGGGTGCCGGAAAAAAGCGGCCGAGATCGGTATGACTCTTCGTGCAATGTTAGGCCTTGAGGAGGCGCCAATGAGTGAGTTAGCATTTACATATGTGTCGAATGGGCCTCTCGTCGAGCCTGCGCAGGAAGAGGATCTACCAGCACAAATGCAAAATCTGCTACGTTGGTACAAGGGTTACATAAAAAATAACGCCGGCAAAGAATATATTTATGCGGAAGTTAGACATGAGCATCACTTCAAACATTACTTCAGTAACAGTTCATATGAGTGAATTGTTCCAGCTGTTCAATCTGCGCGAGCTCGACAAATCTATCATCAGTTGCTACGTTCTGTAAGTGATTTATTTCTACCTCATCTTGTTCATTGCCTGCACTATATATATTGTTCTAACTATATTGTTGTGTACGCTATTATGCAGAATGAAGATTGGGGAATGCCAAAAAAGGAACATCCATGATGTTGGGTTCATTGACCCACATATCGTTAATGGATATGTGTTAGAAAGACACCCCCGCGACGTGGAGCAAGACTCGTGGAAATTTCTTACAAAGCAGCAACTCAAAAATCAAATTCTATTTCCTTACCATTTTGGGTGAGTGTTTCTGTCTTGAGCACATTCTCTCGTTGTTTACTCCATGCATGGTATGTCTAATCGATGAGTTATGCATGATCTGTGCATGTATTGTGTCCGCAGGTTCCACCGGATTCTTATGGTAATTCAAGTTCAGACCTCCTCGGTTCTCGTCCACGACTCTCCGAATATGGATCCGGCGCTTTGGGCCGACATGAGAAAAATGATGCAAAAGTAATTATTTTCATTCATTTGCGCTCTATATCGATCGGCCTATTTCGTTCATCATTTCCTAATATCAAGTAACTAATTAATAACTCTCTTGTTTATTTAATTTTCTTTGCCTCGTAGGGTTTGGAGACGGTTCGTAGATACCAAGGTCGGTGAATTCAAAAAAGAGCTACATTTTAAAATGGCAAGTGCGGACGACCGGGGATATTCAGCCACCGGGGACCAATCTATGTGGATACTATGTTTGTGAGAGGATCCGGAGATACCGCAATGAGCGGGACCGAAGTGTGAGAACAACATCCTCGAGGAATAACCTCCGGAAGACGCTTAGTCCAGAAGCTCGCTTCCGACCACTTCAAGAGGAACTAGCTGGATGGTTGGCGAGGGAAGTCATCGATCCTAGAGGAGAACACTATTACAATGACGTAGAACTTTATATGCACCAGAATTTGTAACTAACTTGTTCAAAATTGAATATGGTCATCCAATATTGAATATATATTGTATATGGTCATCCGATATTGAATATATATTGTATATTCCTCTTGAATTCTTTTTGGTTCTAATTTCAAATTTGTTTGAAATTGTACATTCATATGCATGTATGTAGTACCGTAGAATATGTGAAACTCCTTCAAAATTAAAACCCAAAAGAAATAAAATAATACAAATTAAAAAGAAACCAGATTTAGGGGGAGGGGGCTAAACCCTAAACCTCGCGGAGGCCTTTAGTCGCGGTTGGCCGGAAGAACCGCGACTAAAGGTCCTCCGCCCCGGCGCCGCCCGGCGGCCCACGTGGACGGGCCTTTAGTCGCGGTTCGTAAGGAACCGCGACTAAAGGGGGGGGGCCTTTAGTCGCGCTACTTTGGTCGCGGTTGCGCCACCGCGACTAATGGCAGTTGCCAACCGCGACCAAAGCCCCTTTTTCCACCAGTGTGAATGGTATCGATAAAAAGGTTAACTCTAGAATTCATGTGGGATTTTTCTTTTTAATAAGATGAAAGTCTCACAAATAACCGCGGGCTATTCATCGTGCGGCTTATTGGATAGAATGTGGTCATACCTTCTTCATGTGAATCAGAAGGATCATTTGGATTCTGGATGCACTCGGATGCAACAAGGAGTGAATAGCATAAAACCACAACTTTGAAACTCAAATTTACCAAATACAACTACTTTACATTCCTGGGACAAAAAATCACCACTTTACGAGGTAGGCCAAGCTTGTCGTAGTAGAGCTTGGCTTTTTTTCGATCAAGGAGCATAGCCCCAGCCTCTGCATCCAAAGGATGCACACAGCTTTCTTCTTTATTAAATTATTCGCAATGCCTTACAAGGCGAATACAAAGATCAACTGGAAGCCTCCTTCCTAGCGACAACTCACTATACCTACGATGAAGGGGGGACCATGAACAAGGCCATACTCCCTGACGGTACACCAACACACATCATCCAAAAAGCAAAACCCCGAGGGTGTGCCATTGCACACGTCGCAGAGTTCGCAACCGCCATCTATCTCGAACCCATCTCCAAGCGAGATCAACGCATTGACCGTGCCAGGCCTGCCGTCGATGTCACCATAACACCAAACAGCTCCACCATCCTGCCCGCGTCCAGCAGTCCTCGCCCGTCTTCGATACTCCGCAGCTCCACGCCACTGAGAATCATCAACGACAACGTGGTAGATGAACACCACTCCACCAAAAACCACCTCCATCCAGCCGCTGCTCCAAAAACGATGCCCCAAGAGGTAGCACGACGCAGGGAGCGCCGTCATCGTCCGATCCTTGCTGGATCTAGGGTTTCCCCCGGAGCAGCACGAGTGAGTTCCCGCGGACTGTGACGACGATGCCTTCAAGAAGGAAGCGACGCTTAACGCCGCCATCGCCCGCCAATCTTGACATGGTTTTCACCGACAGCCGCGAGTCCCCAACTCGGCGAGAGCAAACGGAGAGGCCAGCAAAGATGATGCCTTCGTTGGGGAACGACGCCAATAACCGCCGCCATCATCCGCCAAGAACGAAGTCAAGGCGCGGTGTTCACCGGTGGCCCCTTCGCCGCTAGCTCGTCGTCGACTAGATCTTCATCGCCGGGGTAGAGGGATCTCGTGATCCGCCACCCCAACAACCAGCCGACCTCCTCCGGCGAAGAAGAAGGCCGCCTCCACCGTCGAACCCAAGGCTGCTGCCTCGGCGACCTCGTGTCGCGGGAGAAGCCCGAGACCATCTCCACGCACCGGTGAGAGGCCGGGGAAAATGGCGCAGACCATGGGCCTGGCCGCCGCCCACCACCAGCCCCTGCCGGCGTGCTCGCGGGGGAGCCGACGGGAGGAGGGAGTCTGCAGCGCTAGGCCGCCGCCGCCCATCCATCCACGCCGACCGGTCGCAGCCTCGAGGAGGAGGGAACTCGTCCGCCGTCCACTGCGCTACAGCGAGGAAGGGCCCCCGCCGCCGCCACGCCCCGAGGTCTTTGCCCCGGCGGCGCTGCCGGCGGCGGCGGTGGGAGGCGGCTAGGGTTGGGAGGGTTGGGGGTGCGGGAGGGTTGGGAGGGAGTTCCCGCGGACTGTGACGACGATGCCTTCAAGAAGGAAGCGACGCTAACGCCGCCATCGCCCGCCAATCTTGACACGGTTTTCACCGACAGCCGCGAGTCCCCAACTCGGCGAGAGCAAACGGAGAGGCCAGCAAAGATGATGCCTTCGCAGGGGAACGACGCCAATAGCCGCCGCCATCATCCGCCAAGAACGAAGTCAAGCCGCGGTGTTCACCGGTGGCCCCTTCGCCGCTAGCTCGTCATCGACTAGAGCTTGTTGTAGTAGATATACGTGAAGTCGTCGTGTTACGGCCCCAAAGAACCAGAGCAGCAACCATTCATAATGATGACAACCGTAGATCGGAAGAAACTAACCTGAAACCATACAATCGAACACGAAAAGTGGCGGATCATGGGAGATCCGTCGGACACATAACTTCACGCGTCCTCCACCGGCGCTAGATGCACCACCAAAGCGAGGATAAGAATGTCCGGCTGTCCGTCGGCGCTAGATGCACCACCGCCCGTGCGAGTAGTATGATCCATGGGAACTGTGAACATATTTATAGGTCATAATGGAGGCTCTTACACCACCCGCTCCCGTTTCGCGAAGATTCCCGACACACCTCCCGGTTTTCTCGATTAAGGGAATTTTTACTAACTCAATACTACTTCGCACAAAAACAATACAACCGACACCTAACACCTTTTGTTTGTATGAATAATTAGAGGCGAAGAATACGAAGATTAAACATACTATTCCCACATGGGACATATCGGCCTCTAAGACCCCGTCTCGCAAGATCGGTTTGTTTTCCGCTTGTGGATTTCCACGCGTTGTTTTCATACGAAAGTTACGGCCGGAAATGAATAAACATCCAACCAAGGGCTTTCCTAGACTCGTAGACTTGGTCCATAAAAACTGAGAACCGTGTAAGACCCCCGTTTTGGGGCTGCCCTAGCTGGCGCTCGATCGCTAGGACATAAAGGAGCGATCGGTTTCGGACATGATTAGGAGTAAACGTGTTTTCCCTTGCCGTACATTTGCATGCATGTAAAAAGGAACAAATTTGAAAGTTTAAAACGTTTTAACTTTCAAACGACAACTCTAAATTAAGATCCGCTTTCACCAATAAATCTGTCTCGACGAGATCTTCAAAACTAGCACCCATGTTAATATGTTTCGACAAACTTTTTTTCTGGCTAAAAGTTATCAAGCCTCTCTATTCGAATAATCAACCCCTCCGTACTTGAGTGATCAACGGTAAATATATAAAATTATCAACCTGGTGCAGGGTATTGAGGGAAAGTTCTGCATGCAAGCACAAATAGACGAATCTGCTAATGTCAGCGGAATCTTTTCCAAATTTGAAAATTCAAAACGTTTTAACTTTCAAACGACAACTCCAAATTAAGATCCGCTTTCACCAATAAATCCGTCTCGACGAGATCTTCAAAACTAGCACCCATGTTAATATGTTTCGAGAAACTTTTTTCTCGGCTAAAAGTTATCAAGCCTCTCTATTTGAATAATCAACCCCTCTCGTACTTGAGTGATCAACGGTAAATGTATAAAATTATCAACCCGGTGCGAGGTATTGAGTGAAAGTTCGCATGCATACATAAAAAGACGAATCCGCTGATGTCGACGGAATCTTTTCCAAATTTGAAAATTCAAAACGTTTTAACTTTCAAACGACAACTCCAAATTAAGATCCGCTTTCACCAATAAATATGTCTCGACGAGATCTTCAAAACTAGCACCCATGTTGATATGTTTCGAGAAACTTTTTTCTCGGCTAAAAGTTATCAAGCCTCTCTATTTGAATAATCAACCCCTCCGTACTTGAGTGATCAACGGTAAATGTATAAAATTATCAACCTGGTGCAGGGTATTGAGTGAAAGTTCTGCATGCATGCACAAAAAGACGAATCTGCTGATGTCAGCGGAATCTTTTCCAAATTTGAAAATTCAAAATGTTTTAACTTTCAAACGACAACTCCAAATTAAGATCCGCTTTCACCAATAAATCCGTCTCGACGAGATCTTCAAAACTAGCACCCATGTTGATATGTTTCGAGAAACTTTTTTTTCGGGCTAAAAGTTATCAAGCCTCTTTATTTTGAATAATCAACCCTCCGTACTTGAGTGATCAACGGTAAATATAAAAAATTATCAACCCCAAAGTTAATTTTATTTTAAACATTTTAGCGAATATTTTTTATTTTAGAAGCTATCGACCCGATGTCCCGTTATTTATCAACAAGTAAATATAATAACTACCAACCCTAAAAATCTAACTTCATTTCGAATATTTTGGCGACTCTTTTTAGTTTACAAGTTATCAACCCGGTGCTCCGTTATTTATCAATGGTAATTATAAAAAAACTACCAACCCAAAAAAGTATTTCATTTAGAATATTTTAGCGAACATTTTTTATTTTACAAGCTATCAACCTGGTGCCTCATTATTTATCAACTGTAAAAATAAATAAATAATAACCCTAAATGTATTTTATTTAGAATATTTTAGCGACTCTCTTTTAGTTTACAAGCAATCAACCCGGTGACCCACTATTTATCAATGGTAAATATAAATAAATGTCAACCCTAAATTTTTATTTAATGAATATCAACCCAAAATAAATATCAACCCTAAATATAAATAAATATCAACCCTAAATATAAATAAATATCAACCCTAAATATAAATAAATATCAACCCTAAATATGTAACGACTCTTTTTTTTGTTTACAAGTTATCAACCCGGTGTCCCTTTATTTATCAACGGTAAATATAAATACCTAGCAACCCTAAAAAGTAAATTTTATTTAGAAATTTTAGCAACTTTTGTTAGCTTACAACTTAAAAACCGTACTTAATTTGAGTAGCAAGTGGTAGTTCATTTGAGTTGCAAGTGGATCTTCCCACCCGTTATTTTCCCCCTTAAAAACCACTGGCCCGAAAAAGGGAATTAAAAAAATTAATCCAAAAAACATGAATTACCGTACGAAATAACAATATAAAGGGAATTAGGGAATTGCAAAAAAAGAGAATTATCAAAAGGGAATTAGTTTCCCAGGATTCAGGATTGGTCAGGATTCAGGAATTGCAAAAAAAGAGAATTATCAAAAGAGAATTATCAAAACCACTGACCTTCCTAATCCAGGATTCAGGCTTCCCAGGGTTGTCCGAGCGTAAAATATTCTTGTGTTTCTCAAAGTACGGAGCCACCAAGCTGGAATTGGTCAGAACTGTGTGGTGTGCTTCGACCGGAGAATGGCCGTCCATACATATCATTGATTTCCTTCCGATCGTGCCTTTTCCACTTAGTCTCCCCTCGTGCCGCGATCGAGGAAGACCAATCGGCTTAAGGTCGGAACAAAGTCAACACAAAACTCAATTACCTCCTCATTTCCATAGCCCTTGGCGATGCTTCCTTCTGGCCTAGCACGGTTACGAACATATTTCTTTAATACTCCCATGAACCTCTCGAAGGGGAACATATTGTGTAGAAATACAGGACCGAGAATGGAAATCTCATCGACTAGGTGAACCAGGAGGTGCGTCACAATATTGAAGAAGGATGGCGGGAACACCAACTCGAAACTGACAAGACATTGGATCACATCGTTCGTAACCGTGGTAGAACTTCGGATTGATTACCTTCCGAGAGATTGCATTGAGGAATGCACATAGCTTCACAATGGCTACTCGAACATTTTCCGGCAGGAGCCCCTCAAAGCAATCGGAAGCAATTGCGTCATAATCACGTGGCGGTCGTGAGACTTCAGTGTTTTGGAACTTTTTCTCCGCCATGTTGATTATTCCCATTATATTGGACGAGAATCCTGACGGGACCTTCATACCGCTCGGGCATTCAAAAAAGATGACCTTCTCTTCTTTGGTCGAGCGTAGCCGGCACGACCTTGAAACCGTTCCGGATGCCGGTCATCAGGGTCTTTCAAACTTTGCTGGTCCTGCCGTGCTTCCTTTGTATCATTTGACTTCCCATACACGCCCAAGAAGCTTAGGATGTTCACGCAAATATTCTTCGTAACGTGCATCACGTTGATTGCAGAGCGGACTTCTAGGACCAGTGCCCGGGGTGTCAACACCCGGATTTTTAAGTCCAGATGCCTATTATGGCCTACATCGCAATCCCAGGAATATTGTTTTTGCGAGACATAATAGATTGATATCACAAAACATCATTCATTACAAACCATAATTGTCTTACATCACATGATCACATGATCCAGCTCTTAATACAACAAGAGTTGATCCAATGATCAATTACAAAACAAACGAATGGAAGAAACGTAGTAGTGGTCCATCTCGTTCCACAGGCAACGCTTGACGTCAGGAGTAGTCCTAGTTATCATAGAGGTCCTGCTGTCCATCTTCACGGTACTGTTGCTCCTCTTCATAGTCTGGCCATTTGAATAGCCAGGGACACAGCCATGAGTACTTTAAAGTACTCGCAAACTAATACTAGTGTAAGCACTATCTACAATGGTAAGGGGGTTCTAAGCTCTAGGTTTATTTGCATAAAGCCGCTTTATTTCATAAGCACTTAGTAATAAAAGACTCTTCATTTGCCTAACTTAACTCAAGTGGGAACATTAGTGTCATTCCCACAACTCTGTTGTGATTCAAGTCAAAGTCACAATTCAAGTCAGGTCACAAGTCTCCAGTCACATTCCGAAAGTTCCGATGACGGAACAGTATGGCCTTTCCAACTGTACATGACCGCGGACGCGGCTATTCGAATAGGTTTACACTCTGCAGAGGTTGTACACTTGTGCCACAACTTTTGATTACATCCATCAGGAATAGCCCTGAATACTCATACTCAGTATGCGGATCATCAACCATAACCTTTCACTTACATACCCTAGTATAGGCACCTCTCCCCATGAGCTTGGCCTCCCAGTGATGCCAATCTGCCATCCTGGGAACCGCACAGGCTTGGGCCGGACATTCACCTCTTTTCAACGTCGTTTCTTTTTATTGTGGAGGCAGCTTTCGGCATAACCCCGATGACGCTTGTTTAGAGGGAACCCATACTAAAGTACATAAACTTCCGGTTAAGCCCTACCCTTAATCGTGTATTGTGGGGGTACTAAATAATTGGAAAGGTATCGCATCCGAACCCAACCATCAGTTATTATCAAATTTATCATGTCCTTCAAGTCATATTCACCTTCAAAATCTTTTCAAAGCCATTTCATTTCACAGTTCCCATCTAGAGTAGGCAATTTTATTTGTTAGCACTAGCAACTAGTCATGAGGGGTGCTAACTATCTTGCAGCTCTCTAGGCTAAATTTGATACTCTTGTAATACTCTATACTTAGACCAAAGTTAACTATAAAAGTAAGCTTTAATAATCAAAGTAAAAGCTTGTAATAATAAAACTTGGGATGAGATCATGAAGCATAAAGTAATAGGTGAGTGTGCCCTGCGCTGGTAGAGCTTTGCACTTTGCAAGAATATTAGCTTGCCTTGATTGGTGTACTTGATCAAAGTGGTCTTCTTCTTCCCGGAAGTAGACCTCCTCCTCCTGGTACTCCTCGGTACTAGCGTCTAAAAACGGATACGAGGTAACAATCACCAAACAAAGCTTAAGAGCTAGACTAAGCACACAATTGGTTCACACAAGCTATTCTAGCATCACAATACTAGTAACATGTTGGTTGACTCTGTTTCCTTTTTAAGAAAAATAAATTCCTCTCATTGAATCTTGTTAAGATTTAACCTCCCCAAATAAATAATGTATGAACCCATGTTGACCAAAGTCATCAATTCATCATTATCATTTGGGAGAATGATTTAAATGAGGTAGAGTACCTCATGCAAGTTAACACTACCCTAATCATAATTTATTATCACCAAATAATTCAATATGAGATTATGTAGACCATGGTATTTTGGAGCCACTAGCCAAGCAGAAGTTCTTGATGATATTAAATGCTCTCTTCGGCCCGTGACATACCGAGCTGATCAGTTGAGCTCCAAATGACGTTGGTCCAAAGTGCCTGACGCCTCCCATGCAACAAAAGTAACTAATTCATAACCAAATATATATGAAGCCATTGTATTTGGGTTTGAAAGACGGAATCATGCAAGGGGATCACTTTCACTAGTAGAAAAAGAGGCTTCCGTCCACCCCCATTAGTCCCCAAAATATAGGAACCGCGGCTAAAGGGTTCTTTAGTCACGGTTCGGGAGGCGAACCGCGACTAAAGACCTGGGCCCAGCGCGCTCGGTGGCCAGCCGGTGGACGGGAGGAGCTTTAGTCGCGGTTGGCCGTGCCAACCGCGACTAAAGGTCCTCGAGCTCGGCTCGAAGGCCTTTAGTCGCGGTTGGCCGTGCCAACCGGGACTAAAGGCCCATCCCTATAAAAGGCAGCTCAGCTCACTTCACTTAGCCATTTGGTGCCATTTCTCTTCAAAATCTTCACAAGGGGTGGTGGGTTTGCATTTGGTTCCTCTTATGCACACAAGGTGTTCGATGAAATGCCCGAGAGCATGAAACAAATATGATATGAAGTGTCCGAGCCACACTTGAGCTTTCTCATTTATTTTTTCTCCTCGATCGCGGTTAGCAACTTGAACCTTTCATGTGTCATTGATAAAATATGCATGTGTGTAGTTCATTGTTTAATTTCTATTATTTGTAGCTAGTTAGTTTAACAAATGCATGATGGTTAATTATATATTTTATATAATAATAATGCGGATGAATCGGCAATGGATGTACGGTAACCGACTCTCCGGCGAGTTCATTACGGGTTTGAAAGATTTCCTCGTAGTGGCTAATGCGAACAAGAAGGGGGTTTTGTTGTCCGTCCATGTGTTGGCCGTAAGAATCAGAAGAGTTACTCTTCCTCAAGAGACGTTCACCTGCACCTGCTTCGGCAGGGTTTCATGGCAAGCTATAATTGTTGGACCAAGCATGGAGAAAGAGGGGTTATAATGGAAGAAGATGAAGAAGGGGATGATTTCATCGATGACAACTATCTTGATCATTTCGGTGATACTTTCATGGAGGATGCTGAAGGTGGGGAAGGTGAAGGGGAAGGTGAAGAAGAGGCATGTGATGAGCCCGCTGATGATCTTGGTCGGACCATTGCCGATGCACGGAGAGGCTGCGAAACCGAAAAGGAGAGGAAGAATTTGGATCGCATGTTAGAGGATCACAAAAAGTCGCTGTACCTCGGATGCGATAATGGTCTGAAAAAGCTGGGCTGCACACTCGGATTTGCTGAAATGGAAGGCACAGGAAGGTCTATCCGACTCGGGATTTGAAAATTTGCTGAAAATGATGAAGAATATGTTTCCAAAGAATAACGAGTTGCCCGCCGATACGTACGAAACAAAGAAGGTTGTCTGCCCTCTAGGTTTAGAGGTTCTGAAGATACATGCATGCATTAACGACTGCATCCTCTACAGCGGTGAATACGAGAATTTGAATGAATGCCCGGTATGCACTGCATTGTGTTATAAGATCATATGCGATGACCCCGGTGGCGATGTTGAGGGCGAGAAACCCAGGAAGAGGGTTCCCGCCAAGGTGATGTGGTATGCTCCTATAATACCACGGTTGAAACTTCGTTCGAGAACAAAGAGCATGCCAAGTTGTTGCGATGGCACAAAGAGGACCGTAAGTCGGACGGGGAGTTGAGACACCCCGCAGATGGAACGCAATGGAGAAAGATCGACAGAGAGTTCAAAGATTTTGCAGCCGACGCAAGGAACATAAGATTTGGTCTAAGTACGGATGGCATGAATCCTTTTGGTGAGCAGAGCTCCAGCCATAGCACCTGGCCCGTGACTCTATGCATCTACAACCTTCCTCCTTGGTTGTGCATGAAGCGGAAGTTCATTATGATGCCAGTGCTCATCCAAGGTCCGAAGCAACCCGGCAACGACATCGATGTGTACCTAAGGCCATTAGTTGATGAACTTTTACAGTTGTGGGGCAGACCTGGTGTACGTGTGTGGGATGAGCACAAACAAGAGGAATTTTACCTACGAGCGTTGCTTTTCGTAACCATCAACGATTGGCCTGCTCTTAGTAACCTATCGGGACAGACAAATAAGGGATACAATGCATGCACGCACTGCTTACATGAGACTGAAAGTGTGTATTTGCCAAATTGTAAGAAGAACGTGTACCTGGGGCATCGTCGATTTCTTCACCGACATCATAACGTAAGAAAGAAAGGCAAGCATTTCAACGGCAAGGCAGATCACCGGCCGAAGCCTGCGGAACATACTGGTGCGGAGGTATTTGATATGGTCAAGGATTTGAAAGTCATCTTTGGAAAGGGTCCTAGCGGACAATCAGTTCCGCAGGGAGCTGACGGGCACGCACCCATGTGGAAGAAGAAATCTATATTTTGGGAGCTAGAATATTGGAAAGTCCTAGATGTCCGCTTTGCAATCGACGTGATGCATGTTACGAAGAATATTTGCGTGAACCTGCTAAGCTTCTTGGGCGTGTATGGGAAGACAAATGATACAAAGGAAGCACGGCAGGACCAGACGAACGTTTGAAAGACCCCGATGACCGGCATCCGGAATGGTTTCAAGGTCATGCCGCCTACGCTCTTACCAAAGAAGAGAAGGTCATCTTTTTTTAATGCCTGAGCAGTATGAAGGTCCCGTCTGGATTCTCGTCGAATATAAAGGTAATAATAAACATGGCGGACAAAAAGTTCCAAAACCTGAAGTCTCACGACTGCCACGTGATTATGACGCAATTGCTTCCGATTGCTTTGAGGGGGCTCCTACCGGAAAATGTTCGAGTAGCCATTGAGAAGCTATGTGCATTCCTCAATGCAATCTCTCGAAGGTAATCAATCCGGAAGATCTACCACGGCTACGTAACGATGTGGTCCAATGTCTTGTCGGCTTCGAGTTGGTGTTCCCGCCATCCTTCTTCAATATTATGACGCACCTCCCGGTTCACCTAGTCGGAGAGATTTCCATCATCGGTCCCGTATTTCTACACAATATGTTCCCCTTTGAGAGGTTCATGGGAGTATTAAAGAAATATGTTCGTAACCGTACTAGGCCAGAAGGAAGCATTGCCAAGGTCTATGTAAATGAGGAGGTAATTGAGTTTTGTGTTGACTTTGTTCCTGACCTTAAGCCGATTGGTCTTCCTCGATCGCGGCACGAGGGGAGACTAAGTGGAAAAGGCACGATCGGAAGGAAATCAACGATATGTATGGACGGCCATTCTATGACCGAAGCACACCACACAGTTCCGATCAATTCCAGCTTGGTGGCTCCGTACTTTGAGAAACACAAGAATATTTTACGCTCGGACAACCCGGGAAGCCTCGAATCCCGGATTAGAAAGGCCCACATGGAGACTTTCGTCGCTTGGTTGAGAAAACATTTAATGAATGACAATGATGTTGGAGATCAACTGTACATGTTGGCCAAGACACCATCTTCGACTATAACGACTTTCCAAGGGTATGAGATAAATGGGAATACATTTTACACGATCGCCCAAGATAAAAAGAGCACTAACCAAAACAAGTGGTGTCCGCTTTGATGCAAGCAACCGAGAATGGGCAAAAGGTCACATATTATGGTTACATAGAGGGGATATGGGAACTTGACTATGGACCCTCCTTTAAGGTCCCTTTGTTCCCGTGCAAATGGTTCAAGCTAATAGGAGGTGGGGTAAAGGTGGACCAGCAATACGGAATGACAATGGTGGATTTCAACAATCTTGGTTACCTTGACGAACCATTCATCCTAGCCAAAGATGTCGCTCAGGTTTTCTATGTGAAGGACATGAGTAGCAAACCGAGGAAACGGAAATATAAGAAAACGATCAGTACATCATGCGATGATCCAAAGTGCCACATTGTTCTCTCTGGGAAAAGAAACATCGTGGGAGTGGAGGACAAGACAGACATGTCAGAAGATTATAATATGTTTGGTGAAATTCCGCCCTTCAAAGTGAACACCGACCCAAGCATTAAGTTAAATGATGAGGATGCTCCATGGATACGGCACAATCGTAAGCAAGCAGGGACACAAGGAAAGAAATGATGTGTAATAATTTATTGTACCAAACTTTGTTGAATGGATCATGTGAATTATATTATCTGTGATGTGTTTGGTGTCCATTTTCGAATGATTCGATTGATTCGAGATACCACTGATGATACATGAAATTTGGAGTGACTTAGTCATACTGCTGCCTAGGCGTATAATATTCATACTCGTAGTCTTCATAGTCGCCGCCGTTGTACTGGTAGTCATCGCCTTCTAAGTTGCCACCATCGTCGTCGCTGCCGTCGTCGTCGCTGTCGTCGGGCGGCGCTCGTGGCTCGAACCGAGGGTAGCGCAGCGGGGATATCGCCGGCCGTGATGTAGTCCAGGACGCTCCGTAGAGTCCGGCCGCACCACCATAGCCGACGGCCGGCCTCGTGGAAGTTCCCGGGAGGCAGACCGTCCTCCTCATACCCGGCGAGCGCCCGTCACGCCGATTGATGAAGAAGGCGTCCCAAGTATGCCGGTTATCGGGATGCCGCCGGGGATTCATCCGCTCGCTCCGGCGTGAGGTCGAGGTAATAGTGGTTCGTGATGGCCGCCCGGCGCACGCACCTCGAGGGACGGGAGGGACCGGCACGCCTCCGGCGCTTAGGCTCCAGCCCGGCGGGGACGCGGTAGCCCGGTGGGCAAGGGTAGTTCGAGACGCAAAGCTCCTCCACCCGCCGGTAGGTTAGAGTGGGTACGGTGGAAGCCATGAGAGAGTGATGAGAGATTGTAGAGATGTGATAATGCTGGCCAAGCCGGGCTACATATATGTAGTGAGAAATAGCGGGAAAAATGGGAGCGGGAAGATAGGAGGCGGGAAGAAAGAGGCGGGAAGAAAGAGGTGGGAAGACAGGGAAGAAATGGCAGGAAGAAGAGGAATCCAGAGCTGGTCATCTAATCTTTAGTCCCGGCTGGTGGGTGCAACCGGGACTAAAGGTGGTTTTGTATCATCTAATAAAATTGTCGGTGGGATAAGGATGTCTGGGTAAGCTGCAACCGGGACTAAAGGTGGTTTTTGTGTCATCTAAGAAAACTCGTCTGTGGGATAAGGACGTTTGGGTAAGCTTTAGTCCCGCCGGAGGGTGCAACCGTGACTAAAGCTGTCGGCGGGATAAGGACGCGTGGGTGGACGCACTGCTCGATTAGATAAAGCATGTAGCGCACGACGCCCTGTCGGAGGAACAAGACAAAGCAGCAGCGGCGCCGTGCCTATAAAATCTCCCGTGGCGCAGCTTCTCGAAGATGTCGTCGGTGCACACGCCCTACGACATCTTCGGAAGTTGCTCCTCTAACAGTGTTGGGTAAAGGGTTCGAAAATCTCCCGTGGCGCAGCTTCTCGAAGATGTCGTCGGTGCACACGCCCTACGACATGGTCGGGAAGAACTTGTCGGAAGCGGGGGCGGGAAGACAGGAGGCGGGAAGATAGATGAGGGAAGAAATTGGAATTTTCTGAATTTTTTGATATATTATTTCTATTTTTAACATTTTGAAATGAATTAGTTTTATTTTTCTGAATTTTTTGATATATTATTTATATTTTTAAGATTTTGAAATGAATTAGTTTTATTTTTCTGAATTTTTTGATATATTATTTGTATTTTTGAGATTTTGAAATGAATTAGTTTTATTTTTCTAAATTTTTTGATATATTATTTGTATTTTTGAGATTTTGAAATGAATTAGTTCTATTTTCTGAATTTTTTGATATATTATTTGTATTTTTAACATTTTGAATTGAATTAGTTTTATTTTTCTTAATTTTTGATATATTATTTGTATTTTTAATATTTTGAAATGAATTAGTTTTATTTTTCTGATTTTTTTGATATATTATTTGTATTTTTAAGATTTTGAAATGAATTAGTTTTATTTTTCTGAATTTTTTGATATATTATTTGTATTTTTGAGATTTTGAAATGAATTAGTTTTATTTTTCTCGAATTTTTTGATATATTATATGTATTTTTAACATTTTGAAATGAATTAGTTCTATTTTTCTGATTTTTTTGATATATTATTTGTATTTTTAACATTTTGAATTGAATTAGTTTTATTTTTCTTAATTTTTGATATATTATTTGTATATTTAATATTTTGAAATGAATTAGTTTTATTTTTCTGACTTTTTTGATATATTATATGTATTTTTAAAATTTTGAAATGAATTAGTTTTATTTTTCTGCATTTTTTGATACATTATTTGTATTTTTAAGATTTTGAAATGAATTAGTTTTATTTTTCTGAATTTATTGATATATTATACGTATTTTTAACATTTTGAAAATGAAAAGTATTTTAAAAATACCTTTAGGCTCGCCAACCGCGACTAAAGGGTCTTTCCGCGGGAACCAAAAATTCCGGCGAAAAAACCCCTTTAGTCGCGGTTGGCCAGACCAACCGCGACTAAAGGGGGTCCCCTATATAATCACGCGGGCGCGAACGGCCGCGCACATTCGTCTTCTCCGCCGAACCGTCTGCCGAACCGTCTGCGCCTCCGCCGTCTCCCTCGTCCTCGCCGACCGCCGCCCGTCGCCGCCGCCTCCTCCTCTTCTTCCCGCGCCCGCCCCGTATGTCGCTCTCGTCTCCGCTCCGCCGGCGCCGCGCGCGCGCGTACCTCCGCCGCCGAACCACCCCCCGCGCCGTGTCGCCGTGCCCGACAGTCGCCGCCGCCGCCGGCCAGACGTGCGCCGCCACATGCGTCGCGCCGCAGTGCGCCCCGCTCGGACGAAGCAGAGAGGGAGAGAGGAGAGAAGGCCGGCCAGGGCGCCTGGCCGACTTTTTTTTGTTTTTTTTAATTTTTTTAATTTGCAACTAAGTTTTTTTAATTAAAAATGTAACTTAATTAAATTGTAAACGTGTATTATGTGAAGAACTAATTTGTAACTAAGTTTTTTTGTTTTTTTAATTTGTAACTAAGTTTTTTTAATTAAAAATGAAACAACTTTGTTGACGTGTATTATGTGAAAAACTTAGTTCCAATTGCTTCCGATTGCACCACACGAACGAAACCGCCGCTCGCCTCCGATACCGAAGCACCGCGAGAGCAAGGGACGAAGACCTCCACACCCGAGGTTGAAGAAGCTCCATCGCCATCTGGCTTTGTGAACCACGAGAAGAAGCACCGAAGGTGCCCACATATCGCTGTGGCACGCGGGTCGGGGACCTGCCCCGAGCTCACCTTCAACCTCCAGATCCAGCCCCTCCCGCCGCAGGAAGCGAGGAGCAGCACCAGATCCGCCATCCACGGACCACACCCCCAGCACGGACCATGGCATCCTCCAGTCCACCGCCAGCCGCAGCAGACCAGCGTCCGAAACTCCTGCACAGCTTCCCCTTCTTCCCGACGACGCTGGAGACGACGGCGCCGAGACGCGGACGAGAAGGAGGAACAAAAGCCCAAAGCAAGGTCCCCGCCGCGCCGACAACCTCGCCAAGACACTTTATTCACCGCCGCCGCCACCAACGCCGACGGGAGGAAAACTAAGCTACCTAGCCTAACCTAGACTACTAGCACACAGATCCGCCCGACGATTCAACCCCCCCACCCCCTTCCGACGGCACCAAGGCCGGGGGGAAGGAGGAGGGCGGCGGAATCACCGGCGGAAAGAGGATCGCCTCCCGGTCGCCTTTACCGTAGAGAGGGGAACGAGAGCGAAGAGGTACAAGGGCACCGCTCGCTCCACAAGCCTCCGGTGAAATCCGCTGACGGCACGTTGACAGCTCGTAGTCATCGGTGGCCCACCCCTTCCTCGCCCTCCTACGTAGTACCCTCGCTCCGCCTCCTCCTCGCTCCGCCTTCGACCCCGGCGTTGGGGTGTCCCTATATATACCGGCGCGGAACGGCCGCGCCGATCACCCAGTCCATTGGCAGAGGTGAGCGGCGGTCTCTCGGTCACGCGGTCACTGCGAGGCGAGGTCGCGATCGTCCGCATATACACATCTAATACGCGTCCCCCCTCTCGCCTCCCTCGTCGCCCTCTCTCTTTATATGTAGAAGAGATGTGATAATGCTGGCCAAGTCGTAGTCGGACTCCCCTTTGCCACCGCCCTTTCGCCACCGCCACCGCCCCTTCTTTACTTAATTAATTAGTTTTTACTACATGTTTTCGGGATCGACATATGGCGGACGATAGAGCTGACCCGATTATGGCCAACTATGATCCGGATGCTGAAGAACATATAATGGACATCATAAACGGCGATGTTCCTTATGTGCCGACCGAACAAGATGAAGAAGAGGATATCTCTTCTTATCTGAACCTTGACGGTGAAGATGAAGGTCGTCGCCGAGGTGATGACGAAGGAACGAACATTGTCGATGGAGGTCAACCGTCGATAAATGACGATCTTCAATTGCAAGTAGCAACCACCTCCGGCGAGGTATATATATACATTGAGCCTCTGGTGATACAAACTTACTGATTTGAATAAATATGTGTACTAACGCGCGCGACTCTCTTTCTTATTTTAGCCCTCGGCCGGATCGTCGAAACAATCGAGTACGGTGTCAAAGCGTGGCGCAACCAAGATGCTAAAACAAGGAGAAACATATACCATCGAGGTTGTCAGTGCAACCGGCAAGCCGCTGGAGCCCCAAAAGCACTCCACCAAGTTTATCAACCAATGCGAAGCCGTTGTTAGAGACAACGTCCCGATCACCGTCCAGGAATGGAATGAGCCAAAGAAGGCACGTCTTGGTTTCAGTTTTGTCGACAAGAGAACAAAAAAAAATTGCTGGAGAAAGCTTATGGAACATTTCGTTCTACCTCCGGAATACAACAAAGTCGATGAATTCGGTAACGAGATTCCGGTGGACGTGAGAGGAGGAGGCTAGTCAAACAGCTTCGCTCTTCATAAGATGGCCGACGCATTCCGGAAATTCAAGCAAAATCTAGCCCGTGACTATGTCAACAAGAACAAGACTCCGGATTTCAAAGGACAATATGAGAAACTAAAAGATGATTGGCCAGAATTTGTGAGGTGAAAGAAATCAGAGCATTTCATTGAAACATCGAAAAAAATAAGGAAAATGCGGCTAAGAAAGAGTACAATCATATTATGGGGCCAGGAGGGTATCGCCTTTCGGAGCCTAAGTGGGAGAAGATGGAGAACGACCCGAGGGCGCGAGGAATCCCTCTAGGTACGGAGGGATGGGACCCAAGGGCCAAAAGCCGGTGGTACGGGCATGGGGGATCGCTAGACTCGGAGACAGGGGTGTGTGTTCACCGGAAGAAAGCGTTTAAACCCACCCAAGCCCTTATTGACGCAATGAGGGATGCTCAAGAGGGGAAGATCAAGTTCAATAGAGAGAATGACGCGCTGACAAAAGCCCTCGGGAATCCTGAACACGGTGGACGTGTACGAGGCAAAGGCGCCATTCCGTGGTCCGTCGGGTTTTCCCGAGACAATGACCCGTACGGTTACGTAAGCCGTAAGAGAAAGACGGATCGGGATGCAGATTTTATGGGAAAGTTGGCATCGGAACTCCATGACCCGAAGCACATGGTGTATGAACTAGCAAAAGAAAGAGCGGCCGCCGCAGGCCGCACGAAGATCTCGGTAGCCGCAGCGGAGAAGCAGGTGTGGCTTCCACGGAAGCCCCGTCCGGTGCTAATGCACCCTTGCCGGCCCCGGCCGGTGCTACCTCGGCCGGTGCTAATGCACCGACGATCGAGATTCGTGCACCGGAGCCTCACTACCCCGTGGATGATGTAAAGGAGATGAAAGAATGTGATCTGCATTTTCCAAGTGGGGGGCATATGTTCCACGAAGGTAGCTAGCGGCAGTGCTTTACCCCGTACACCCGGAGCACTCCACCACAATAACCCCATTGAAGATGGCTATGCTCGTGTCACGGTGGAAGAAATAGTCCAAGGGTTTGAGGAGCCGGAGATTGACATTGCTACACCCGAAGGGGAGAGAAGACTTGGAGATCTCAAGCGCCAGCTCATTCTATGGAAAAAGAAGTACATAGTGTTTCCGTGCGAGGCACCAAGGCTAACAAGTCCACCCCTCCGGTGGTGGTGGTGGTGGTTCACCTACACCTCCTTCACGTCGCCCGACGCCGCCCCCAATCCACCTCCGGCGGGTGCGTACGCCGCCCCCGAGCCCACCTCCGGCGTGTACGCCGCCCTCAATCCACCTCCGGTGAAGAAGCGTAAGCAGTCCCGGACTATTAACCCGGACCCTTATGTACCTAAGACCACAAAGGTACCGGAGCCATCACCGAAGCCTCTCCTCCCAAGGCCTTGGGAACTTAGTGAAGATGAAAACAAATTGGCCGCGGCTGCTCAGTATGAGAAATGGAAGGCGGATATGAAGGCGAAAAAAGAGCCTGAGCCCAAGCCAGTATTCATTGAGAAGGAAAAGAAGTGGGCTAAGTCATTTTTGAGCACACCGTCCCAAGCCGAGAAGAATATGCCTGACGACTATGGACGTGAACTTCGTAGGCAAGCACTCATATTGAAGAAGAAGAAAGACTTGGCGGAGAAGGAGAAGAAAGCCTTGGAGGAGGACAAAGAAGAAAGTAAAAAAAGCGGGAAACAAGTTGCCCAGCTCGGGGAACAAAATAAACAATCGAACCCCCGCTCATATTGAAAGCCACCGGTCCGGATGCTGAACTAATGGACCCCGCTATCATAGAAGCTGCGGCAGCACAGGGAATGACTGTAACGGGTGCCAGAGAAAAAGCGGCCGAGATCGGTATGACTCTTCGTGCAATGTTAGGCCTTGAGGAGGCGCCAATGAGTGAGTTAGCATTTACATATGTGTCGAATGGGCCTCTCGTCGAGCCTGCGCGTAGAAGAGGATCTACCAAAGCACAAATGCAAAATCTGCTACGTTGGTACAAGGGTTACATAAAAAATAACGCCGGCAAAGAATATATTTATGCGGAAGTTAGACATGAGCATCACTTCAAACATTACTCCGTAACAGCTCATATGAGTGAATTGTTCCAGACTGTTCAATCTCGCGCGAGCTCGACAAATCTATCATCGCTTGCTACGTTCGTAAGTGATTTATTTCTACCTCATCTTGTTCATTGCCTCGCACTATATATATTGTTCTAACTATATTGTTGTGTACGCTATTATGCAGAATGAAGATTGGGGAATGCCAAAAAAGGAACATCCATGATGTTGGGTTCATTGACCCACATATCGTTAATGGATATGTGTTAGAAAGACACCCCCGCGACGTGGAGCAAGACCTGTGGAAATTTCTTACAAAGCAGCAACTCAAAAATCAAATTCTATTTCCTTACCATTTTGGGTGAGTGTTTCTGTCTTGAGCACATTCTCTGTTGTTTACTCCATGCATGGTATGTCTAATCGATGAGTTATGCATGACTGTGCATGTATTGTGTCCGCAGGTTCCACTGGATTCTCGCTCATAATTGAATTTCACACCTCCGCAGTTCTCATCATGGACTCTCTGAATATGGATCCAAAACTTTGGGTCGACACGAGAAATATGCTGCAAAGGTAATTATTTTCAATCATTTGCGCTCTATATCGATCAGCCTCTTTCGTTCATTTCCTAATATGAAGTAACTAATAACTCCCTGTTCATTTAATTTTCTTTGCCCTGTAGGGTTTAGAGACGGTTCTCAGATCAAATGGTCGGTGAATTGAAAAAAGAGCTAGAATTTAGAAGGTTACTTAATATGGATATTCAGCCACCGGGGACCAATCTATGTGGATACTATGTTTGTGAGTTCATCCGGAGATACACCTCTGAGCGGAGGCCGTCGGATAACAACGTCAAGAGGAATAACTTCCGGAAGACGCTTAGTCCAGAAGCTCGCTTCCGACCAATTCAAGAGGAACTAGCAGGATTTTTGATGAGGGAAGTCCTCCATCCTAAAGGAGAACACTATTACGAGGACGTAGAACTTCTGATGCAGTAAATTGTGTATGGAAACTTGTTCGAAATTGTATATGGTCATCCGAGATTGAATATATATTGTATATTCCTCTTGAATTCTTCTTGGTTCTAATTTCAAACTTGTTTGAAATTGTACATTCATATGCATGTATATAGTAGCGTAGAATATGTGTACTGAAACTTCTTCAAAATTAAAATAAAACACAAAATAAAATATAAAATAAATAAAACACTAAAAGGAAACCAGATTTAGGGGGGGAGGGGGGGCTAAAACCCTAAACCTGCGGAGGCCTTTAGTCGCGGTTGGCCAGGCGAACCGCGACTAAAGGTCCTCCGCCCCGACGGATGCCTGGCGCCCACGTGGACGGGCCTTTAGTCGCGGTTCGTAAGCAACCGCGACTAAAGGGGGGGCCTTTAGTCGCGCTTAGTTAGTCCCGGTTGCGCAACCGCGATTAATGGCAGTTGCGAATCGGGACTAAAGCCTGTTTTTCTACCAGTGAATGGCATGATGGAGACACGGGCCACTTCACTTGTAGGTGATGTCCCCAGACATTTCCATCAACCCATGTATAGTAAAGCCTCGCTCGGTTTGTCGTATATTATCCCATTATATTATCCCAAAACGGGGGTCTTACACGGTTCTCAGTTTTTATGGACCAAGTCTACGAGTCTAGGAAAGCCCTTGGTTGGATGTTTATTCATTTCCGGCCGTAACTTTCGTATGAAAACAACGCGTGGAAATCCACAAGCGGAAAACAAACCAGTCTTGCAGACAGGGTCTTAGAGGCCGATATGTCCCATGTGGGAATAGTATGTTTAATCTTCGTATTCTTCGCCTCTAATTATTCATACAAACAAAAGGTGTTAGGTGTCGGTTGTATTGTTTTTGTGCGAAGTAGTATATTGAGTTAGTAAAAATTCCCTTAATCGAGAAAACCAGGAGGTGTGTCAGGAATCTTCGCGAAACAGGAGCGGGTGGTGTAAGAACCTCCATTATGACCTATAAATATGTTCACAGTTCCCATGGATCATACTACTCGCCTGGGCGGTGGTGCATCTAGCGCTGACGGACAGCCGGACATTCTTATCCTCGCTCTGGTGGTGCATCTAGCGCTGGTGGAGGACGCGTGAAGTTATGTGTCTGACGGATCTCCCATGATCCGGCACTTTTTCGTGTTCGAATGTATGGTTTCAGGTTAGTTTCTTCCGATCTACGGTTGTCATCATTATGAATGGTTGCTGCTCTGGTTCTTTGGGGCCTTAACACGACGACTTCACGTATATCTACTACAACAAGCTCTAGTCGACGACGAGCTAGCGGCGAAGGGGCCACCGGCACTACAGGAAACAACATCTCTACCGGGTATCTAAAATACCCGGTGAAGGGCTAAAAACACCCGGCGAAGACTTTGCCGTGTACAACACTCGGCAAAGACGACACGGCAAAGACCGAGCCGGCGAAGAATCTTCGCCGGGTGTTTTATTTCGAATACACGGCAAAGGGCCTTTGCCGGGTGTCAAACACAAACACACGGCAAACAAAAGTGTAACTCCGTCTGCCCCCATCTAACGGTACCTTTTCTTCGCCGAGTGCGAGATCCAGCGTACACGGCGAAGAATGGGACAGGTCATCCCCTTTCTTGGCCGAGTGCCTCATGATTTAGTACACGGCAAATCATTAGAGCTCTGACAAAAAAAAAACTCCGCCACCGGAAAAAGTTCTGATCGTGCGACGTCACGCCGGCGAGCGTGCGTCAAGGTCTTCGTTGGAGAGGCAGTTGGAGATTCGAGCATCCGTGTCGGCGGTTGGGGACGGGGGCTTCCACGCTGGCGGCGGCAGAACATACATGGGCGGCGCGTGAATGAGGACGGTAGCCTCCGCGTCCACGGTGGTCGGCTGCTCGCACCGAGAGGGAAGGGAGCGCTCGGAGGCCGCTCTCATCGAGAGAGAATGGAGCGCTCGGAGGCCGCTCTTACCGAAAGGGACGGGAGCCTCCATGCCGACGGTTGCGGACGGGAGCCTCCACGCCGGCGGCTGCAGACGAGAGGGAGCGTCCACGCCGGTAGCTGCAGACGGGAGGGAGCATCCACGTTGGCGGCTGCGGACGGGACCATCCGGTCCGCGGTGAGCAGCAGCTCGAGCAGGGACGCGGCGGGCACGAACTCGAGGAGGGTCGGGCACCGTCGTTGAGGAGGTTGAGTCGCTGCCTCCCGCCTGCCGCTTGTCGCCGCTTGACGTCGCCGCCTCCCGCCTGCTGCTTGCCGCCACCTCTTGACGTCGCCGGCTCGCCGCCGCGTGCTAGCCCGCCGGTGCCGCCGCTTTCCGTCGCCGTACACTAGCCCGCCGGTGCTAGCACAGGCACCGTAGGTCGCAGGTCCATCGAGGCCAGAGGATAATGTCCTTTTTAATTTTTTGAGGAGAATCAGTTTGGGGATAATGTGGTTGTGGTCTTATGGGTGCGTGCGGTTGGTGGCCGGTGTGGAGAGGCTAGTCAGCCTAATTGGATCGTGGCCGCTCATCTACATCAGCTACATATACGGATGTTTGCCATGTCACCGATCCACTCCATAACAGTTCGACCAATCAAAATTCATCCTCCTTTGCCGGGTACCATTCAGAATACACACGGTAAAGAGGGTCTTTGCCGGGTACCATTCAGAACAAACACGGCAAAGGGGTCTTTGCCGTGTACCTTTAGAATACACACGGCAAAGAAAAGCATAGTTGGGCGGAAAACCGTGAATTTTTTTCTTTTGCGATATTTTTCTTTCTCGAAGATGTTTTAAATGGCCGGCCGTCTTTTCGGAAGCTTCGCCCGAGAACTCTTCCCGCAAGCAGATAGAGGCCGGCCAGATTTGAACTACAGACACATGATATAATGCTCAAGATTTTTTGTAAAAATATTTATTGGTTTCACAACATGCTATTTCATCAGAGATCCAGTGAAAGTTTAGCGAAACTCCGCCCCGAGCGAAGGATCTTCATGCCCGCCGTTTTGAATATAGTTTGAAACGGGCATGAAAATTTCAAAAACGATCCAAACACCACGAAACCTTCGCGTGCTGTCATATTATGTGTCATAGTTACAAGGAAAAATAATAAACTTGGATAATTGCATACATCACAAAAAATCCTTCACAATATGAGCTATCGTGTTCGAGGTTTCATGGCATTTAGGTCAAACGACCAATGTTACTGATAGAATCGCGATATAGTTTGTGATAATGTATCCATATTGTGCATACATGTGCATCTTGGGATGTCTTACGATGTTGCAGGAGGAAATTTTCCTTTTCATCGCACGAAAAATCCATTTTCCATTTTCGAGGTGCCGAAAAGGGGGTGTTTTGTGAAGCAACCACCAAATTAAAGTTTCACATTGGTACCAACACATTTTTCAAAAATAGTAGACCACCTAAGATGGATAATTTCCCAACCGGTGTATCTGGAACCTTTCCGTCCACCCCTCGTGAAAAAGACAAATTCATGCTGAATCGGTAGGAGGCCGGCCAGATTTGAACTACAGACACATGATATAATGCTCAAGATTTTTTGTAAAAATATTTATTGGTTTCACAACATGCTATTTCATCAGAGATCCAGTGAAAGTTTAGCGAAACTCCGCCCCGAGCGAAGGATCTTCATGCCCGCCGTTTTGAATATAGTTTGAAACGGGCATGAAAATTTCAAAAACAATCCAAACACCACGAAACCTTCGCGTGCTGTCATATTATGTGTCATAGTTACAAGGAAAAATAATAAACTTGGATAATTGCATACATCACAAAAAATCCTTCACAATATGAGCTATCGTGTTCGAGGTTTCATGGCATTTAAGTCAAACGACCAATGTTACTGATATAATCGCAACATAGTTTGTGATAATGTATCCATATTGTGCATACATGTGCATCTTGGGATGCCTCACGATGTTGCAGGAGGAAATTTTCTTTTTCATCGCACGAAAAATCCATTTTCCATTTTCGGGGTGCCGAAAAGGGGGTGTTTTGTGAAGCAACCACCAAATTAAAGTTTCACATTGGTACCAACACATTTTTCAAGAATAGTAGACCACCTAAGATGGATAATTTCCCAACCAGTGTATCTGGAACCTTTCCGTCCACCCCTCGTGAAAAAGACAAATTCCTGCCGAATCGGTAGGAGGCCGGTCAGATTTGAACTACAGGCACATGATATAATGCTTAAGATTTTTTGTAAAAATATTTATTGGGTTCACAACATGCTATTTCATCAGAGATCCAGTGAAAGTTTAGCGAAACTCCGCCCCGAGCGAAGGATCTTCATGCCCGCCGTTTTGAATATAGTTTAAAACGGGCATGAAAAATTCAAAAACAATCCAAACACCACGAAACCTTCGCGTGTTGTCATATTATGTGTCATAGTTGCAAGGAAAAATAGTAAACTTGAATAATTGCATACATCACAAAAAATCCTTCACAATATGAGCTATCGTGTTCGAGGTTTTATGGCATTTAGGTCAAACCACCAATGATACTGATAGAATCGCGACATAGTTTGTGATAATGTATCCATATTGTGCATACATGTGTATCTTGGGATGTCTTACGATGTTGAAGGAGGAAATTTTCCTTTTCATCGCACGAAAAATCCATTTTCCATTTTCGAGGTGCCGAAAAGGGGGTGTTTTGTGAAGCAGCCACCAAATTAAAGTTTCACATTGGTACCAACACATTTTTCAAAAATAGTAGACAACCTAAGATGGATAATTTCCCAACCGGTGTATCTGGAACCTTTCCGTCCACCCCTCGTGAAAAAGACAAATTCCTGCCGAATCGGTAGGAGGCCGGCCAGTTTGAACTACTGGCACAAGATAAAATGCTCAAGATTTTTTGAACAACAAATGCTTCACAATATGAACTCAAGGTACAGGATAATAATACATTATGATCGCTTCGACCATAAGCATGGAGCATCTTCAACATTTTACGCGATGGTTGGTTCAATGTTCACTGTGAAGGGCGGAATTTCAGCAAACTTATCATAATCTTCTGACATGTCTGTCTTATCCTCGACTCCCACGATGGTTCTTTTCTCTGAAAGAACTATGTGACGCTTTGGCTCATCGGATGAGCTTGTTTCCTTATGTTTTCTTTTCTTCGGTCTGGAGGACATGTACTTCACATAAAAAACCTGAGGATCCCCCGCTAGTTCTTCGGGAAGCCGTAGGAACCCCCGTCGTCTCCCGCCGATGCCGTTGGAAACATGCCGGATTTGAACTACACGCCCACTTTTCCCCGCCCCTTATTTTCTGGAAAAATCATTTTTAACTCCAGAACGTGTCATTTTATCTGCCCATATTTTTCGGTTTAGCGAGTATCCCAACAGGGGCGCAACAAAACACATTAGAAAAATGTGAGACCTTCGCGATGCATTAGTTTATGTGACCCAGTTGCGATGAAAAAAAAAATCAAACTTGGGATACAACATTTACTCCGGAAAAACATTCACAAAATGAGCTATCACTTACGGTGTTCTATGTATTTTAGGTCAAACGAGCTAAGTTATGGTTAACGGGCATGCAAAGTTTACCGGAACGAGACCAAATCGCGCACATGTGTGTACTTGGGACGGGCATCAATGCTGTGTGTGGGTTTTTGACATTCGTGGCCATGGAAACATGTTTTCCATTTTCCAAGTGTTGAAACAAATTTTTTTTTGTGAAGCAGGTACAGGGCGCGAACTAGGGTTGAGGGAAACCCGTGCACAACGATTTAAGAACGCATACACAACGCGTTCCACACACCCGCCCCCCGCGCTAGCTCTCCGGGAAGCCGTAGGTTCCCCCGTCGTCTCATGCCGACGACGCTGGAAACGGGACGAAACGGGAAGCCGTAGGTTCCCCCGTCGTCTCATGCCGACGACGCGGGAAACGGGATTTGAACTACGCGCCCACTTTTCCCTGCCTCAAATTTTCTGAAAAAATAATTTGTAGCACCAGAACATGTCATTTTAGGTGCCCATATTTTTTGGTTTCGCGCGCCTCCCAAGAGAAACACCGCCGCTCGACGCGGCGAAACATGACATCTTTGCCTAGTAGCTTAATGTAATACAAGGCAAAGAGGGTCTTTGCCGTGTATTGTTCAGAATACACACGGCAAAGAAAAGCATAGTTGGCCGGAAACCTTCCTCGAAATTTGTCTTTGCCGTGTACCTACAAAAAAACACCCGGCGAAGACGCCCTTTGCCGGGTATCTAACTGGAGACACCTGGCGAAGAAAGACATCGTTATGCTCCCGTCATCCGTAGGCGTTACTCGCCACGTAGCAGTCTTCTTCGCCGAGTGCCAGGTTGTGGTACTCGGCAAAGAGCCTCTTTGCCGTGTGTTTTTCTTTGCCGGGTGTATTTTCCCTATTTTGCCGTGTTCTTATTCTTCGCCGGGTGCTAACACTCGGCAAAGTATTCTTTGCCGTGTATTGGTTTTTGGTACCCGGCGAAGAGTGTCGTTGCCGTGTACCCGTGAAAAAACACTCGGCAAAGAGTAAAATACACGGCAAAGATGTGTTTTCCTGTAGTGCGGTGAACACCGCGCCTTGACTTCGTTCTTGGCGGATGATGGCGGCGGCTATTGGCGTCGTTCCCCTGCGAAGGCATCATCTTTGCTGGCCTCTCCGTTTGCTCTCGCCGAGTTGGGGACTCGCGACTGTCGGTGAAAACCGTGTCAAGATTGGCGGGCGATGGCGGCGTTAAGCGTCGCTTCCTTCTTGAAGGCATCGTCGTCACAGTCCGCGGGAACTCCCTCCCAACCCTCCCGCACCCCCAACCCTCCCAACCCTAGCCGCCTCCCACCGCCGCTGCCGGCAGCGCCGCCGGCAGCGCCGCCGGGGCAAAGACCTCGGGGCGTGGCGGCGGCGGGGGCCCTTCCTCGCTGTAGCGCAGTGGACGGCGGACGAGTTCCCTCCTCCTCGAGGCTGCGACCGGTCGGCGTGGATGGATGGGTGGCGGCGGCCTAGCGCTGCAGACTCCCTCCGCCCGTCGGCTCCCCCCGCAGCACGCCGGCAGGGGCTGGTGGTGGGCGGCGGCCAGGCCCATGGTCTGCGCCATTTCCCCCCGGGCCTCTCACCGGTGCGTGGAGATGGTCTCGGGCTTCTCCCGCGACACGAGGTCGCCCGGGGCAGCAGCCTTGGGTTCGACGGTGGAGGCGGCCTTCTTCTTCGCCGGAGGAGGTCGGCTGGTTGTTGGGGTGGCGGATCACGAGATCCCTCTACCCCGGCGACGAAGATCTAGTCGACGATGAGCTAGCGGCGAAGGGGCCACCGGTGAACACCGCGCCTTGACTTCGTTCTTGGCGGATGATGGCGGCGGTTATTGGCGTCGTTCCCCCGCGAAGGCATCATCTTTGCTGGCCTCTCCGTTTGCTCTCGCCGAGTTGGGGACTCGCGGCTGTCGGTGAAAACCGTGTCAAGATTGGCGGGCGATGGCGGCGTTAAGCGTCGCTTCCTTCTTGAAGGCATCGTCGTCACGGTCCGCGGGAACTCACTCGTGTCTGCTCCGGGGAAACCCTAGATCCAGCAAGGATCAGACGATGACGGCGCTCCCTGCGTCGTGGTACCTCTTGGGGCATCGTTTTTGGAGCAGCGGCTGGATGGAGGTGGTTTTTGGTGGAATGGTGTTCATCTACCACGTTGTCGTTGATGATTCTCAGCGGCGTGGAGCTGCGGAGTATGGAAGACGGGCGAGGACTGCTGGACGCGGGCAGGATGGTGGAGCTGTTTGGTGTTATGGTGACATCGACGGCAGGCCTGGCACGGTCAGTGCGTTGATCTCGCTTGGAGATGGGTTCGAGATAGATGGCGGTTGTAAACTCTGCGACGTGTGCAATGGCACACCCTCGGGGTTTTGCTTTTTGGATGATGTGTGTTGGTGTACCGTCAGGGAGTATGGCCTTGTTCATGGTCCCCCCTTCATCGTAGGTATAGCGAGTTGTCGCTAGGAAGGAGGCTTCCAGTTGATCTTTGTATTCGCCTTGTAAGGCATTGCGAATAATTTAATAAAGAAGAAAGCTGTGTGCATCCTTTGGATGCAGAGGCTGGGGCTATGCTCCTTGATCGAAAAAAAGCTAAGCTCTACTACGACAAGCTTTGCCTGCCTCGTAAAGTGGTGATTTTTTGTCCCAGGAATGTAAAGTAGTTGTATTTGGTAAATTTGAGTTTCAAAGTTGTGGTTTTATGCTATTCACTCCTTGTTGCATCCGAGTGCATCCAGAATCCAAATAATCCTTCTGATTCACATGAAGAAGGTATGACCACATTCTATCCAATAAGCCGCACGATGAATAGCCTGCAGTTATTTGTGAGACTTTCATCTTATTAAAAAGAAAAATCCCACATGAATTCTAGAGTTAACCTTTTTATCGATACCATTCAGAAGATTACCAAACATATTAGTAACATAACCTCTATAATCCATTATGAAACCTACATGGTCTTAATAAACGCACCATTTCATCCTTCGTGATAGTACACCACACTAAGGAACCACATCTCTCTACCAATTTGATTGAATCACATGCAATTACATACAGTCATTATTTTTCAGACATTTTCCATGCAAAAGTATCGTGTGATATTGGTTGGGAGGTAAATATTGTCAACAACCACACCTTGCAAAACTAACCATTTATATAGCATCACCATCGGGCAAGTGTGTTCTGTGAAGGTTGTACAAATCAGTTCGTCACATATCTCTCATGCACCCTTGCATAGTGTCAATATTGCCAGTCATTCGGGTTTGAATGGTTACTCATATACTCAGATTGTTGGAATAAACAATGCAACAAAAAAAGAAAGGGAGACGAAGGTTACATTGTGAACTGTGAAAAGGAGACATTAGGAATTGAACGTTCAGGATGCGAAAAATTCATAGTACTGTGCTACCAGCATGCCTCCGATCACTGGTTACGCATAGCTCCAAGGGGCAACCACATGCAGGCACGGTCCAACCATGCATCGTTCTAGCTTCCTTCACCACCGTAAGGTCATTCACGTCGACGGCCGTCACGTCAATTGTCAGCCACGCCTTCATTATGGATTGGGGGATTGAGATCCGGTGCCCTGTGCCCTCCCCCCTTTTTTAGCCGTCGGATCAAAAATGAATGGACAGATGACTATGAACAGTGCATCTGCTACAGGACAACAAACAGTGCGCTAGCTACAGGACATTCGCTACAGTATTTATCTACAGTGTCAGCCAATTGTCAGCCACGCCTTCATTATCCACCTAGACAAACCTCAGGGCTCGCCGCAGAGGCCATAGTGCACATGTACGTACACCATGACTACAATTCTTTTGGAAGAAAATGCATCTTGCTAGCTAGCTTTTGGTGAAGTTAGGTTCGACACAGCCTGGCCTATATTTTCCTAGTTGGTAGGGCAGAGCTCGAGTCGTTGGGTAGGGAAAGGAATGGACAATGGTGGATTTACCTTTTTTTAGTTATTCGGTTCTTTTGATTTTGTAATTGGGCTAATAAGTGTGCCCTACCGACAAATGGGCCCCACTTATCAGCTGTCAATTCATGTTTAGTGATTTTTGCCAAAAGGATGAAAAAATATGGCGGTCGTTTGTTTGTCCCTTAAACGTAAAGTTGTGGTATTTGATAAATTCGAGTTTTGAAGTTGTGGTTTTATGCTATTCACTCCTTGTTGCAACCGAGTGCATCCAGTAATCCAAATGATCATGGTGATGATCCACCGGAAGAAATTAGGACCATATGTGTATCCAATAAGCCGCACGATGGATAACTTGCAATTTTTTTGAAACTTTGATCTTATTAAAAACAACATCACTGCAATTCCAAATCTCCCATGTTAAAGCGCAAACTGCCACACAAATTCTAGCCTTAATCTTTTTGGATTTGATATATCTAAAATTGAGATTTTCTTAAATCTTAGTCACGTACAAAAAGGTGCTTCAGTTGCACTTTTCTGGTAGAAATGTGCAATTGCATTTTTCCGATAGAAAAGGTCAAATGAGTCGAGTTGAACTTTTCTTTGAACTCAGATTATACTTTTCCGAGGTGACTGAGATTTAAGAAAATCTCATTTGATCGAGCCATAGACAAACAATTGTCTTTTTAATACCACTCAGCCAATTATGAAACATATTAATAGTATATCATATATAATCCATTATGACACCTACATGGTCTTAATAATCCATTAGAGGCACAAGGTCTTCTTTTGGCTACTTGTCCATAATCGCCTGAACACCAGGGCCCTGCTCCATCGAAAGAATTTTGTGATGAATGATTATTCTTGTGTCATGTGTAATCACTAATCAGCAGCATCTTGAGACAAGAGATCATCTATTCTTCCAATGTCCTTCTGTTGTGCTGTGCTGGCAGTATCTTTGTCCTCTATGGATTCCCCCCTGCTTTGGGGCAGTTTGATCTTAAAGATACATTATATGGCCTTAAGATTGCTATCTCCAAGCCTTTCTTTATGGAGCTGATAATATTGATCACTTGATCTATATGATCACCCGCAATGATTTTATCTTCAGGGCTGTTCCTCCAAGTGTTTACAGATGTCCGAAGAGATTTAAGGATGAGCTTGACCTTCTTGTCCACAAAGCAAAGAGGAAATCTTAACATGGCATAGTCAATATTGGGTGGAACATTTTAGATATCCTTTTATTTATCCTTGGTCTTATGGCCTCTTTTAGTTGCTCCTCTCAAGCAACTGTTTTGTATTCCTTTCAACCCTTTATAAATAAAATTAAAAATATACAGCTGTTTAGCTTAAAAAATAAGGTACTATTTCATCCTTGGTAAGAGTACACCACATTAATGAAACACATCTGTTAATCCATTTTATTCAGATCACCCGAACATATCACATATTGATTCCGAGGTAAACAATGCACTACTAGGAAAAGGGGTATAGCTGCATGGAATAGTCCGCCGGCGCGCCATATTAGGGCCGCGCCGGCGAAAACAGATACTCGCCGGCGCACCAAAAATTTATTGCGCCGGGAATAAAATTCGAAGAGGTCCGGGCAGATCAAAAATTATGTGCACCCTTACGCCGGCGCACCTCTATGGTGGTGCACCGGTGGTAGACAATTTACCACCGACGCACCACCATAGAGGTGTGCCCCCCCCCCCCCCCCCCGAACCGCCTTTTCAGTTTTGAAAATAATAAAAGAAAATGATAGAAATTTCAAAAAATTAAATCCTCCGAGATGACTATGTATTATGGCATCTAGTTTCAACAAAAATTTAAAAACATGAATTTTGATATATTATGCAAAATGGCGTCATCTTTCGGTAAAACAGGATTTCTGGTTACATACGACCTCCAATGAAAAACTTTTTTATATCAAAAAGTATCTACGCGAAATGGATTCGTCCGATTCAAAACAGAATCAGGACTTTTTTTCAGGTTTTAGATTTTGATGAAAAAAATAATAAATTACCCCCGGCGCACCACCTTACTAGGTGCGCCGGCAGTAACCTCTCCTGTATAGGCGGTAACCTGCCTCCTCCTCCTCCTCCTCTTCCACTTCTCCTCTTTCACTTCTCGTCCACCTCCGGCCTCCTCCTCCTCTTTCACTTCTGCTGCTACTCCTCCTCCTTCTCCATTCCTCCTCCTCCTCTGGCCACCTTTCTCTTCTCCTCCCTCCAGTTTCCCTTCTCCTCTTCTACCTTCTTCATATCCCACCCTCCGGCAAGAACCTTCTCAAGCTCCGACCACCTCATCGACCTCCCTCCGACGAGCTTCTACCTCTGGCCGGCCTCCCTCCGACGAGCTTCTACCTCCAGCCGGCCTCCCTCCGACAAGCTTCTCCGGCGACCTAGTCTCACGCCGGCGGCCACCTCCTTTCACTCCAACGGCCACGGCGTCAACCACGGTGATGGAGCCGACCACGGTGATGGAGTTACCACAGTCACGAACTAGAACTCGACCTACACCTAGATCTAGATCTGGATTTAACTTTTTTGAATCCTGGAAATAATACCGCCGGCGCACCAGCTGGTGCGCCGGCAATAACTAGTATTACCGCTGGCGCACATGCTAGTGCGCCGGCAATAACCCATTATCACCGGCCTGTTCCCACCGGCGGGTTCTGG